>NC_088364.1:18172098-18182098 GCF_034508935.2 Berghia stephanieae
AGACCAGAGGCCTTGTCCGGAGTGGAAACCATACAGGGTTTGATAATCAAATTGACAAATCCTTTTATAATTTTCCCGAGAAAGGACTTGAATCAAATGATCGATGGTCGGCGGATCAAACCTCTGAAGTCTCGATTTTTACGATCGGCGGATCAAACCTCTGAAGTCTCGATTTTTACGATCGGCGGATCAAACCTCTGAAGTCTCGATTTTTACGATCGGCGGATCAAACCTCTGAAGTCTCGATTTTTACGATCGGCGGATCAAACCTTTGAAGTCTCGATTTTTACGATCGGCGGATCAAACCTCTGAAGTCTCGATTTTTACGATCGGCGGATCAAAACTCTACATACGAGCTATGCGCACCTATGGTTTTGGTCCGCCGATCGTGAAGATCGAAACTTCAGAGGTTTGATCCGCCGGCCATCGTTATTACAAATAAACAGAAATCCTTCCTTTCGACAACATCTGAATCTATTTTCAATCTACAAGTGGAATCGAATTCAAACGTCTTGTTTGCTTGTGAAATTGCCGATAAAAAAACAGAACCAAAAAAAACAAACAAAATAAAATAAATAAATGAGCATTTATATAGTACACTATCCACTAAAAGTGATCAAAGCGTTTTACAAGGGATTTCGTGACAAAAGCAACACTTAACATTTTAAAGAACGAGATTTGAAGCCTATTAGGCGATATTACCATTTCCCCCCGATAGAGACACTGTTGTTAACGGCCAAGTACTCATTTTACACATGAGTATGGTGATAGAATGTAAGTATAGAGCGCTTTTCAAGCACTCAACTATGCGGTGGACCTTTCGATCCACAGGCTAGTGCCATAACACAAGACCACATAGCCGCACATAAATTGTAACCGATCGCCTTAATACAGTATTAGCCATGACGGGATTAACAAGACTCACAAAACAGAATTATTTAGTCTAAAATTATGAAATGTGAGTGAGATTTATATTATGCTTTATCTAAAATTGTAAAAGAGTGAATGTCACACCATACCGTGAACCGTGCGGCTATGCGGTCTAGTGGATTGACACTCACCTTCGGATAGGAAGGTCCAGGGTTCGAGTACCTGGGTATAGTTGAGTCCTTGAAAAAAAGGCTCTTTAATCACGTTTTCTCTCCGTAATCAGGTGTAAAATGAGTAGCTGGCCGTTAGTAGAGTTGACTTTGTCGAAAAAATTGTAGTATTGCCCAGCAGGCGTCGTGTCTCGTCAGCATGTTATTTATTGCTATTGGCTCGGGAGCCCTTGTAAAGTGATTTGAGCATGTTTAGTGGATATTGCGCCATATAAATGTTGGAGTTTAACTTTTTAAAATCTAACATTTAGTGCGGCTCGGGGGCTAAACGGTACACTGTCTCGTCTTGTCACAGAAGTCAAGTGATGTTAAGCGTTGTCAGTGTCTGGATGGGTGGTAGTAACCGTGGAAAAAGCAGAACCCGACATTTTGTCCTTGGGTAAGACGCTTAACTCACATTACATACCCCACTAGACTCAGGTGTGAATTATTGTCAACTATTATAAACAGTGAAGGATATTGTAAGAGTTTAAGTAAAAGAAAAAGGACACATAGCAGGCGACGGGAAATGTGATTCCATTTGGCCTGTTGGGGGAATGAATGAAAAATTGTGAAGAGCATTAAGCATAATGAATCCGTAAATATGCCCTATTTAAATGTTCATATCTATATATCTATTTATTGAATCGTGTTGGATACAAATATGGTACGACGTGTAACAATGGAGCGACTTATTATTGTAATATTTACCGTGATGTTGGAGTCAGTCTACATCGATGTTTCAGGCCTTTTCAGCCATTGTCAGGACTGTGTGTTACATGACACAACAAACCTAACTCATGTAACACACAGTCCTGACGATGGCTGGAAGGCCTGAAACATCGATGTAGACTGACTCCAACATCGTGGTAAATATTACAATAATATATATATATATATATATATATATATATATATATATATATATATTTATTTGCTTATTTATTTATGTCATTTTATTTATCCTGACTTTGCATTCAAATTTCGGTATAAATTCCAACCTGAAATAATACCATTTTGTGACTATGTGTTGCATTAAACAAACAGTCGAGATGTCACACCGATTACCATTTTATTGACAGAGCGTTATGCCCTTGCATATTTATAATGTTAAAATGTTCAAATGTTTATCCTAGGTCATTAGCAAAAAGCTATAACATCTCGTTGAACAAATCATTCAAACAATGATAATAATAATAAAGGGATAACATCTTTTCAGTAGTCGTTTATAGCTTTTAAAAAAGCAATAATAATAATATAATAATAATAATAATAATAATAATAATAATAATAATAATAATAATAATAATAATAATAATAAAGATGATGATGATAATATAATAATAATAATAATAATAATAATAATAATAATAATAATAATAATAATAATAATAATAATAATAATAATAATAATAATAATAATAATAGTAATAATGAGAAGAAGAAGAAGAAGAAGAAGAAGAAGAAGAAGAAGAAGAAGAAGAAGAAGAAGAAGAAGAAGAAGAAGAAGAAGAAGAAGAAGAAGAAGAAGAAGAAGAAGAAGAAGAAGAAGAAGAACCTAACTCATTTATTTCGTATGAATACATTATGTACAAGAGTCATGAAACAAATGCTATGAGAAGAAGAAGAAGAAGAACAAGAAGAAGAAGAAGAAGAAGAAGAAGAAGAAGAAGAAGAAGAAGAAGAAGAAGAAGAAGAAGAAGAAGAAGAAGAAGAAGAAGAAGAAGAAGAAGAAGAAGAAGAAGAGAAGAAGAAGAAGAAGAAGAAGAAGAAGAACCTAACTCATTTATTTCGTATGAATACATTATGTACAAGAGTCATGAAACAAATGCTATGAGCGTATGGGAGTGGGATAAGATAGTTTATATCATTCTCATTATTACCATCCTGATGATCATTCCAGGCAATTTGGATTTTATAGACATGTGGATGCACTGACTAGTCTCTGTAAATTTGACCAATTAACTGCTGTACATGGAAACAACTCGTATTTAAAAATTTGGCCAGAAAACCTGTCCTTTAATAAATAAATATCGATCGATTTAAATGATCCTCATCTTCGCAAACACTCTCAAACCTGGTACTTCGCGAGGTCTCAGGTTTGAGAGTTTTTGTCAAGATGAGGGTCATTTAAATCGATCGATGTTAAAAAGACGAGTTTTCTGGCCAAATTTTTTAATCCAAGTTGTTGTTTTTTCCAGAGTACGGCAGTTAACTGGTTACTTGTCGAATGGAATTGCATTACATCGGGATTGAGTACGCTGAATTGGCTGGGTTGATTGTTTTTGTTTTTTACATTCAGTCATTATGCACATTAACAAACATTTGTCATACTATTTCAGCGAGCATTCCTTGTTTTTTGTTGTTGTTGTTTTTTTTTTTTTTTTTTTTTTTTTTTTTTTTTTTTAAGGGTTTTACGGTTTTCCGCCTGCAACACATTAAGGTCATATCAGTGCCAGTAATAAGGAATAAAATGGGAAGAAAAGCTAAGACAAAGGGGAATTGGTTCAAATAGGAAACATTTGTAGATTCCAAGAGTACACTATCAGTGTACTTAGTTTGAGATTACCCAAAAGTCTCATCCAGACAGGTCCCCAATAAGAGGAATACACTCAAATGTTTACAAATCGTATATAACATGTGAACAAAACAATACAGTGCATAACAGAGAGATGGTTTGCAAGGAAAAAAATATCATCTTCCAAAACTCTAACTATACATTTGACTGTTTTCCTCCCAGCCATGGTATCCGCCAGGGCCTGGACAAAACCAAGTAATCTCCTTCCAAGACAAAGACAGAAAGCATGTTGGAAAATAGATATAGGGGGATAGAAGACACAGTACGTGCCTCTCTGCCCACTATATGAGGTCAGGAACCCCACCCAGTTAAACATTCAGATATGATGACTGTGTGATAAACAGAAGATTAAAGAAAATTATACCTTTTTGGCATAATTGTTCAGCTGTAGACAGACATAACAAAAATCGTCCAACTCATTCTAAGCAGCGTATTACTCTTGAGACAGATTCGATGCTGATTGAACCTCTATAAGTTGGATCGAATTTCGGTCGAATCCTCGAGAGGTTTGTAAACAAAGGGCTGTGTATGCAATGACAATCAAACAGTGTTTCGAAAGCAAATTGACAAATCGTTGTAAAACCGTCCTGAAGAGGATTACAATCAAATGTTGATGCCAGCTATGACTTCCTGGATAGGGTAAGTAGGGATTTTATAATGGGCTATTATACCACCTTATCAAACGGATTACATTATAATATTATGTGCTTTGGCATGCGGACTTGATTGATGATTGTGACAATAAATGAAAGATTAAATTTTTAAAAATTGATCGTCGTCATTTGGGTTGTAATGGTGGGGTTAGTGTATTCGACGTGGGAGTCTTTGTGGGAGTGAATCTAGTGGGAGTGAATGGTAGTGAGGCTATGCGGTCTTGTGGTATGACACTCGCTTTCGGAATGGAAGGTCCTGGGTTCGAGTCTTGCTCGGTGCATAGTTGAGTTCTTGGAAAAGGCTCTTTACTCACATTCTTTCACCGTACTCATGTGTATAATGCGTACCTGACCGTTAACAGCGTTGTCTTTGTCGGAAATCTTTTTGTAATATCGCCTAACAGGCGTCATGTCTCGATCTACATGGTAAGTATTTTTGTTAGTCAGGGACCCATTGTAAAGCGCTTTGAGCACGTTTAGTGGATATTGCGCTATATAAAAGCTTGACTTAAAAAAATTTAGTTGTTGGTTGGGTGGTTGTGGTAATAGTTGTGGAAGTGTTTGTGGTTGTAGTTGTTGATGGGTGTTTATGTTTGTAATTAGTGTGGTAGGTAGTTGTTGGTGGGGGTTTGTGGTAACAGTTGTGGGAGTGTTGGTGTTTGTAGTCATGGTGGTAGTTTGTTGATATTTAAGGTTTTAACAACGCTTGCAAGCCATTTAGATCATTTCAGCGCCAGTAGAAAGAAAGAAAATGGATAGTCAAACAAAATTCTTGATTTGCAATTATTGAACTCTCACGAGAAAAAAAAGTCAGACAAAGGAGAAGATTTCAAATAGGGAACAAGATGTAAATTCCAAGATCATAAAACTATCAGTGCATCTAATTTGAGTTCACCTTAAGTTTTCGTAAGAGGTGCTTGATACTTGATACCTAGATCGACGAATTTGTTGTTGCTGTTGCGTGTGTGTGTGTGTGTGTGTGTGTGTGTGTGTAGGGGGGTGGGGGGGGGGGGTTAACCATCTTTTTTTTCAATCTAGACTTCTACTTTTGACCTTTTCTTTTTCTTTTTTTTTTTGGGGGGAGGGGGGGGGGGGGGGGGTAAGAAAAGTTGGAAAATGTGAGCCTCGTAAAACAAAATCAGAAGTCCAAAAACTAAAATGAGCTGAACACCACAGGTTAAGTGATTGAAAGACAGTCAGTAGGCTGTCATAACTCTAAAAGCCAATCTGTTAAATGGCCGATCATTATGCCCGAGCATATTTTCTAAACAATTATTTGAATCAACGGATGCCATAACAATTCTGGGAAATTAGCATAGATCGAGACGAATCTTATGAGTCAACGATAAAATCGTCCCTGTAATAAAGTATGTAGGTGGAAGCAAATGAATAATTTAGTTTAAATAATTACCCGTCCTACCAGCCAAACCAATTGTTCAAACGCACAAAACAATGTGAAAAATATTAAAGTTAGAGTGACTAAGTGAGAACTAATCACCCAATTGGCCAACTTGAAATAATTACAAATTGCCCATGACGTCAATTTCACTCATTTCATAAGCACTATTGGTAAAATGCCTTTCCCAAGGAAAATATTTTGAGACTTAATTTTTACAGAGAGAATGTGTCAGTTCGAACATACAAAAGATGTGGGTAATTTTGTTTGGTTATGATGACGATGATGATGATGATGATGATTATGATGATGACGATGATGATGATGACGATGATGATGATGACGATGATGGTGATGATGATGATGATGATGATGATGAAAATTGTGATGGTCGTGGTGGTGATGGTGGCGGTGATGGTGGTGGCAGTGGTGGTGAGGATGATAACGATGATAGTGATAGCGATGGTGGTGATGATGATGATGATGATGATGATGATGATGATGATGATGATGATGATGACGGTGATGATAATGATGATGACGGTGATGATAATGATGATGACGATGATGATAATGATGATGATGATGATGATGATGATGATGATGATGATGATGATGATGATGATGATGATGATGATGATGATGAACATGAAGAACATGATGATGACGACGACGATAAAAGCGATAAAGCTGATGTTTCTTACCTTATTGTCGTCTTTAACCAGCTTTTCTCCATCTGCCGGCCTGTAGGCCTTGTCTTCTATGGTGACGTGGACTTCATAAGGTTCCCGGAGAGCAACATCCTCGTTGCGGACAACCTCTGGTTAATTGTTGTTGTTGTCGTCGTGGTCATTATTGTTGTGATAACGATGATGATGATGATGTTGAGAACATCAGTGGTAGGAATCGCACGGATATCAATTATGTGCGTGTGTGTGTGTGTGTCACGTTGTGGAATAAAATAGAAGGAAGCGTTAGTAACATGGAAAAAAAGAAAATACAATGCAATATGTAACCCATCTTCTCAAACCTGTGATATGTCGGATTTAATTGGATAACGTAAATTGGTTTAACAGTTAACATGGCCAGAAATGTCAGATTGAAGTTTTTGTCACTATGTGACCTGTAATATGTGACCTGCCGCTTCAAAACGGTATTATGTCGGCGATGTGCGGCTACGTGGTCTTGTGGTATGACGCTCATTTTCGGATCGGAAGGTCCTGGGTTCGTGTTTTGACTGGTAAAAAATGCGGCAGTTTGTTGATATTCTGTGGTGTAAGGGCTGAAAAAAATGAACTCAATTCGTAAAAAATAATTTTTAATAAATAGATAAAATTCCCTTTGTTCATCCTTAGTGGAAGCTTTTTCTTGAGGTGTATGTCGATAAAAGACCGACACAGTCCTGGCGTGAGTCGCAGCGCAGCGCCGCAAAGTGATTAAAGCTAATTTATTTTTCATAGTGTAAATAACGAGATGCCAGTAGTGGAGCTCGCTCAAAAACATTTCTCGTGGGTGGAATTGCAATGCCCTGCCTAACCACTCGACTATCTCGCAAACTGGTTTAACCTGTTAAATATTCTCTTAAAACTAAGATTCAATAATAGTCTGGCGTCACGTCCGCCCAGCAACCAGCAACTTGGTTCTAAACAAAGAAAATCGGTACTTTTTATTCTTCATGCTGGCTATAACTTTTTCACATGTCGTGTGATCAGACTGTATCAAAGTCAAAACATGATCAGATTTATGTTTTTCTCCTATGGATACACTTTTATGCTCGTCGGAGAAGTATTTCACAAAGGCGGTCATGGAGATAATAGCGTCCGCCATTGCTCCGATTGTTTAGAACCAGTTGCTTTGCGTCATTACGAGGGAAGTGAGGTCACGACTGTTGAACCCTATTGTTGTCGAAGGTTTGATTTCCTCTGCTCTCGCCAGGCAATAGGATTCAATAGTCTGATGTCACGTCCGCCTAGCAACGAGCAGCTTGGTTCTAAACAAAGAAAATCGGTAATTTTTATTCTTCATGCTGGCTAGAACTTTTTCACATGTCATGTAATCAGAATGTATAAAAGTCAAAACATGATCAGATTTCTAATGTTTTTTCTCCTCTGAATACATTTTTATGCTCGTCGGAGAAGTATTTCATAAGGGCGTCCGTCATTGCTCCGATAGTTTAGAGCCAGTTACTTAGTTACTATGCATCATTACGAGGGAAGTGGCGTCACGACTGTTGGACCATAAGAGATGTCTTGGGTTTTAGGTTAACTTATAATATTCCCAATATCATTTTTTCGTTGCTTTGTTCATAGCTTAACTTGAGAGTTGTTTTATGAGCTGAGCTCCACATTTATTTTTCATTAAATTTTGTTGTTTTTTTTTTTTGTTTTTTTTTTTCGTTTTTTGTTTGTTCATCTAATAGTTGTTTTATGTTTGTTTTTTGTGTTTTTTTTTTGTTTTTTTTTGTTTATTTTTTTCTAATGAAAGATATAGGGAGGGAGGGGGGGGGGCGGTTAAATTTAATCCTTTGGGTGGAATTTTATCTTCTTTTTTTTTTTTTTTTTTTGCTTTCGCTTTCTCTCTATTCTTGAGGGAGGAGGAGGGAGGCTTGTTTTGATTTTTTATTTTTTTTTGTTTTGTTGGTTTTTGTGTTTTCTTTTGATCATTCTCCATCTTCCGTCATGTTTTCTCTAGGTTGTTATTGTCTGCTGTGTTGGCATTGACTCCGCCTGACGTCGTGAACTTGTGGGATTAGTTCTAGTTCTATTTGCTGCCTATATCCTCGTTGCTTATATTTTTGTCCAATAAAGTCGACGCCAACGGCATACGTAATTATCTCAGCCCGGAAATGTAAATTCGAATTAATATTCTTAGAGTCAGTGGAACTAAAAATAATCTTGTCCTAATTATGAGCCCGGCCTTGCTTGTAGGATCGAGGAAAACCGAACATCATGTCTATCTGCGGTTCCTCGAAGATTTCCATTAAGTAGCGGGAATACGAGTTTATGACGAGATGAGGGGTCATTTAAATCGATCGTTATTTGAAGGAAGAATTTTCTGGCCAAAATCTTTAAAATGTGTTTTTTTTAAAGAGGAAGGCAGATCTCTACTAATTCATTCATTCATTAATTCCTTCATTCATTAATTCATTCATTCATCTCCTTTCCTCTTTTTAATGTCGGACCCATCAATATATATCTATATATATATATATATATATATATATATATATATATATATATATATATATATTATAAAGTAGTCCTTCAGCGCCATGAGGCACATGGAGCCGGAGCTTATCCCGGTTTCTGAAGCGTGAAACAGACAATAGCAATTACTTGCTATCCTTTTCATAGGACACTAGTCTATCGCAAGGTGCTTTCCTAAGATCTAACAGACCCAGCTACCCAATCACTGCTGGGTGGACAAGGGGGGTGGGGGTCCAGAAAAAATCTCGAGTGCACCCGGGATCGATCTCGGCTCGGTCCCTTAGCGTGCGAAGCGAGTGATCTACCAAATGAGCTGTCGGGACCCCCTATATATATATATATATATAGTTATCAAATAAAAACTACGAAATAAAAGCGCTCGACAATAATGTTAAAGGAGCCGTAAATATATATATATATATATATATATATATATATATATATATATAAATATATATATATATATATTCTATATATATATATATATATATATATATATATATATATATATATATATATATATATATATATATATATATATAAAATAGCATTATTGTTAACTTCTACAGAACTGTTTCATGCGACGTGTACATATATCCAACACTGACATCCGAACCCACTTATGGGCTTAGTTTAACATTGTTGTTATGGACACCATTTTGCGTCATTTTTTGAGATTCCCATACGGAATCCGGTTATCAGACCTATAAATATGTACACGTCGATTTCATGCCACTAGGGCAATCCACGGTCCACAGGAAGTGTAATCGTTATTGTTGTTTATGATTGTGTGTTGTTTCGTACTTCCTGTGATGTCGAGATTTTCATGGTGGTTTATTGTTGCAAAGAAGGTGTTTATTTCTGTGTCTGCATGTGGATGTACAGCCATGTTTGGTTGAGTAGTGATGCAAAATTTCTCTTCTAAGCACATATAGCATAATTTGAAAGATGCTGAGTATGACTGGGCTCTTGAGATAGTGTTCCATGTATTATTATATTGTATGTTGCTTTCTTTTAGGTACCAGATATATTCACTCAGTGTGGTTGAGTGTCGTTTGTGTTATGTTTTTGGGTGACGATTTGTGTAG
>NC_088364.1:18184598-18194598 GCF_034508935.2 Berghia stephanieae
GGGGAAAAAGTGTATTAGCGATAGACTGGCGCCCGATTTAAAGTGCATCAAGAAAATCGGTCAAACACCGTAGACACCCGTATAAACTCTCGCTCCATAGGCCTTAATCATGTGATGTCTTGAAATTTAAAAAAAATAAAGAAAAAGAAAGGAAAGGAAAAACCCCATCTAACTTTCTTAATTCTTTTGTTTTGTTCCATCCCGCCATGCAAAAAAAAAAAAATAATAATAATTAAAAGCTTTGACATTGTATTGAGCTGACGTATACCTATTTGCAGGTCTGATAACCCGAATTATTATGGATTCGCTGTTGTAATGGAAATACTCTCACACCAACTTAGAATGTTGTCCATTACAACCAGGTTAGAAAAGGCCCTTAATTGCGTTCGGTTATCAGACCTGGCTATAAGTAAACCTAATATTGAGCGTTTAGTACTTACTGGCTTTAATGCGGGACGATGCAGGCTGTCCAAATTCGAATCTGTTATTTTTATACTCCACGTAAACTTGAATGAGTCCTTTGGTATCATTGGTTGTCACGTGATATGTCTTCTCATTTGTCACGTTCACGGAGTCCGGGTCAAGCACGGTCAGTGTTAAATTCTGAAACTTGAGGGAGAGAGAAAAAAAGAAAGGGAATAAAATGAGATGGGTGTTTTTAATCTGTTAACTGCGGCACTCGGGAAAAACATTTATCGAAAAATTCTGCCAGAAAACTCGTCCTTTATCGATCAATTTAAATTACCCTCATCTTGGCAAAAAAAAAAAAAACAAACTCTCGAACCTGGGACCTGTGTGGTTAAAAGTGTGATTGACCAACCATTTACACGGTCTCAACATTTGCGCTGCCTAGAGCAAAAATCTAGCCCAGTGAGTTATTGGTAGACAACAAAAGCACACAAAAACTGTCAAGATATGATCGATTTCAGGTTAGAGTTAGTTCGAACTTGCTCCGTAGAGGGTTAATGGTTATTATATATATATATATATATATATATATATATATATATATATATATATATATATGTATATATAGCTTCATACATAACCATGACGGCTGGAAATGGCAGCTTCCAAATAGTCACAAACCTTGCAATGTATACCACATGCAGTGAGCAGGTTGGCCAGATAATTTTTACAACCAAAATAAAAATGCCAAATTAATCATTCACAGAAAAATTTCAAAGGAAGTGAAAACAAAATCAAATTTCACCCACGTACCGATTTTTTCTTTGTTGAAAATCTATAAAGTGTAGATACATTGCAATAGACACCTCAATTATTTTCATGGTGATTCATTAACACATTTTTCAAAGATTACTGAAGCTGACTTATGTGATTGCATTATGTCGTCTCCAACTAAAAGTTGTGATTTAGACCCCTTAAATACTGCCATTTTAAAAAAATGCATTGATGTAATTTTAACACCATTTACATGTATTGTTAATAATTCGTTGCAGTCAGGTGCTGTACCAGACATTTACAAAGTTGCTCATGTCAAACTCCTTTTGAAAAAACCTGATCTCGATAAAGAGAACTTAAAAAACTATCGCCTGTCTCTAATCTTCCTTTTCTCTCTAAGATCTTAGAAAAGCTTGTTTTGAAACAATTACTGTCTCATCTTAAAAATAATAATTGTCTTGAAGAAAAATTTCAGTCTGCTTATAGGCAACATCGTTCGACGGAAACCGCACTTGTTAGGGTTGTTAATGATCTCCTCTCTGTTATAGACAATGGTTCATGTTCTTTGCTGAATTTGCTTGACCTATCGTCTGCTTTTGATACTATTGATCACAATCTTCTTCTCAAACGTCTTGAAATTACTTATGGCGTGTCTGGTGCAGCGCTTGATTGGTTTAGGTCATATTTGTTTAATCGTAAACAGATTATTACGGTGGATGAATATAGATCGGAGGAAATCTTTCTTGATTGTGGGGTTCCCCAGGGTTCAGTACTTGGACCCGTTCTTTTTGTTTTGTACGTTGGCCCTCTGTCTAAAATCATCAGAAGTTTTGGTCTGTCTTACCATCAATACGCTGATGATACGCAATTGTACTGCGTTTCCAATACGAGAAATTTACAAGAAGTATCAGCCAATAGTAAAAATTGTATCCAAAGTGTTAAGAAATGGATGAATGAGAACAGACTGAAACTGAATGATGATAAGACGGAGGTGCTGTATGTGGGGAACAGGAAGTGGAAAAGTGAAACAGATTTGAAGTTGGGGGATGCCTCTATTTAAATTGTTGACAAAGTGAAAAACCTTGGCACATTCTTAGACTCTGGACTGTCGATGGAGCATCAGGTTAATAATTTGGTTAGATCTCTCTTTTTCCAACTAAAAAGATTGCTTCCATTAGACGGTTCATATCTGAGGATGTGACCAAGCACCTGGTTGTGTCCCTCGTACTATCGAAATTGGATTATTGTAATGCTCTGTTGTTTGGCGTCTCGCAATACAATCTGAAACGTCTTCAGATTGTCCAAAACAGCGCTGCCAGACTAGTATTCATGAAGCGTAGGTGCGACTCTGCCGGACCTCTACTTCATGACCTGCATTGGCTGCCTGTTGGGAAAAGAATTAAATTCAAAGCTTGTGTTTTAGTGTATCGTTGTCTTGAAGGTACTGCCCCTTCCTACCTTTCAGAACTAATTGAAAGATATTCAAAACCCCGCCCCTTACGTTCGGCCAGTGATTCCACAAAACTAGTTGTCCCTCGAATTCGGAAAAATGCTGGAATGAGATCCTTTTCTCATTTCGGACCCTCTATTTGGAACGCCTTACCGCAGAGCATTCGTGAAAAAGAATCTTTGTCTATTTTTAAACGTTCGCTTAAAACATATTTGTTTCGATTTTAGTAGATGGTATGAGAAGCAAGATAGGTTTGGTTTGTGTTGTGTGTTGTGTTGTGTGTGTGTGTATGTGTGTGTGTGTGTGTGTGTGTGCTTGTGGGTGTGAATGAGTATGTTTCAGCCAAAGTAATTTGTAATTTAAGCGCTTAGAGTCTGGTGTCTCGGAGTTATAGCGCTATATAAGTTTTCAGCATTATTATTATTATTATTAATTATTCCTTGACTGCATAAAAGCACTCACTTTTTGTAATACAAGTAATAATCATTTAAATAATTTTAATTAGCTTTACATTGTGCAGAAATAATAATATTTGCTTCAGAAACATCAAATTCATTTATGTTGCCAAAAGTTTTTCTTTAATACAATACTTTTGTTCTTGTTGTCTTTGTTGTTTGTTGTTTTGTTGTTGTTGTTTTTTTTTTTTGTTTGTTTTTTTTTTTGTTTTGTTGGGTTTTTTGTTTGTTTGTTTTTATTGTTTTTTGTTCATTATTGGACTTGTTTTGTTTTCCTTTCGTTTTTTTTTTTCTTTCTTCTTCGACTTTCTTTTGTTGTAATAGGCTTCAACAGTCGTGACGTCACTTCCCTCGTAATGACGCATAGTACTTAGTAACTGGTTCTAAACTATCGGAACGATGGAGGACGCCCTTATGAAATACTTTTCCGACGAGCATAAAAGTGTATCCAGAGGAGAAAAACATTATAAATCTGATCGTCTTTTGACTTTTATACATTCTGAAAATTAGCAAATGTAGTTATGGAAATGAAGAGATTGAATATCAATGTTTTAGGATTATCAGAAGTTAGATGGAAAGGAGCAGGAGAACTTAATTATGATGACTGTAAAATTATATACTCAGGAGGAGGAGAACACCAAAGGGGAGTTGGAATTATACTAGATAATAAAACGGCGCGAGCAGTCAAAGGATTCTGGCCCATATCAGACAGAGTAATGGCAATCAAACTACAAGCAAAACCTTTTGATTTTGATATTTTACAAATATACGCCCCAACCACCAGTCACGATGATGAAGAAGTGGAAAATTTCTATCAACAAATAGATAAAGCAATGCATCAGTTTAAGTCTTCAGACATAAAACTCATCATGGGCGATTTTAATGCCAAGGTGGGCCGAGAAAGAATAGAAGATATTGTGGGCCCACATGGTCTGGGAGACAAAAATGACAGAGGTGATCGTCTTATTCAATGGTGCCGTCAACATGATCTTACAATCACAAATACTTGGTCAACAAACCACAATAGAAGGAAGTGGACATGGAAAAGTCCTGGAGATGGAGTGAGAAACCAAATAGATTACATACTCATCAGCAAACGTTTCCGAAACTCGGTTTCGTATGCCAAATCTATGCCGGGGGCTGACTGTAACAGCGATCATATACCTGTGCTATGCCCCATACGAGTTAAATTGAAAATCTGCAAAAGAGCAAAGGCTAAACCTAAATACCAACTAGACATTCTCCGGGAGGAACAGAAGATACAAGAAAAATTTGAACTATCAGTAAGAAACAAGTTTGAAGTGCTTGGAGAACTAACAGATATAGAAGAGAAATATGAGCAGTTTAAAGACAGTGTTGCTGCATCATTAGAAGAAAATGTTCCAACCACACTTAAGTTGCAGAAGAAGAAATGGATTACTCCAGAGATATTAGAATTAATGAATGAGAGAAGAAAGGCCAAAAATCAGGAAGAAAAATACAAGACTCTGAACAGGCAGATAAAAAGAAAATGCAACGAAGCTAAAGAAGACTGGATAAATGAACAATGTCACTATATAATGTCCTGCAAAGAAAAAAATGGCAAATTCTTCCATCAGAAAATCAAAGAAGTGACAAACAAAACTAAATCAGGTGCTAAAAGTGGATGCATCAAAGACAAGCGTGGAAACACCATCATGGACAAAGACTGCATTCTAAACAGATGGTCAGAATATATTGAAGAACTTTTTTTTGATAATCGAGGAGAAATGCCTATGATAAAAGAACTGGAAGGGCCTTCTATAATGAAAGATGAAGTTAGGAACGTCATGAAAAGCATGAAAAATGGAAAAGCTGCAGGACCTGATGCCATAACAATTGAAGCCTTGACTGGCCTGGGTGAATGGGGGATTGAATTCATCACAAACCTTCTAAATCAAGTGTATGACACAGGAAAAATGCCAACTGATATGAAACGATCCATTTTTATAGCACTACCAAAAAAGCCAGGGGCAGTTGATTGTGAACAACACAGAACTATTAGCCTAATGAGCCACCTCACAAAAATTCTTTTGAAGATAATTTTACTAAGAATAAGAAATAAAATACGACCTGAAATTGGGGAGATGCAATTTGGTTTTGTTGAGGACAAGGGTACCAGAAATGGAATATTCACATTATCAATGCTGATGGAAAGATGTATTGAAGTAAATAAAGATCTGTATATGTGTTTCATCGACTATTCAAAAGCCTTTGATAAAGTACAACACGAAAAACTATTCAAAATTCTATCATCCTTGGACATTGATGGTAAAGATTTAAGAATATTACGGAATTTGTACTGGGAACAAGAAGCAGCAATGCGTGTTGACAATGAACTAAGCAGTTTTACACCTATTAGAAGAGGAGTTAGGCAGGGGTGTGTTTTGTCTCCAGATTTATTCAACCTCTATAGTGAAATGATATTAAGAGATATCGAACATAAGAAGGGGGTGTGTATTGGAGGAAAGAATGTAACAAATCTGAGGTATGCAGATGATACGGTTCTACTGGCAGAATCTGAACATGAACTACAAGAATTACTGGATGTTGTAGTCAGGAGTAGTGAAAATATGGGACTGGAACTGAATATATCTAAAACAGAATGTATGACGGTATCTAAAAATAATAACCCACCAGCCTGTGTAATAACAAGCAGAGGACAAACAATACAACAAGTTGAATGTTTCAAATATTTAGGCTTCAATGTAACATCCAATGGAAAATCAGATTGTGAAATAAAGAAAAGAATAGGTATGGCGAAGAATGCATTCAACCAGCTGCATACAATTATGAAAAACAGGAATATTAGCATGAAAACAAAAATCAAAGTCCTGGATTGCTATGTACTGTCTGTGCTGCTATATGGTTGTGAGAGCTGGACCATAAACAAGACCATGGTTAAAAGACTGGAGGCAGTGGAAATGTGGTTTTACAGAAGAATGATGAGGGTGTCATGGATGGAAAGGAAAAGAAATGAAGAAATTTTAGAAATGGCAAACAGAAAAAGATCACTGATAACAAAAATCATCAAACGCCAAATGGAATTTTTAGGACACATTATCCGCCACCCTGGTTTGGAAATACTCGCCTTGACTGGAAAGATGAATGGAAAAAGAATAAGAGGAAGACAAAGAATAACGTATTTGAAAGGGATAAGAACTTGGACAGATGAAGCTGAGAAAGGTGGCGCTGCTTTAATAGAATTGGCAAGAGATAGATCAGCTTGGCGGAAGATGACCTCCGACGTCTGCTTCAGATATGGAACTACATGAGATGAGACATTCTGATCACATGACATGTGAAAAGGTTCTAGCCAGCATGAAGAATAAAAAGTACCGATTTTCTTTGTTTAGAACCAAGCAGCTCGTTGCTGGCGGACGTGACATCAGACTATTGAATCCTATTGTCAAAGTGGAAAAAACCTGAATTGGAAGAGGTAGGCGGATGCTTCAAATTTCCAAGTTTCAAATTTCATTTTCATTTACAACTGTAATAATGTCGGTAGCATTTACAAACGACTTATAAATACCTCATACATAATGATGGCACAACATTTTATTAATCTTCACCTCTAAACTGGCGAGACAATGTGAAATGTGATGAAATGTGATAAAAATATACAAAGATTTATGTCTTCTTTAATGTGCGGTTTCCCAGTAAATTAATAAGATGGCATTTTGTTGAGAATATTTTGGCATTTTACTATTACTTGTTGGCATTTTTGTGCTAAAATACTCTGGCAATACCGCCATCGCGTCGCAATTTATCCCTGTTTCTACACTAATGAACAGACACACAATTACAATGTTTTACTACCTTTGTGACCAAAATAGCCACAAACCTTGCAATGTCAACCACATGCTGTGGGCAGGTTTGCCAGATAATTTTTACAACCAAAAATAAAAATGCCAAATTAATCATTCACAAAAATGTTTTAAAGGAAGTATACAAAGAATACTAACCTTGGAATATGAATCTCTTCTAACCACATAACCAAACAACGAGAACAACAACAAGTAAAACTAGTCATCTCATTATAACCACAGCATCTAATGGTTAACCCTTTACTTACCAGCCATTTTCAGAATTTTTCCCCAAAATTTGACACCACCCAACATAATTTTTTTTCTTACTCACACAGAAAAGCAACAAATACATTCTATGCATAATATTGATCAGCAAAATGAACTCTACAACACAGTGTCACGTTTTTATAGCTGCAATTAAACATTTTACTTTAAATTGTGTGATTTACAAAAGAAGTCTGAATGATAAAAGTGCTGGTTGGATCGTAACGAATGTGACGATTTTCCTATGGTTGGTAAGGAGAGGGTTAGCATAGAAATTACACACAAACACACCGACACATAAACACCTTGATAAATAATAATAATAATAATAATAATAATAATAATAATAATAATAATAATAATAATAATAATAATAATAATAATAATAATAATAATAATAATAATAATAATAATAATAATAAATTCCCTTTATTCATCCCTAAGGGGAAATTTTTCTTTAGGGTTAGTTCCAAGGGAAGACTGGAATAACCCAGGCGTCAGCCGCAGTGCAGCGCCGCAAAGATCACGATCTAATTAAAGCGCTGATGTATATACCTGACGAGACAATTAGGCTATTTTTGTTTTGATCTCCATTTCCGAATCCTAATCGATGTGTACATATATTTACAGGTCTGATAACCCAGAAATAGAAATACTCTGAAACCGACGCAAAATATTGTCCATTACAACAGTGTTAAATTAGGCCCATAATTGCGTTCGACTGTCAGACCTGATAATATGTGCACATAGGTCCTAACTAGAATTCTATGCCTGACAACCCATTTTCGCCCCAGGCCGCATTACCTATAGGGTACTTCTCGAAGGAGTTGCCCGGAAGATAGAGAAACGTACAGTCTTCAGAGGAAGCTGGTAGGATCAACTTTGGGTGCTAGTCAAGTGCTCCTGAGGACATCCGCCCTAGCACTATGCTATTCCACCGCGAAGTATTGCGCTCCAGTGTGGGGTAGAAGCAGGAACGTTGAGAAGGTAGATGTTAAACTTCGCAAGTCAATGCACATAATGTCAGGAACGCTGACAACAACGCCAAGAGAATGGGGCCCGATAATCATCATCTTCATAATAATAATAATAATAATAATAATAATAATATTAATAATAATAATAATAATAATAATAATAATAATAATAATAATAATAATAATAATAATAATAATAATAATAATAATAATAATAATAATAATAATAATAATAATAATAATAATACACATTTATATAGCGCTCATTCTCGTGTAAAACACAAGCTCTGGGCACTTTACAATATAAATATCAATTTTAAGTGAGAAAAAAAAAATAATAATAATTCATAGCCAAATCAAGGATTCATAGAGTCAATAAAAACAAATACAGTACAAATGTGACTTGAGATTCTTTTTAAAGGTAGGTAAAGACTTGCACTCCCTCAGACCACGTGGTAGTTCATTCCAAATCTTGGGGCCGAAACAAGCAAACGATCTATCACCAAATTTTGTTCTTGATCTTTTTTCCGAAATTTTCGTTTGGTCATTACATGATCTTAAAGTGTAATTTTCAAATTTACACATGACCACGTGATCTGTGAGATATGCCGGTGCTATACCAGTCAAACACTTATAATCAAGACAAGAAACAAGATAATGACAGCAATCCACCACCCCCCCCCCCCCCCCCCCCGCCCCGATGTCCGGAGTAAGACGATTACGGAAAACTGGTTCAATAAGATCAAAGAGAGGGGGAATGGGGACACCCCTCTGAAGCGCATAATGGACGGCGCCCCGTTTCGAGCCGAAATAAATCCCGGCAACCCTTGTACGTAGCTTCCCTGACTACGGACAGACATGCATATACAAGATGGAAGTCGGTTTGGACAAATTCAATCCCTCGAGGTGGCGGGGACATACTAAACTAGGTGAGAAGTTGCCAGGCTTCTCCACCAGTAAGAGGAGACACTGGGTGGTAGCGAATCGGCTTCGATTGAGGACCTGCCTCACGGCAAAATCGCTTCATCAGTGGGTACCACGGTGGGGACTTTCCACCTGTCCAATATGTACCCGATGTGGGATGGAACCCGAAACCGCAGAGCATCTAGTTGAACGGTGTGTTGTGACGAAGCTTCCGGTGGGTTCGCGACGGTGCACGAGTGCGGTAAAGACTTTGCTGATTGGGTCGATCGTCATAACATAATAGTGTGAGCACCATTAGAAGCTTCTGGCCCAGACCAACTTATGTCATAAAACCCATTCCTTTCATCAATTAAAAAAATAACAATTAACAATGTTAACACCACCATCCATAATTGATGCTGTGTTTAGGTAAATTACTCACAGCATCCGCCAGCCGGATAGAACGTACCAACACACAAACCATGAACGTTTACAGCCTGATTGATATTATTGGTCTAAAAACAATAACAAAGAGCTGAGTGACGTCAATCGATGTCTTTCCTATATAATATGTCAAAGACAGGGTTGCATTTTTGCAACACAAAATTGTGTTTTCATTTTAATCAAACCAGCAACACGAATGAACACCGTCAACTTAATAAGTGTTTGTATGTCTCAGGGTTTCATAAAAGATGTAGACTAGCTTGATCAGAATTGTCTACTTGAAAATCTAAAAAGTTGTTGAGCTTTTAAAAAGAGCAATATCCACTAAATGTGCTCAAAGCGCTTTACAAAGGATCCCTGAACAAGAGCAACACGTAACCTACTGAACGAGACCTGTTAGGCGATAATATCATTTTTTTTCCGACAGAGACAACGCTGTTAACGGCCAGGTACTCATTTTACACATGGGTACAGTGAGAGAATGTAAGTAACGAGTCT
>NC_088364.1:18199598-18202098 GCF_034508935.2 Berghia stephanieae
CTATCGATTAATATTACCCTCATCTTGCTAAAATCTCTCAAGCCTGGGACTTCACGGAAGTCAAACTGTCAAACCAAAGACTTCACGAAAGTCCCAGGTTAGAGCGTTTTTAAAAAAAAAAAACAAAATGTGGGTCATTTTAATCAATCGATATTTGAAGATCGAGATTCTGGCCAAAATTTGAAATACGTGCTTTCTCCAGAGTTGGCCAGGACTGACGTGACAGAGGATGTGTCGTATCTTTCATTCGTGGGGAGGGGGGTTGGGGGGGGGGGGGGGGCTGTGATATTAAAGAACGTACTGAAAGGGAAATAATGATACTAGGCTGCTCGAAGATGCGGACAGGTCAAAGACCGTGATCGAAAAATAACACACACACACACACACACACACACACACGCACGCACACACATAATTAATAATAACCAAAAATGAATATAGTAGCTTCAAAGCAGACCAAAATACCAAACACGGAACATTTCGGGCTCAAAACCCTTCTTCAGCCAACAACAAAAACGATAAAGACATAAATACATTACTAAATTCCAGATATACGACAGATATATTTTGTACAGGTTTTGTGTTGTTGTAGGCTTGGGACCCATAGTAAAGCACTTTGAACACGTTTCGTGGACATCGGGCTAGATACGAGCTCATGTTTATTTTTTACTTGTAAATGATTTCTTCACGTTCTTTGTTGTTCTTATCCATTACAACAAAATTCTCGGGAAATTTCCAAACCGGATTGAAAAATGTGAGAATTTTGGAGGTAATTTTCAGATAGTGAACCGGACATTATATTAACCAGCTAATTGCGGTACTCTGGAAAACTCGTTTTTAACAAAAATGGCCAGAAAACTCGTCCTTCAAATATCAATCGATTTAAATGACCCTCATCTTGGCAAAAACTTCCAAACCTGGGACTTCGCAAAGTTTTTTCCAAGATGATGGTCATTTAAATCGATCGATAAATGAAGGACAAGTTTTCTGGCCAAACTTTTAAAGACGAGTTTTTCCAGAGCATGATCATTTTAACTGGTTAATCCGACAGCAAAAAAAAAAAAAAAATACAACAACAAACAAAAAACAACCCCCCCCCCCCCCCCCCGCCCCACCAACGAGTTTATGATATGTTTGCTAGTGATCAACAAGATCTTGATTTCGGTCAGAATTTCTATAATAACAATAATATTAATAATAATAATAATAATAATAATAATAATAATAATAATAATAATAATAATAAATAATATAATAATAATAATATATAATAATATAATAATTAATAATAATAATAATAATAAATAAAATAATATAATAATATAATAATAATAATAATAATAATAATAATAATAATAATAATAATAATAATAATAATAATAAATAATAATAATAAAATAATAATATAATATAATAATAATAATAATAATATAATAATAATATAATAATAATAATAATAGAGCACTTTATTAAGCGCAGCATTTCTCGCTATATTATGGAGGCTATAAGCTTATTATGGGCGCATAACGATGGCATGTAAATATATTTAAAATATCAGTACACCCATGCACAGCAGGATTGCATTCACAAACACTTAAACACACACACACACATACACACACACACGCGCGCGCGCGCGCGCGCGTGGGCGCACATACAAATAAATCAATGTTTGAATTTTAGATAAAATTAAGAGAGAAATGAAAACATCTATAGTATTGTTCAATGCCAGAAACAGAATTTATTCTCAACGATGAGAACTGAACCAATAATCCAACACTGAATTCTCTGAGGAAAACTCAAAGAAAATAAATTGGGGGAACCTACAGGGACAATGTCAATTTATCATAAATTTATTTTCGAAATTACCTTTTACAGACTAAAAAAAAAAAAACAAAATATACAAACAAAAAGTAGATAATTGATTATCTAATATCACTTATTTATCAAGGGGGTCCCGATAGCTCAGTTGGTAAAGCACTCGCTTCACGCGCAAAGGGGCCGAGATCTATCCTGGGTGAAGTCGAGATTTTTTCTGATCCCCCATGTCCACCCAGAAGTGAATGGGTAGCTGAGTCTGTAAGATTTGGCGGAAAGTACTTTGCGATAGACGAGCGTCCTGTACAAAGGATAGCAATCAATTGCTATTGTCCGTTTCACGCTATAGAAACTGGGATAAGCTGTAACTCTAGCTCCATGGGCCGATTGGCTCTGAGGGAATACTACTTATTTATCAAACACGCGGATTAGAATTAGTGTTATGTAGTTTAAGTGCTTCTTTATCGATTACTACCATTATTATTACTGATATGTTTAATGTAAAAAGCGAGACTGTAAATAAGGGCGAGTGTGAGAATGGGTGATCTAAATGTCGTCTACGTCACGAAATGCCTTCTTGTACACTATAAATTGTTGCTATGATGACGTATAATCATATAACATTATCTTTTACATTGAGCAGTGTGAAACAGAATGTAATTTCCTCTTTTGGATTAATAAA
>NC_088364.1:18204598-18222098 GCF_034508935.2 Berghia stephanieae
CTCGAGGCCCTAAATTAAATATGTTGTGACTTTGTACACATTTTGAACTGAAAAGTTATATGAAAAGTATAAATAAACAAAAGGCAAAAAAAAAAAATATCAACACTCACCTGTACATCCTTGTGTAGCTTGATAACGTCACTCGACTTCAAGCCCTTAATCTTTTTGGGAGGATTGTCGTCTACGTCATAGATATTGATTGTGACGTCACGGGATACGGGACTGGACGAGAGTGGTCTCCCTTGATAGTCAATGTGGCACTCCAAATATCCCTTTCTGACCGTCGACTCTTGGTGTTCACGATCCAAGGCCGACGTCAGATAAAGGTTGGAAGTATTCTCATCTAATTCCAGAAATGTTGAAATTTCTGACGATGATAATAAAGGGGGAAAAAACAATATTATTATTGATGAGGATATTCAAATACCGAGCGATTTTATTCATATTTATTGTTCAAAAACATTGACAGCCTGTGGTTAACAAGTTTCAAACTGCTATTGCTATATCATTTTTTTCCTATCGTTGTTATTATAGCAATGTTTAATATACAAAAGTGTTGGAGAAGCAAAGATATAGGCTAAGACGATTTTAAAATTATGACAACCATATTATTTTTCTGCCAGTGGATTTCTATTTTTGCGTTCTTGAAATCTCCACACCTAGCTCGGAATATGCACAGCATTTTAAATGATTGTGCTTCACCATTTCAGAACAAATGAGTTTGTTTGGTTTGTACGAGGCTGAGTCAAAAGGTATTGGGACAAATCGCATGAGTTCATTTCTTTTTCATATTTGGTTCAATTGAACTTACACATGTACTCTTTAAACCAAAAGTTGAAAATTTGAAATCCATCAAAGTTATGTCAGTTCAAAATGTCTACCCCCGTGGATGTCGGTCAGCGACAGGAAGCTGTCATTAAATTTCTTGTTTTCGAAAAAGAAACCTCGAGTAATAATTTCAAAGGCCTGTGGAAAGTTTATAAGGCACTGGGTAGAGGCAGTGCTTTTAGGTGGGTTGAACGTGTATATCTCATCATTTAGAAGAAATTGTGATGCAATTCAACATCCAATCTGACACCCCTTCAACCATGTTTTTATCTGACAAACCTCGTGATGGTCGCCGTGCATCAGTGAATCAAATAAAGAGAGAAGCATTGATCAGGACTGACAGAAGAACATCTCATGATGAGATGACAAGAGACCTTGAAATCAGTCATGGAAGTGTCCATCATCTCGTCATATCATTGGGATTCTCAAAGGTCAGCAGTCGTTGAGCACCCAGGCAGTTGATCACGAGCGGGAACGCGTGGATTGCTGTTCTGAGCTTCTCCGGCTAAATGGGAGAGATGGCAGCTTTCTCAGTAGAATAATCACTGGATATGAAACCGGGGTTCATCATTTTGAATCTGAGCCGAGAAGACAATCAATGGAATGGCAACATCCCCCTTTTCCAATGACCAAATACTTCAAAACTGAGAAATCAGCTGGGAAAATTATGACAACAGTGTTTTGGGACATTAGAAGTGTAAACACAGGGAACCATTGTCAACTATGAACGGTACATATTATAGACTCTGACCGGACTCGGAGATAGAACAAGAACTGTTTCCTTATGAAAATCCCCGTCCAGACACAATTGCCAGGACAAGGGAGGTAATCGCGTCATTTTTTAAGGACAACGCTGTCTCATCCTCCTTATTTATTAGACTTGAGACCTTCGAACTTTCATATTTTTGGTCCACTGAAGGAGGCAACGGGAAGACAACGTTTTGAAGATGATGAAGAAGCCAATACTGTGGTGAAAATTTTTGCTCAAAGTTCAATCCACTCAGTTTTACGAGGACGTGATACATGCCCTCAAAAATAGGTGGACTGTGACGATGTTAGAAGTAGCATTCTACTGTCTAATGCCAAGCTTCAATTTGAGGTATGATGCATAGCATTGATTCAATTCTTTTTAAAGTAATAAGCAGAGTCCCATTACTTTTTGACTCAGCCTCGTAACCGTGTGGTTGCTAGAGACGTATGGCCACTCATGTGTCGAGATTGTCCTCTACTTCTTTCCACGTAGTATCGTATAGAATGAATGAAATTGACGTCACTCAGCTTATTTCTCTTAACTCTTTAAGGTAGACTATAAACTTTCAAGGTTACACACGGTTTTGTGTGTTGTTACAAGGGCTCTTTCATAATTAACCGAAAAATGCCTGTAAAATCCGCATTTTTTATGCTATCAACAAAATTCTTGCACGTGTTCATACCTTGACTCGTCCTTCATTTCTCTATGTAACAGCCAAGTCTGTCGACACACTTCTGCCAACGCCGCACCATGGAATAGATACCCTCTCGGAAGAAATTTCCGTCAAGGTTTTGTAGCCATTTCCGCATATGGTCAACAAGCTCTTCAATGACATCAAAGTGCTTTCCTGCCAGCTCACGTTTCAGTGGCCCAAAGAGGTGATAATCAGATGGTGCGAGGTCTGGACTGTGTGGTGGGTGTGGCAAAATCTCCCATCCATATTTCTCTAGCCAACCTTGCGTCACTCCTGCTGTGTGGGGTGTAGCGTTGTCGTGTTGCAAAATGACCCCGTTGGTCAACTGCCCTGGGCGCTTTCTGCGAATGGCCTCCCTAAGCTTGTCAAGAGTTTGGCAGTACTTTGCAGCATTGATTGTTTCTCCAGGTTGTAAGGTTTCGAACAGAATAACACCACGACTGTCCCAGAAAACAGTTCCCATTATTTTCTTTGCTGACCGCATGACTTTGAATTTCTTCGCGACAGGTGAGGATGGATGTTTCCATGTCATCGAATCTTGCTTTGTTTCTGGGGTGCAATGGTGCAACCAAGTCTCATCACCGGTGACTATGCTGTCAAGAAAAGTCACATCGTACCCTAGAAAGTCTCCGCCGGCGTTGGCAGTATGCTCGTGAACCCTGCGTGAGCTCTTGCTTCTTCTCAAAAGTCCCCTGCAGAAGTCCAATCTTTGTTCTTTATGATTGTCTGTCAATTGCTTAGGAACCCATCTTGCGCTGACTTTTCTTTAGCCAAGTTCATCAAATACAATTCTATGGGCAGAAGTTTCCGAAATTTCAAGACTGCTTGTGATTTCATGAAGTTTCAACCTCCTGTCTTGACGAATAAGCTCATCAACTCGCTTCACATTGTCTTCTGACGTCGCAGTTATCGAACGCCCTTTCCCTTCCCTGTCTGTCAAGTCGGAATGGCCGGCTTCAAACAAATTACACCAGTGATAGACTTGTGTACGCTTATAACATGCTCACCATATACACTCTGAAGTTCTTTATGAATTTTGGTAGGATTCAGACTTTTGGCGTTCAAAAAAAACGTATGACAGCTCTGATTTCCTCCTTTGACCAAGTTTCAAGGTGGGCCGCCATCTTTAAAATCGTCTAGAAATTCATTGTGCAAAATGATGCACTTCATAATTTCTGGGAATATCCGTAAGGAAATAAGGAATATCATGTCGTTTACAGAATTTTAAAATCTCCACTGGTTGCTGAGCAATGGGCATTTTTCGGTTATTTCTGAAAGAGCCCTCGTACAATTGATCTTCGAATGAAATCTTGAGTTTAAGAACTTTGGACAGGTTGCATTGGCGACGGGGGTGGGGGAGGGGGGGGGGGTGATGGAGTCATTTCATATCCAATAATAAATGAAGTAAAAAAGGCTTGCCAGTGTCTATGTGTCCATATTGGCAGTTCTAATAATCAAGTGTAATCATGGACGTGCTTTACAAATATTGTAATGGCCAAGATTTTTGTTTGGGTTGAGAGTATTCATTTCCACTACAACAATGAAACCACATCAATGAGGGTAAGTGACAAATGGTTGTCACACTGATGGAAGGTATTCGGTGCATAGTTCAGTCCTTGGAAAAGGCTCTTTACTCAAATTTTCTCACCAGACGCAGGTAGGTATAAAATGAGTACAGCTTTGTCGGAAAAAAATATTGTAATATCACCTAACAGGCGTTATGTTTTGTTCTACATGTTACATGTTACAGCTGGTCAGGGACCTTTTGTAAAGCGCTTTGAGCACGTTGAGTGGTTATTGCGCTATATAAAATCTCAAATTTTTTTTGATTGTAAAAAATTATTTCAAGTTCAACGTCTCAATCTGCAAAAGGTAAATTACCCATCACTGCAGATGTTATACAAATCACGTGATGACTTTCTCAATTATTGTGTCACTGAGTTGAAATACAATTATTTAATGTTTGATCAAATTTGTTGTTTTGGGTCTGGTTTTTTTCGGGGTGTGTGTGGGGTTGGGGTGGGAGAGGAGGCGCGCGCGCGCGTGTGTGCGTGTGTGTGTGTGTGTGTGTGTGTGTGTGTGCCTTTTGAGAGGACAGATGTCACAACAACTAATTAAACACCTTTCTTTCTTCGCGCTGCTTTCATGATGTCTTGAAGTGTGAACATAGCGTCGTGCTGTGAAAATGTATAATGGCAATTTTTTTCTATCACAGACGGCCTAAATTCTTTTTCCTTTTTGGGTAACAATTCTTTTACTCGTTTTGTTTTGGGGTTTTTTGTTGTTTTTTTTTAAACTTAAACAAAATCAGTTGAATATACCTTCTCTAGTACTGCGTAGTAATATCAAGTCTACATAAGCAATTTATGACGTTAGAACAGTTACTTTTTTTTTCATTCTGACGAGTAAAATTTGACTTCATAGAAGAGACTGTTCGATAAATTAAGCTGACTCTTAACTTGTCAAAAATCTAAAACCTGAGACTTCTTAGGACTTCGCGAAGTTTTTCCAGATAAGGGTCATTTAAGTCGATCGATATTTGAAGGATATGTTTTCTGGCCAAATTGTCAAATAGCTGTCTTTCCAGAGTACGACAACTCCTGGTTAAAATGATTGTTTCGTGTCTATAAGATTGTCACAAGTTTTCTGTCTTCGTATTCCACGCCCACCATTTTAATTTCTGATTCAAAATCAATGAAATTGATCAAACTATCAAATTACGTGTTTTGAATGTTTCACGTCTTAATAGTGTACGTGTCATTCAACTTGATGTGTAAAATGAAAATATTTGATTTTGAAATAAAGCAGTTCTCCCCAGCTTCCTCAAAAGACTGTTGCGTTTCTCTATTTTCCGGGCCTCGCCCTCGAGATGGACCCAATAGATAAGACAGCGGTCCAGCGTGCCCCCCGGGTACTTCAGATGCGGTTCATATAGGAGAACCTGGTCCCCGAATTTGACTTTCAGTTAGTTACAGGGTGGGCCAGCCGCTAACTAGATGAAATTCTGCTGGCTACGGGTGTTTTTTTTTTTTTTTTTTGGTTTGTTTGTTTTGGGGGGGGGGTTGTTTTTTTTTTGTTCATCTTCAGGAACTACTTGCCAAAGTAAATCTTAAGTTTGAATAGGTCTTTACTGATTGTGCTTTCTAGACGGGCCCAATCGTGACTTAGGTCCTAGTTATACGGATATCCCAGCATCAGGGACGAGTGTTCGGCATGTCGCCAATGTAGACATTAAGCAATATTGTTGGTGCCAAAACAGATCCCTTATGGACACCATTTCTAAGTTTCTAACTTTGCTCGTGATGTCTTATAAGCTAACGTGGAACTGTCTTTCCTCTAGTTAATAAATATAAAGCAACTTAAAGGTCTTTTTGCATCTAAGTTTTTTTTTCCTGAACACGACGGCCATTCAACTAGACTGTATTATAGCCGTACGATAAAGGGTAAATGGTTAACAGATTGGTCTTCAATTCTGAAAGTGCAAATTTCGATCGTAGCCTTTGTGAAAAACACTGACCAAAGAATTACGTCACAATACACGGCCACCAAAATACCACTACAATATGGCGACGACCACCAAAATACCACCACAATACGGCGACGACCACCAAAATACCCCACAATACGGCGAC
This sequence comes from Berghia stephanieae, assembly GCF_034508935.2. Taxonomy (NCBI): domain Eukaryota; kingdom Metazoa; phylum Mollusca; class Gastropoda; order Nudibranchia; family Aeolidiidae; genus Berghia; species Berghia stephanieae. The sequence goes on from NC_088364.1 coordinate 18,210,504, forward strand.
GACCACCAAAATACCACCACAATACGGCGACGACCACCAAAATACCACCACAATACGGCGACGACCACCAAAATACCACCACAATACGACGACGACCACCAAACAACCGCCACAATACGCCGACGACCACCACAATACGACGACGACCACCAAAGTACCACCACAATACGGCGACGATCACCAAAAGGTAATGAACAGTAAGTTGTGTTCAATAGTTCAACTATTGGGATTCCTTGTTACATTGAACAATGTTAATATTAACAGTAACTCAGATTTCAATTTCTTTTGATAACTGTTGCCTGTATTGTGACGTATTTTTAACAAGTTAACTGCCGTACCCTGGAAAAAAAACATGTATTTAAAATTTTGACCAGGAAACTGATTATTCAAATATCAGCCGATTTAAATGACCCCTCATCTTAGCAAAGGCGCTCAAACCTGGAGGTTTCCCAAGTTTACGGAGGCTACGGTTCGACACACACACACACACACACACACACATACAGACACACACACACATACACACACACTTTTGACCTGTGTTGCATTGAGCAAGTCGCCTTGGTTTATTTCGGTTTTCCTTTTCTTCATTACAAAAATGTATACAGACAAATTTCCGCGTAAAAATAAATATAAGGTATTTGTTACCTATCACATCAAAAAGGCATTATGTAGGGATGTACCAGATGCCAAAAAGTGAATGATCAATTTTTTCACTCTAAGAATTGATATTGAAACTGAAATTGAAAATTCCCTTTATTCAACCCCATGGGGAAATTTGTCTTTAGGGTCTACTCCAAGGGGAGACTGGAATAATTCAGGCGTTAGCCGCAGTGCAGCGCCGCAAAGTGGGGTGACTTGTTCACGGCCACACAGCGCGACAGGTGATTGAACTCGGTCCCTTTATGGGTACGAAGCAAAGACCGGACTGCTGAGCCACGCTGTCCCATATGCATATTCATATCCGAAATGACAATGGAACTGTGGCTCCAGACGTTCTTGCATTGTGCTATGGGTAGAAACTAGAAACAGTGGGAAATGGTAGAAACAGATGATGCCCTCAATACACTAGAAAACTCTATGGCAATGCCCATGACCTTCTGAGGTCCGTGGAATTCGTTACAAGCATCGGAATCCAGCTTTGATCTACTTCGAGAGAAGAATATCCATCGTCCTCAAAAATGTAACCCAAGATCATCTTTATTGCTATAGGTAGAACGAAATAGGATTCAACAGTCGTAACGTCACTTCCTTCCTAATGACGCATGGTAACTTAGCAACACTGGCTCTAAACTATCGGAACAATGGCGGACGCAGTATGAAATATTTCTCCGGCGAGCATAAAAGTATATCCAGAGGGAAAAAACCCCATAAATTTCATCATGTTTTGACTTTTACACATTCTGGTCACAAGACATAAGAAAAGTGCTAGCCAGCTTGAAGAATATAAAATAATGATTTTCTTTGTTTAGAACCAAGATGGCCGCCGTTGCCGGGCGGCGTGACGTCAGACTACTTAATCCAATTGAGGTCATTCAGCTCTTTGTTATTGTTTTAGCCAGCCTTTTTTATTAGTAGTTCTCACTAAATTGTATCAATCAGACCATAAACGTTCAAGGTTACACATAATATTGTGTATTGGTACGATATTTCCGGTTGGCAAATGTTGTGAGCTTTTTGGCTAAGCCCAAAGCATCAATGAAGTAATCTTTTAGCATGGTAATCACCCTCACATAACACCGAGTTGGGACGGTGGGTCACATAAAAAATGTTTTCTCTTTTTGAAAATAAAATATTTGTGTCTGAAACAAATGAGATTTATTAGACATAACCCAAAATCAGAGAAATCCCTAATTTTGAAACGAAAAAAAGTTCTTTAAATCGATATTATCCTAAATTTGACTGGCAAAGAAGAGCACAGATTTGGATAGCCAAGTCTCTAATGATGCATTTGTTTTTGTATTTTTAACTTAATGGATTATAATGGCCCTCAAGCGTCAAGAAGTAACGCGATATTGATATTTCCCATTCAAATCAAAGACGTTCCTCAGATTTCTGTCTCTGTATGTGATGAAATATTACATTCATAAAGTTCCTTCACACAACCCTTCTCATTCTCTCTCTCTTTCTCTCTCTCTCTCTCTCTCTCTCTCTCTCTCTCTCTCTCTCTCTCCCTCTCTCTCTCTCTCTCTCTCTCTCTCTCTCTTTCTTTCTTTCTTTCTTCCTCTCTTCATTTTCCCCGTTCCCTCCTTCTTTAGCTCTTTACTCTCTCTCTCTCTCTCTCTCTCTCTCTCTCTCTCTCTCTCTCTCTTATATATATATATATATATATATATATATATATATATATATATATATTTCTTTTAAAAATATAGCATTGTGGAGAACATTGTGCTTATTTGAGTCAATAAAAAAATTGATACGGTGAACAACTCTACTGAAAGATTTGAAAATTAGAAATGTATTTTTTACAGATAGATAACAGATAACTTGATTTCCTTTTATAATTAAAAGTCAGTTTGAAAGTTCGTTGAGTGACACAGATATCATAAAATACGTACCGACGACACTTAACACTCTCAAAATCAACCAATTTCGTCACTGTAAAAGTTGTCAGTTTGCGTCATCTATTTATGACATCAAGTATTATTATTACTTCCGTTGTGTTGTTGATTTCGCGGTGATCAGTGTTGTTATGTAGTAGTATGTTCTAATTGCGTGTATGTTTGTGTGTGCGTGTTTGTGTGTGTGTGTGTGTGTGTTGTGTGTAGTGCATACATGTGTGTGTGTGTGTTAGCACTTTTCAGCAAATCGTGGCATTCATAGTGATATTATTCACTTGATCACATGAAGGTATTCGGATTTACACAAATTTTAAACAAGTTTCACCGATTAACAACGTCAACTAATATTTCTGCTGATATTACGGTCGTTTTTATGCCATCGATGTGATAATTATTGCCCTGGGAAATATTTAATTAAACGTTGTCGGCAAACTGTCAATTGTATCTGTCTAGCTTCTAGCCCGAACAAACTTGATATTTTTCGCCTCTGCTTCAGATTTTCATTTGACCTCACATACGTTAGGTAAAGGGGAGACATTCCGAAACCTCCTACATCCCCAGTATTTGTATTTTCACCGTTGATCTTTTGTCAGGCGTTTATTTATTCAATTTGTCATCATAAAGAATCATTTTTAAAACTCTAGAACAAACCTTGATAGATTTGTGAAAGTTTAGAATTTCCTAATTTGACCATTGTTTTCATTCTCGGCCGCTATTTTAATTTGTGAAGTATTGAAAGGTAGTGCAAAGCAGTCCAGGGGATTTTTTTCTATTAGGGTTAGTCATAATGCTAGGGTGTTTATTTTCCTATTAGGGTTAGTTAAAGGTAGTCTAGGTTTTACTTTTTCTTGGGGTTAGTTAAGGGAATATTATTTAAGTTGTTTCCTTTGTAGGAGCTTTCGGAATGCCTCCCAAGTCAAGCGTGGTAAAGACTTGTGACTTATTGATATTGATATCTACTGACTGATAAACTAAAATCATGCCGAATAAAGCATGGCAGCGACGACAAGCACATCGATTAAAGTGTGCATCTAATCGTAATCAAGCTAATCAAGAAAATGATTCAGGCAATATCGAATGAAAATAGTCTTTCCCGCGAAATTGCGGGCTTTTTACTAGTATAGATATATATATATATATATATATATATATATATATATATATATATATATATATGTATTATAGTATATATATATATATAGCTATATATATATATATACACACACACACACACACACACACAATATATATATATATATATATATATATATATATATATATATATATATATCAATTTAATTCTAGGGATCGGATTCGTCCCGACAGAATACCATTATGAGACGTAGGTCGTTTTGGGACAAATTGGTCACTGACGTGTTTTTTTTTGTTGAGAGCGGAGACATAAAAAGCCAATGTTTAGTTAGTACTTACTCAGCGATATTTTGACGTCATATCCTTGTAAAACCTTCGATGCCAGATTACTGTACCCCTCAAACGTATCCAGACTTCCCCGTGGGCCATTCTCGATGACGTCATATTCTAGGCTATCGTAGCTGGGACACAAGTTAGCCAACATCCACGACTTCCGGTCTGACTCGGGCTTGTTTTGTTGTGGAATGAACGCAAAAGTGATCTTTGATTGCCAGAGAGTTGAGGCGTAGAGAAATTCCGGAGAAACCTTTTCTTGGCAACTCAGTTTTAGGGTGAAATTGTTGGTATCTGTGGAAAAGTTTGATGGTGTGAAGTTGCTTTATATTGTTAAATAAACAATAAACAGATAAATGTATATATATATATATATATATATATATATATATATATATATATATATATATATATATATATAACACAGGACATGCAACCTTCTGACTCTCACGCAGTGGTTGTTATATTAGTGATAGTTTTATTGGTATGCTAGTAGTGGTGATGGTAGTAGTAGAAGTAGTATTAGTAGTGGTATTAGTGGTAGTAGTAGTAGTAATAGTAGTAGTAGTAGTAGTAGTAGTAGTAGTAGTAGTAGTAGTAGTAGTAGTAGTTGTTGTTGTTGTTGTTGTTGTAATAGTAGTAGTAGTAGTAGTAGTAGTAGTAGTAGTAGTAGTAGTAGTAGTAGTAGTAGTAGTAATAGTAGTAGTAGTTGTAATAGTAGTAGTAATAGTAGTAGAAGTAGTAGTAGTAGTAGTAGTAGTAGTAGTAGTAGTAGTAGTAGTAGTAGTAGTTGTTGTTGTTGTTGTTGTTGTTGTTGTTGTAATAGTAGTAGTAGTAGTAGTAGTAGTAGTAGTAGTAGTAGTAGTAGTAGTAGTAGTAGTAGTAGTAATGTATAACTAATAATAGCAATAACAGTTGTGATAATAAATAGAAGAAAATGTACAAGAAGAAATGAAGAAATGAAGAAATAATAAACGTAGCACATAGAATATTCTTTGCAACATAAACAGCAGTCGTAGTCGCAGGTACATCAGAAGTAGGAAAAGCATCAATGAAAGGAGTTCTTGTGTTGATCCCCAGTTAAAGATTCTTTACTCACCAGCAAGTCTGTCGGGAACGTCTTCAACTGTCAATACAATGCCATTGTCTGATAGGGTTGCCTTAACTTTAAAACCTGTACTTGTGTCTTTCGTAGTAAGGCTAACTTCCGTATCCGATCGCTCACAGTGGATTATAGCATTTTCAAGGGTGAAAATGGTTCCCAGGTGGTCTCCAGGGCTGGTCGTGGTCGAGGGCAACAGGAAGACATAATGTCTCTTTGGAAGGTAGATTCCACCAAGGGTATCATAAACTGGAGGGTTGGGGTGGAAGGGGGGGGGGGGAGGAGGAAACAATTAACTGGATTATAACCCATTATCTCAAAAGGGTTTTACATTTGGTGTATTATATTTGTGCGGCTATGTGGTCTTATGGTATGACTCTCGCTGTCGGATCGGGAGGTCCTGGGTTCGAGACTCGCTCGGCGAATTAATTGAGTCCTTGGAAGAAGCTCTTTACTCACATTCTCTCACTGTACTCATGTATTTTGGGGTTTAAAGAAAAATAATTAATTAACCCTATCAACTACAGGAAAATCGTCACTCTCGTTAGAGTTCAATGAACATTTGTCTTGTTCAGATTTGCTTAGTACCTAGAAGAACAATCTTTGTCCCATCCATAAAAACGTAATGCTGTTAGGTAACGTTTGTTTCGCTGAACAAACGTACGTATAGTTGTCCTTCAGAGACACGAGCCGGTTTCTATAGTTGAAAGGGCCAATAGCAATCGTTATCCTTTGGATAGGACGCTAGCTAGTCTATCACAAAGTACTTCCTCCAGCTCTGACAGAACCAGATACCCAATCACTGCTGGGTGGACATGGGATCAGAAAACAAATCGACTGCACCCGGGATCGATCCCGGTGTTCTTTTTGCGTGTGAAGCGAGTGTTCTACCAACTGAGCCATCGGGACCCCCATATGTATAGTATGTCCTTATTGGTTCTAAGTTTGAGTGTAAAGAAATCCAGTTTTGAGTTGGGAAAGTATGACATTTCCGGGAAAAAAAATCATGAAAATGCGACCAAGAGAGAGTTACCTTTAACAAGCAATAATGATAATAATTCATATATATAGCGCTAAACTTCCAGATGCGCTTTACAACGCAATGGTATACGAATTACAAACGGACAAAGACATGTACACACACATATATCTATAATTCTAAATAACAACAGATGACAATAATTGTACCTAACACACTCAATACATAATTTCACCTGACATGCTATATCCAATGTAATAAATGGTTTCAAAAAACGTACCCATGAGAGCCACGATACAACATATTAGGTGAATTCTAAACGAAGTCATATTCCTCTCAGTGCATACTACAGTCCCCGAAAAAAAATCTTCACTTCACATTAGATGAAGTCATGACTGCAGGCTGTATTGCATATTCCATCCTTCTCGCTTGGCATTCGACATTCACAGACCCTGAAAAATGAAAAGTAAAGAGATTAGAAAAACAAGGCAGGCCTTTTTTAAAAAGTTCACACAGGTTATTTTAGATTGATCTCATATTGCTCTAACGAAACACATTTTGTTTCTTATTGTCTCAAATCATTCTATGTTCGGAGTAAACGTTTTCTGGACAAATTTAAAAAAATGTTTTGTCAGAGATCGCGAGTCTGATTTAAAAAAAAAAAATTTTTTTTTTTTTTTTTTTTTTTGGGGGGGGGGGGGGGGGGGGGTTAAAATGGATATTACGGCGCTTGCGACACTGTTAAGTCATTTCAACGCCAGTAAAAAAGGAAGATGATAGAGATATGGAATTGGAAGCGTTGAAGAAAAATGTAGACAGATGGGGCTGGTTTAAATAGGGGACAGAACAGAAGATTGCATGATCAATCCACCGATGTGTTTATTTTTACTAAATTGTTTTCATTACAGCCCTTTCGCAACGGCACCGTAAGATCCCATCGCCTAGACATTCCACGAAGGAATATTATAGATAATTCATCAAACAGGATGTCTGATGTCGACAGGAATCGCCCATGTTGTCCTAGTGAGCAAATTGGGGGTTAATAATCTTGCCCTAGGAAAAAAAAACGAAAGTGCCTGAAGAGGGGCGCGAACCTGGGAACTACCGGATCACAGTACACTGCCTTTATGGGACAGCGTGGCTCAGCGGTATGGTCTTTGCTTCGTACCCGAAAGATACTGAGTTCGCCCCCCCCCCCCCCCCCCCCCCCCCGCGTTGTGTGGCCTTGAGCACGTCACCTAGCCTTAGCTCACTTTGCGGCGCTGCACTGCGGCTGACGCCTGGGTTATTCCAGTCTTCCCTTGGAATAGACCCTAAAGAAAAATGTCCCCTTAGAGATGAATAAAGGGAATTTATTTTTATTTTTTATTTATTTATTATCTTAACCACCCGGCCACTTCGACGACATTGGGTACCTAAAAGTCCGGCTATGTGGTCTTGTGGTATGACACTCGCATTCGGATCGGAAGGTCCTGGGTTTGAGCCTCGCTCGGACATTGTTGCGCAATAGCAAGCAATTGCTATTGTCCGTTTCACGCTATAATAGGACCGGGGTAAACAAAGACTACACTCTGGTCTTTGTTATTGTTTTTTGCCATCCGCGTTTATGAGTAGTTCTCACTAAACTGTATTAACCAGACTATAAACGTTCATGGTTACACACAGTATTGTGTACTGGCCAGTTATACTCCCGGGTGGCAATGTTGTGTACTTCTTAGACAAGCGCATACTATCTATATATTGCGATTACCTGGTGGTGTCCATCTGAGCACTGACTTTGTTGTTAGTCTAGGAAGACTTTTCTTTAAATTGAGCTTTTATATAGCGCTATATCCACTAAACGTGCTCAAAGCGCTTTACAAAGGGTCCCTGACCAACAGCAACATGTAACATAAAGAACGAGACATGACGCCTGTTAGGCGATAACACCTTCTTTTTCCGACAGAGACAAAGCTGTTAACCAACTGTTTACTCAGTTTACACCTGATTACGGTGAGAGAATGTGAGTGAAGAGTCTTTTCCAAGGACTAACTATGCGCCGAACGATGCTCGAACCCAGGACCTTCCGATCCGAAAGCGAGTGTCATACCACAAGAACACATAGCGATAACTTTTGAGCCCAAAATAGATATTTTGATCTTTTTTACAGCTTCAATATTGATTTTTGTTCAACACTTTTACAGTACACAGCCTCTGGCAGCGTACTATTCATTTCCACAACGCACGCACTGTCATCTAATCTCAATTAAGGACTAGGGGAAACCATATAATATACAAATAAAATCGGAACTCAAACAAAACGATTAATGACATAAATATCTTGTAGCAGAAAACAACAAGTTACAGTAGAGTTGGTTTTACTTGCACAGCGACCAACCGTGTGGACCTGCAGTGTTCCCGCCAGAGGCGTAGTGGGATGTTTGTTATTTCTTGTTTTTGAAGGTCTTGCCGCACTTTTAAGAATTCCTTTAGCTCAATTAAACGATGGTAAAAAAAAGAAAGGTGATGAGAGATTCAATACTATATTTACATATAGCTAACAAGTACTTGGAAGAAAAGCGGGGCAAATGTCCTGATTTATTCGAGACCAGAAATAGGTTGGTTATAATGTATCTCCATCCCTGTGTCTTTTACGAGATTACTCAAAATTGACACATTTATAGACAAAAATTGGTGGTGAACTTAATGGACGGGTAAACGAAATTTCTCGGGTCAACAGGAAAATAAAAACAATTTAAGATTCTTTTGCTTAGTACACATATTTATCTATTATATTATATATTCTGCCAAACCTGCCTACTCGAAAAAAATATTTAAATCCTTATTTTTTTTAGATAAACATCGTCTTCGCCATAGTTAACTTCAAAAATCAACAATTCAACCCCACACGGATTAAATAACACTTTAAAATCTTACAGATCATGTAGTCTGGCATCAACTTGCATTTTCAATAAGTGTTAATGACTAGGAGAAGCTCATGAAGTTCTGAAATTGTAATCAAAATTTCGTAACTCTTCGAAATATTTTTGTAGTATGTAGTAGGCAAGTCTGTATGAGACCATTTGTCTCACGTTTCGAACCATTCAACAAAAGGAAGTCATTTAAAGAATTATATTATTATATTGTCTCCAGCTGGAGACACAAGGAGGAGATTGCAAGCAGTCTTGTGCTATGGGAACCACTAGAAATAACCAGAAACAGAGGCAGGCAGAATACAACATACATTGACTGTTTGCTAGATGACACAGGAATGGACAACACCCGGGAGCTGCGTACACTCATGGAGGACAGGACGGAATGGCGAAGACTTGTGGCTCGTGTTGGGCGCCCCAAGCGGCGGCCTAAGTAAGTACAAGTATTATATTTTATTCGTTTTTCTGTCTGGGTTTTTTTTATCACGAATGATCCTGAAAACAAACATAATATAAAAAATCAGCCTGCATCCACTGGGGATCGAACCTCAGACCTCCTGATTACCAGTCATTATTACATCACAGAGGCTATTTGATAGGTGGAACCATTTCATGATGTCTTTATTCTTCACAAGGGTGTTTAATATAGCCAGGGCTGTCATTACTCCGTGTCTTGAATCTAAGGCTCCCTAAATATCGATCCATTTAAATGGCCCCCATCTTGTCGAAAAATGGTAAACCCCGAACAGCGTGGGACAGTAAATCAATGCTATCTACGTTCTTTTCTTCTTTGGTTGTTTTTGGGGGATTTTTTGTTTAGTTTAGTTTTTGTTTTGTTTTTGTTTTTGTTTTTTTTGTTTTTGTTTTTTGTTTTGTTATGTTTTGTTTTTGTTTTGTTTTGTTTTTTGTTTTTTTTTTTGGGGGGGGGGGGGGAGGAGAGAGAATCGCGTTTGTCCGTGTGTTTGCTTGTTTTGTTGATTTTTGTTTGTTTGTTTTGTTTAGTTATGCTTTCGGGTGGGGGTTGTTTTGTTTTGTGGGGTTGTTTGTTTTTTTTTTTTGTTTTTTTGTTTGATGTTTTTGTTTTGGTTATTTCTTATGTCTTTGTTTTGTTGTTTTTTGATAATTTCTATTTCCTTTTATCTTGGTTCAGACCGACGTGTGCATATGTGCAGGTCTGACATCCGAACGCGCTTATGGCCCTAGTTGAATAGTGTTACCTATAATGTTGCGTCATTTTATTTTAGATTTTCCATTACAACAATGCGTCCATTAATGAACTGGGTTATCAGACTTGCACGTCGGTTCAGACAATTTAATTTTTTTTTTCTTCTTTATTTTTTTTGGGGGGGGGGGGGGGGGGGGGGTTGGATTACTTTTGTTATTTTAACGTATTTTTTATCTCTCTGTATTTTTGCTTGGTTTTATTTTGGGGATCTTTCGTTTTTGTTTCTTTTGTGTTCTTTGGCGGGGGCGGGGGCGGGGGTGGTCGGTTGTCTCTTTTGTTTATTTTTTACTTATACATACAAACATACATATATATATATATATATATATATATATATATATATATATATATATATATATATTGAGGGTCTTTCGTTTTTGTTTCTTTTGTGTTCTTTGGCGGGGGCGGGGGCGGGGGTGGTCGGTTGTCTCTTTTGTTTATTTTTTACTTATACATACAAACATCATAATCATCATAGAGAGATGTTTTGATAGGGAATGTGTATTTTGACTTATATCCAAATTATACAATTTTAACATAAATTTTGTCATAGAAATCTGATTCGCAACTTTATGATGTTCTTATACAAATCTGATGAGCAAAGCTGTAAAATCTCTCTATGGTGACACAAAATGCTACAATGGTGATGAGAGGGGGAAAAATATGGAGGTTATTCATTCATTAATTTTTGGGGAAAATTTGCCACAAGATTGACATACGTATTTATGCCAGACCCCCAAACCAGGACGCAAAAGGAGTATCAACACATACTTTTTTATGCCAGACCCCCAAACCAGGACGCAAAACGAGTATCAACACATACTTTTTTATGCCAGACCCCCAAACCAGGACGCAAAACGAGTATCAACACATACTTTTTTATGCCAGACCCCAAACCAGGACGCAAAACGAGTATCAACACATACTTTTTTATGCCAGACCCCCAAACCAGGACGCAAAACGAGTATCAATACATACTTTTTTATGCCAGACCCCCAAACCAGGACGCAAAACGAGTATCAACACATACTTTTTTATGCCAGACCCCCAAACCAGGACGCAAAACGAGTATCAACACATACTTGTTTATGCCAGACCCCCAAACCAGGACGCAAAACGAGTATCAACACATACTTTTTTATGCCAGACCCCCAAACCAGGACGCAAAACGAGTATCAACACATACTTTTTTATGCCAGACCCCCAAACCAGGACGCAAAACGAGTATCAACACATACTTTTTTATGCCAGACCCCCAAACCAGGACGCAAAAGGAGTATCAGCACAGATAATGTATTTTTTCACTAAAATTGTTCTTTATCCTATAATGACCATACAGAATAATTAAACCGCCCAATGTGGGTAATAAAACATCTTTAGAAAGACCC
>NC_088364.1:18227098-18267098 GCF_034508935.2 Berghia stephanieae
TCTGGCCAAATTTTAAAACCTTGCTTTTTTTCTCTCTTCTAGAGGACGACAATATTGACATTGATATGGCATGCACGTCTCTCTATCTCAATTCCATCTGTTGAAGAAGAAGTCAAGACAAATTATATGTTGCATGCGTCTGTTTGGGTTTTAAAAGCGCATGCACGCCTTGTGAAATGAAATGCACTTAGAGGTCTCTCTCTCTCTCTCTCTCTCTCTCTCTCTCTCTCTCTCTCTCTCTCTCTCTCTCTCTCTCTCCCCATCCGAACCGAGGGATATACTGAAATCGACATGTACATATATAGTGTAGGTCTGACATCGGAACACAATTATGGGCCTAGCTTAACATTGTGTAATGGACAATTACAAGGATGAGCCCATCATGAACTGAATTATGAGACCTGCAAATATTCTATGCGCGTCGACTCAAATAATTACACAAATATATGTACAAATGGGTCCGTGGTATTTAGCACGAGTAGGTTATCCCACGATTTTCAAAAATGAATATAACAGCTTCGAAAAAATAACAAAATACCTAATATGGAACGTTTCGGACTCAAAACCCTTCTTCAGCCGATGACAAAACCAATAAATCAATTTAAAAAATCATTTAAAATCCAGACAAATCGCGCAGAAGTGAAGTTTTTATTCCCTTTTGTCTTCTGGCACTTTCCTACTCACTTAATTTCTTGTTATTACCAACATAAGTGCCTGCTCCACTCACATTTCCGAATTTAAAAATTCACCCCAAATACCGGAGTATACTCAATGTCTCAATCATTTCTATATCATTGGAGTCTGTCCCATTGAGACACAATTACAGCTTCTACCCAGTGGAATAAACTAAAATGCTTACAAAATATTAAGATCAAAACAAACAAAATACTTATAACAATACATAACATAAATATGATTTACAACGGTAATAATATGATCCCCCAAAATTATAATTATACATTTAACTGTTTACCTCTCAGCCAAGGACTCCAGCCAGGGTCAGGACCAAAATCAAAAGCAATTTTCATAACAAGATTCACCCCGACATGCTACCGGATCGAGGAGTGGGTCTCATTAGCCAGTTAACTACCGTTCTCCAGAATAACTCGTGTATTAAAATTTCTATTTATTTGGTCAGAAAACTCATTCTTGAAATATCGATCGATTTAAATAGCCCTTAACTTTGCAAAAAACTCTCACGAAGTCCCAGGTTTGAGTTTATCGGGTTTTTTTTTTACCAAGATGATGGTCATTTCAATCGAACGATATTTGAAGAACGAGTTTTCTGGCCAAATTTTCCAATAAGAGTTTTTTCCAGAGTACGACAGATAATTGGTTAAATTAGGAGTATAGAAGACACAGAGAGTGATTCCTTTGGTCATCTGAGGAAAACAATCCTCCCGATTCCCTTCTCCGTTCCCCTCACGCTTCCTCTCCCCTTCTCCTCTCCTCGAATACAGAAGTAAAAATTTAATCCAGTGGCTCCATGCATGTCTTATAACCATAGATTTAAATACATCATAAATAGATGCTCAACGGACGTCTTGTCTTTTTGCAAGCGCTTTTGAAAAATTTTAATTCCTCTTTAAGTCAAGATCACTTTTGTGTCATTGCTAGTTTCATTTCTTATAATGTGAGCGCTCTTATCATATCATGTTATATTATAACTATCATATTACGTGAAAGGTCATTTAGGCTAAATGACCTTTGAAAACCCTGTGTATTTAAATTTAATCAGAATTATCTCGGTAATTAGTTATTTCTTTATCGAATATTATTTTGAATATGTCTACAGAAGCAGAGGCCCCCGATAGCTCAGTTGGTAGAGCACTCGCTTCACACGCAAGGTGACCGAGATCGAAACCGGGTGCAGTCGAGATTTTTCCAGCAGTGAATGGGTAGCTGAGTCTATTTGATTTGGCGAAAGTACTATTGCTATTGTCCGTTTCACGTTATAGAAACCGGGATAAACTCCAGCTCCATGGGCCGAATGGCTCTGAAGGACTACCACAGAAGCAGCATGTTCCGCTTCATACTTAATACCGTTCCAAACTTTTAGACGAAAGTTCTGTTAATGAAGAAGTATAAAGAAAATCGCTATGTATCCAAACGCCAAAATAAAGCAGCGTTCCATAGCGACAAACAATGTCCGTTGACGATCGTCTATAAATAATAGTATGTATATTGTATCCCCAACATTTTAATACAATTGAGATAATAGAAAATATTTTTTTAAATCACGAAAAACAAGGTTTGACATACCTAGCAGTTATTATCGTAAGAAAGCAACAAGTTTAACATACTACGTATTCAGACTTTTAAAATTTAGTGAAGAGAAGATGACATCTGAGTGAATTCTATTCGTTACAGTAACTCATTTGTAATGAAAATGTGGCTTATCAGGTTTATGCATAAGGAGACAGAACTGTCCTTTTCATTCACTCACCGTGTATTTAACGATGAATCTTTGTCTTTAAAAATGGTGTAAGGCTAATGTTGCTGCTTGAAGCTCCAAGGAATTAAAAAAAAAACACTAAGTCAAATGGAATGGAAGTTTAAATTTAATTAACGAAGACATTTATTAACGTGGACGTTTTGGGTTTCCCGATGAATAAAATACCTTAACAACGCCATTCTCTCGTCTCCCATTCATCTTTCGTGATTCATTCGTCGTTTGTCTCTTTTTGTTTTTTGTTTTGTTTTGTTTTGTTTTGTTTTTTTGTGTTTTTTTTTGGGGGGGGGTTAATGTTTGTTTGTTTGTTTGTTTGTTTGTTTGTTTGTTTGTTTGTTTTTTTTGTTTTTTTTTTGGTTGTTGACAAAGCTACCTATCTTCGTTAATTAAATCTATTGTTATTTGTTTATAAAAGCCCATTTCCCCCCTATTGTTCTTGGCGTATAACAAACTATCTATATAACGAATTAATTTTCCAGGCCTCAATGAATTTGTTATTAACGAGTCAGAATGAATGATAGGCACTGCTTTGTAGCTCAACTGTACTCTAACATCATTCAATTTTTTCCATTCCATTTGGAAAAAAAAACTTATAAAATGATATCATCAGGTAAAATGTAAACCAACCTGTCAAAAAGGATTTTTTTTATCGAATTAATATTTTAAGCTAAGTACAAAAATCAATTTTTAAAAACTTTCCCCCAAAAAGGAACAAAATGCCAAACATGGAACGTTTCCGACTCAAACCCCTACGTCATACAACAACAAAAACAGTAAACAAATCAATACATCACGCCTGACTGACTGACTGGATTTAAAGGGATTATGGATGCTTCTACTGTTTTTGTTGTTGGCTGAAGTTGAGCTTTTTATATAGCGCAATATCCACTAAACGTGCTCAAAGCGCTTTACAAGGGGTCTCTTGTCAACAGCAAAATATAACATGTAGGACGGGACATGATGCCTGTTAGGCGATATTACATTTTTTTTTCGGACAGAGACAACGCTGTTAACGGCCAGGTACTCATTTTACACCTTCTGAGTACGAAGAGAAAATATTGAGTAAAGAGCCTTCTCCAAAGACTCAATTATGCGCGGAGCGAATCTCGAACCCAGGACCTTCCGATCCGAAAGCGAGTGTCATACCACAAGATCACATAGCCACACTGAAGTAGGGCTTTGTGCCCCGACATGTTCAGTATTTTGCATTTTATCCACGGTTTTCTTGTTCTTTTTTTATTTATCAAGCTGTCATATTCATTTTTGTAGCTTACTTATTTACAGTCTGTAGCCACTAATAGCTTAATATTCACAGCGACTTGATATTGGAAGTTTAAAGTTGTCTGGCCAAAAGGAAAAATAAATTTTAAAAAAAGGGTTTTTGGCTTGTGCTTCGGTCTTTATTTCTGTAACTAGTCTTGAGTTTGTGTCCAGTTTTAAGTAAGCTGTTTAAAAGACATAATATGTTCTAAAAGTTTGCTTTATTTCAAAAAATACATTAGATTTAATAACATTGTAAATTGTACAAAAATGTATTTGCAAAATCAACTAATTACACATCAAAGAATTAATCATCATTATCGGATATCGCAATGTAAATTTATTTTTATTCTGTCAAAATGTAATGATGTGAAGCTGGAATTAGGTATTATTGATAGGCGATGATGGAGACAAAACATAGACAACAACAATGATGATGATGTTGATGATGATGATGATGATGATGATGATGATGATGATGATGATGATGATGACGACGACGATGATGATGATGATGATGATGATGATGATGATGATGATGATCATGATGATGATGATGATGATGATGATGATAGTTATTATAATAATGATGATGTTGTTGATTGTTTTATCGCCAGACCTTTTCAACATGCACACTGACATAGTTTTCGGTGAAAATGAAGAAGTGCCAGGCATATGTGTGAGATGTGAGAATTTGACGAACCTGAGGTTTGCGGACGATGCAGTGCTTATGGTTTACACACCAGAAAACCTTCAGATCATGCTTGACAAATTCGTGAAGAAAACCGAGTGCACGGTTGTTAGAAAACAAAACCAAGATCTATCTTTTCATTTCACCAGAAAAGGGGAAACTATCAAACTAGTTAAGAAGTTTTAAAATCGTGGTGCAACCATCATGAACGATGCTAGAGATTTTTTTTTTAATAAATGTAGAAATAAAACGAAGAATTGCGATCGCTAAAAATACCTTCATAATCTAAGACCAGTCATCTCTGCCATCAATATATTCAATTATACACGAAACGTAAGGTGATCCAAACTTACGTTCTCTCATCCCTCCTCTACACTTGTGAAACCTGGACTCTAGACAAGGAATGTCAAAACCGCCCAGATGGTTTCAAAATGCGGTTGTACAGAAGATTGCTAAACATCAAACAATCGGATAAAATAACAAACGAAGACGTTTTGCATAGAATCGGGAAACCCATCCAGATTGTGAAAACCGTCAGAAAAAGACAAATTGATTTCTTGGCCATGTGTGGGGACGAGGGCACCTTGAAAACCTCACACTTTTGGACTACAAAGAAGGAAAAATAGCTCGTGGTCGTCAGAGGTTAACATTTTTGACTGGTTTGAGGCTGTCAACAAACAACATCCCTACCAACTCCGAATCCATGGGGAGGCAGAGGACTGATCGCTGTGGAGACTTATATACCGTTAATACAATGACAAGCGCAGGCCACGGATAAGTAAGCAATTTGTTGATTGTGGTGATGGTGGTAGTAGTGGTGGTGAAGGCAGCGGCGGTAATGGTGATGGCGGTGTTTGTGGTGAACACGAAATGAAGGAAGACGATGATGATGATGATGATGATGATGATTATGATGATGATGATGATGATGATGATGATGATGATGATGATGATGATGATGATGTGGGCTTAATAATGGAAGGAGTTGAAGAGAGAGAAATGAGAGAGAGCAACAAAAAAAGAGAGAGTGAGAAAGAGAGACAGTGTGTGTGTGTGTGTGTGTGTGTGTGTGTGTGTGTGAACACGAAATGAAGGAAGACGATGATGATGAGGATGATGATGATGATGATGATGATGATGATGATGATGATGATGTGGGCTTAATAATGGAAGGAGTTGAAGAGAGAGAAATGAGAGAGAGAGAGAGCAACAAAAAAAGAGAGAGTGAGAAAGAGAGACAGTGTGTGTGTGTGTGAGAGAGAGAGAGTGAGGGAGAGAGAGAGTGAGAGAGAGAGAGAAGGGAGAGAGAGAGTTAGTTGTAAAAATAAAATTCATTGTCTTTGGCAACGGTAAAATTGATCTCACTGTCGACTGCATACAGAACACTTATGGAGATGCCATCTGCCAGGCTCACAAGAAAAGGTAAGACAAAAGGGAATGGTTCAAATAGGGAACCGATGTATATTATTCCAAGATCATACTATCAGCGTACAAAGTTTGAGATCACTTAAAAGTCTCGTCCAGACACAAGCACAGGTCCCCACCAGGAGGAATAAACTTAAATCTTTACAAACCATTGTATATCTTTTTTTTAATGTAACAGGACACGAAAGAGAGTGATTCACAGGGGAAAATATCATCTCTCAAAATTATATCTATACATCTGACAGTTTCCCCTCCCAGTAAAGGACTCCCGCTAGACCTAGGACAAGCCTATGTCGTAATCCCATTACAAGACTAAGACACAAAGCAACTCGAACAACAGCGTAACCTCCTGCCGCAATGGGAGGTCAAAGACCCCCACCTAGAGACTCCGGTTTGAGACTTTTGACAATTTCAACAAATTGAAGGTCATTGTAATCGATTAATTTATATCTGAATCAAATGTTGTCTGGACATTTGTTTTCATAAAATGCGTTCTGTCATAATTAGGCGATATAGGCATTATTATACATCACTCATTTATTTCCTGTCAGAAGCTCTAAGAAATCTTCTGCCGCGGGCGAATGACTAACTTTTAAACACGAGACAAGCAGCAGACCGACCATCATGATGTTGAGGCGGATGAATCCGTTGTAGTGTTCCTGGTGGGGCGCCTTGACGTGGATATAGTTTATAAAAGTCACGTGCAAGAACATGCCCGTGGCGAGCGCCAGAAAAATTCCACTCAAGAGAGTCAACGGGTAGGCCTTCTGGTGTATCTCGACCTCGGATATGGCAATGCCTATACTGATCCCGACCGGACAAATAATTCCGAATATAACGCAGCAGTTGAAGGCCACCAGCGCTTTGTTGTAGTAAACGGTGTAGAGTTTCTGTCCCAAGTCAAACGACACCACCCCGGTGTACAACATGATGGCCACCATCAGCTGAAACACCTCGGACGTGTAGTGCTGCAAACCTATGGCCAAACCAGCAAAAAACGTCTGGAGGGAAATCCCGAGAACGACCACGATCTTCTGCAGCGTCGGGGAGTAGACATTGACACGTTGGATGTGAGGCACTTCCACATCTGTGGCCGATGAGATGGAGGCGATGTCCATTACGAACACGTAAGCACCGAAATGGACGATGGCATCGATGGCGGCCACCAGGATGAACCCAAAACAAACCAGAGATTCCAGTAGCGGATACGTTACGTAGATGTTGCTCTAGGGGACAGAAATATTTTTGGATTGGGGATAAAGGTGGTCGGGAAAAAAATTGAATGATTAAATGATTGGTTGGTTGATTGATTGGTTGATTGAATGATTGATTGATCGATAGATTGGCAAGTACATATGCCGGTTTTAAAACAATATGGTGTCGGGGTAAACATAATAATGAAAAGTGAAATGTACTCGTAGGCTTAATATCTAAAGTTTGAGAACAGCAGTCCTTGATGAGAGTTGCTTCTGTCTCTTCAACTTTAAAAGAAGTAGTCCATCAGACCCATTAGACCCACGGGTCCAGAGTTTATACCGGTTTCTATGGCGTGAAACGGACAATTGCAATTGCTTGCAACCCTTTTGATAGAACGCTAGTCAATCGCAAAGTACTTCTGCCATATTTGACAGATCCCGCTACCCAATCACTGCTTCGTGGACAGGGCGGGGCCGGGGGGGGGGGGCGCTTAGAAAAATAACCTCGACTACACCCGGAATCGATCTCGGTCCCTTTGCTTGTGAAGCTAATTCTCTGCATAACTGAGCAATCGGAACACCGTCAACTTTAAGACACATAATAAAGTTCATAATTTTGTCATTTTGCTATACCAAACTGACGGGGACCAAAAGGCTGTCGTACACGTTGATGGTAAAAAAGAACCAGCACAAGTTGAATCTTAAAAATAATTACTTAGGACAGGAGGACTCAAGTGAACAAGATGTCCGAACCAGAATGCAAATAGCGAGAAATCGTCGTGGAGAACAAAATGCATTCCCGGACTTTGAAAAATGCCAACTCAAAGGTCAACAAGAATCACAAATACTGAAATTCTGCAAAACGCGAGGTCCTAGGATTGAGAGGGTTTGTTTTTTTTCCAAGATGATGGTCATTGAATCGATCGATATTTGAAGAACGAGTTTTCAAGCCATTTTTTAATATAATATTCGTATCTTCCCTGAGTATGGCAGTTAACTGGTTATTCCACCCGATTTGATACCAGTATGAGACGGTGGGTTACAAATGAATTGGTCTAACAGATTAAGTCGTAGAACTTCGCCACCTTACATAACAGAACAGCGTTAAAAAACAACGATGTGATTTGCTAGTTTATCAATGAAAGGAAGAAGAGGTGCGAAAATAATATACCGTAATAACATAGTGGCGTTTGGGCCTCCAATTACCATCGATTCTTTTTTACTTATTTTCACTAACTTATCCAAACCAGAGACCATCTGCGTACTAGCCAGCCCTTCGGTCTTGTTCCATGACCGATTCAAACGTGATTGTGTTCTGTAAGACGTCAAATTTCCCCAACTGGCGAACGCCCCCATCTCCCTTCACTTTTCTCCTAGTTTGCTCTCGTTTCTCAATATAACGTCGGTGGCCAAGCGATACGGTTTCTCGTCTTGTGACATATTCAAGCTATTTGAGCGTGAGCAGTGATTGGATGGATCACGGTGGCTGCCCTGTCCTTTCATGGCATTTCAAGGATATCACCCCTAATCCGACTCACGATGTGAATTTCAAACTACAGATAGTGACGAGTTGTAAGAGTGCTCGCACCAAAAAAAAGAAGAAGCCTAACAGGATAATTGTACTGTAAGAACTGAAAATTTGGTTCCAATATCACTTTCTGGTTCACATTTGAACGGGGGTTGGCGCTTTAGAAATGAACTTTATTTTTTATGTAATAATATAATAATAATAATAATAATAATAATAATAATAATAATAATAATAATAATAATAATATAATAACAATATAAAAATAATAATAATAATAATAATAATAATAATAATAATAATAATAATAATAATAATAATAATAATAATAAATAATAATAATATATAATTATTATTATTATTATTATTATTATTATTATTATTATTATTATTATTATTATTATTATTATTATTATTATTATTATTATTATTATTATTATTATTATTATTATTATTATTATTATTATTATTATTATTATTATTATTATTATTATTATTATTATTAATATTATTATTATTGTTGTTGTTGTTGTTATTATTATTACTATTATCATTATCATCACCATGATCATCATCATCATCATTGTTATTACTATTATTGTGAAGCGCATTGAGGACGCTAATCTCAGGAAATACTCGACAATACACATAACCACTCATACCCATTTATATTAACTGCAGTGTACACTACTTATCATGCCATGTCACCTGTTTGGTAAAGCGGTCCAGGTAGGTCCTGGCGTGAACTAGGAAGTAAACGAAAGTCAGTCCCAGATAGAAACCGGCCGTGAGGCAGTTGAGGAAGGACATCAGCTTGCCGCTCAGAAAGTGGCAGTTCCACCGCTGGCCCACCTTGAGTAAAATCAACGGCAAGGTGGAAGAGGCCAGGGACGTGAAGACGAGGGCCAGCATGGCCAGGACTTTGGGGATGACCAGGCCACTCTGATTGGAAATGATTATGACGAGGTTTAAACGTTAAAACTACTTGTGCGGCTACTATGTGGTCTTGTGGTATGTATGGCACTCGCTTTCGGATCGGAAGGTCCTGGATTCGAGCCTCGCTCGGCGCATAGTTTAAGTCCTTGGAAAAGGTTCTTTACTCACATTCTCTCATCGTACTCAGGTGTAAAATGAGTACCTTGCCGATAACAGCGTTGTCTCTGTCGGAAAAACTGTAATATCGCCTAACAGACGTCATGTCCCGTCTTACATGTTTAGTGTTGCTGTTGGCCAGGGACCCCTTGAAAAGCGCTTTGAGCACGTTTAGTTGATATTGCGCTATATAAAAGTTCAATCTTAAAGCTCAATCTTAAAATGATTATTTGCGCTTTGAGCACATTTAGTGGATATTGCACTATTTAAAAGCTCAATTTTTAAATTTATTTTTCAAAAAATTTATATAGCGAGCAAAATCCACTAAGTGCTTTAACACGCTCCACATACAAAGACAATGGGTTACACAAATCGCACTACTCATCAAAACGACATGTCGTAAGCTTTCCTCCAAGCCTTTCAAAGCTTTTAGAATGTTCGATTCCTCTCATTTCTTTACAGAAGAGCTTCATTCAACGGTCAATGGCAGCGTTCTATGTTAAACCAATTAAAATGTTTTTTTTAACGAATGATTATTAATTTTTAAAAAAAAACTAAATACTAGAGCATTGTTTAGCATAATATCCACTAAACGTGGTCAAAGGCGCTTTACACGGAGTTATTAGCCAACAGCAAGACTTAATATGTAGGACGAGACATGACGCCTGTTCAGCGATATTACAATATTTTTCATACAGAGACAACGCTGTTAACGGCTAGGTACTCATTTTGCACCTGAATAAAGAGAAAGAACATGAGTAAAAATAGCCTTTTCCAAACACTCAATTATGCGCCACGTTCCAATTCGAAGACGAGCGAAATGAAGAAAAAAATGTCATAAAAAGTGTGGGGAGCGAGCACTTATATCAAAACTAATGAGAAATATAATATCGTATGGAGAAGTGCCAGATGAAAATAGAGAATAAAAATATCACAGTGTCAAAGAGTCAAACTCGGGATCCAATTGATACGACACCCTCTGCCTGGCTGAGATAGAAAGAGAGAGAAAGAGAGAGGGGGAGAGAGAGAGAGAGAGAGAGAGAGAGAGAGAGAGAGAGGATACGAAAAAGAGAGAGAGGGGGGGGGGTAAGAAAAAGAGAGATAGAGAGGATAAGAGAAAGAGAGAGAGATGGAGAGATAGAGAGAGAGATGGAGAGATAGAGAGAGAGAGATGGAGAGAGAGAGAGAGAGAGAGAGATAACAGCGAGCAGTCGCACTAGCCACTGAGCCATCCAGCTGTGGCTGTCACCGTGATATTTTCATTTTTGTTTTCATCATCTGGCATTTTGACCCACTCTCCTGACCCAATATTATTTCTCATCATTATCCTCATTACTATTGAAGTTTTAAAAAACACGTTTTCATTAGTAGTAACAGTAGTAATCTACTTGCCTCCGGAGTGTACTGAGCGGCGGATGAAGCGGGAAGTGTCATTAAAATGTGGGAAACGTTTGCACATCCGTGATCCCCCATATCACATTCAAATCAAATCCAATATGAAAAGGTTTGGGATTTTTTAAAATAAATTTCAGTACTGTGGAAGAACTGAAGTAAATTCACCCAAACCTTCTACAAAATGTTCTTAGACGCCTTTTCACATTCTCAAAAAGCACTAAATCCCTACTGAGTAAATAACGTCGTAATCGAAATAAGATTGGGATGAATGCAAACAACAAATCTCAACCGCAATGCATTGTTTATATTTTTGTTATTGTTTGTTTTTGTTTCTATTTCGACTAAAACAACAGATGAGTTCCTTTTAGCATCGTGTCCAGTTTCCTTTCTCTATTTAGCACCAACTTCCCAGCTTTTCGGGAAATTCCCCATTTTATTTATTTTTACGACCCGTGATAGTGTGATCGGAAGCTTCAAGACGAATAAGAGATGAGAGAATGGCGTCGTTAAGGCGAATAAACAATCCCACCATTCTCTTGTCTCTCATTCGTCTCTGGTGTTTCATGCGGCGAGTATGAGTTGTATGACGTTCGCCTTCGGATCGGAAGGTCTGGGATTCGAGTCCCGCTCTGAGCAGCGCATAGTTGAATCCTTGGAAAATGCTCTTTGTTCACATTCTCTCACCGTGCTCAAGTGTAAAACAGCGTTGTCTCTGGGTTTTTAAAATTGCATTACCGTCAAACAGGTGTCATGTCTCGTCCTACTCCTAACGTGTTGCTGTTGGCTAGGGACCCCTTGTAAAGCTCTTTGAGCACGATAAATGGATATTGCTCTGTATAAAAGCTCAACTTTTCTTTTTCATTCATATGTGTTGTGGACAAAGTGGAAACCCAAAAACATCTACATTATCTGTTGTTTTATTTTTAAATTAAACTGAAGTTACCAAATTATCATTAATTTGACTATTGTTATTTCTTTGGGTTTTTTTTTTTTTTTGGGGGGGGGGGGTTGGTTTGTTTTTAGGGTTTTACGGCGCTTGCAACACATTAAGATTATATCAGCGCCAGTAAAAAGGAAGAAAATGGGATAGTAAAAAGTTCTAGAATTACAATTAAAGCACACAAGAAAGGGTCAGACAAAGGAGAATTGGTTCAAATAAGAAACAGATGTAGATTCCAAGAGCAAACCATCAAAGTACTAAGTTTGAGACCACCTAAAAGTCTTACCCAGACACCAGCACAAGACCCAACTAAGAGGAATACACTCAAATACAAATCATATGTTAAAAATAAAAATTAAAAACAATAATACATAACAGAGAGATGATTTACAAGGAAAAAAAAATATCATCTCCCAAAACTATAACTATACATTCGACTGTTTTCCTACCAGCCACGTATCTGACCAGGGCCAGGACAAAACTAAGTGATCTCATTCCAAGACAAAGATAGAAAGCATGTTGGAAAACCGATACAGGGGGATAGAAGACACAGCAAGTACCTCCCTGCCCACTATGGGAGATAGGAACGTTATTTCTTTCGTCGAGCTTCAAGCAGCGACGCATAAAGGCAGGTTTAATGCATTTCATATTTGATATGAAAATCCTAAAATAATTAGGGAGCAAGTCACTTACGCATGAGAACGATCTAAAAAGTTATTGTATATAGTATATACCATGGCAGATATAAAATCACAAAGACAGCAATCAGCGCGTAGGCAATGCCGTTTCTCATACAAATAGTAGCAACGAGGTCTACCTTTGAGAGTTGTGTACCAAGTTGATCGATATTTGAAGAACGAGTTTTCTGGCCAAATTTTAAAATAAGCATCTTTCTGGACTACGGCATTCAACTGGTTAAACTTGAGATTTTATAAAGAGCAATGTCCACTAAAAGTTCCTGGCCAACAGCACCACTTAACACAACACATAGGACGAGGCATGGATATTTTTTTTAAATTTTCTGACAGGGACAACGCTGTCAACGGTCAGGTACTCATATTACACCTGAGTACAGTGAAAGAATGCGAGTAAATAGCCTTTTTCCCTGGACCTCCCGATTCGAAGGCGAGCGTCATTTCACAAGACCCCATAGTAGTATGTATTCATCTCTGGAGATCAAAAATTAGTCATTGTGTCTCTTTTTCCTGTGCTTTCAATATCATTACTATGAACCACAATTCAGTTCCTGTTCAACACAGACGCCAAATATAATCTATTTTCTGCCTTGCCCTGGGACAGAAGAGTTTATTCTTAGTCTATCCCCTCCAGTCACCGCCCACACACCCACTGTTGTTTGATTTGGTTCGAGTAAGAAGACAGGAGACCCAGTGAAGTATCAGTTACATCGCCATTAATAACTCACTTTTTTATCTGACCCGGCGCCAATATAATAAGGGGTTGATGGTCACAAATTGGTACAGTGTCGGGGGTTAAACGAAAGTGGTCTTTCAGAGTCATTAGGCCTATGAAGCCGGAGTTTATCCCGGTTTCTCTAGCGTGAAACTGACAATAGCAATTGATTGCTATCCTTTGGATAGAACGCTATCTATCACAAGGTACTTTCTATCAGATCTAACAGACCAGGCTATCCAATCACTAATGGGCGGACAGGGTGGGGGAGGGATGGGGGGGGGGGTCATAAAAAATCCCGACTGCTCCTGGGATGGATCTGGTCCCTTTTCGTATAAAGCGAAGGCTCTACCAACTGAGCTATTGGGACCCCATCAGATCAACATTATTAAACGTCATAAAAGAAGAAGATGAGATTGTGTTTGATGAACGGCACGTGATGAAAGAGGTTGAGAGTGTGAATGTACGGTAGGCGTGTGGGCCAGATGGCATTTAATTTGAGGTAAGTTTTTGAAAGTGTGTGTCGAGCAATAGGCTTCAGCAGTCGTGACGTCACTTCCCTTGTAATGACGCATAGTAACTAAGTAACTGGTTTTAAACTATCGGAACAATGGCGGATGCCCTTATGAAATACTTCTCCGACGAGCATAAACGTGTATCCAGAGGAGAAAAACATTATAAATCTGATCATGTTTTGATTTTTATAAATTCGGATCGCGTGATATGTGTAAATGTTCTAGCCAGCATGTAGAATAAAAAGTACCTAATTTAGAACCAAATTTCTCGTTGCTTATGATGTATGGCCCTGCACTTAGCTTTTCACCCCCTTTCCCCTCCTCATCCCTCGTCACGATGTATATTTATTTGCCGATCTGATAACACAAATTGTCATGGTCACATTGTTGTAATGGAAATACTCTCAAACCAACGCAAAATGTACTCCATGACAACTATGTTAAAACGAGCCCATAATCGCACCATACTATCAGACCTGCAAATACGTTCCATCGCTCGTGTTCATTTTAAGGAATGTCGTGGTAATAAGACAACGAAGGGTAATCAACATCGTAATCTTCTATACACACACAAAACACTTTTCTTTGCCGGAAAGATTTTCTTTCAAATATCAATCGATTTACGCCACCCCCCCCCCCCCGACTTTTATAAAAATATCTCAAATCTGGGATTTCAAAAAAAAAACAAACCTCGGGTTTAAACTTTTTGACAGTTGAGGATCATCTTAATCGATCGATTACCGATGTGAAAATTCCTTTGGTCAAAAAATGTTTTTAATGAGTTTAGTCAGTGTACAACAGGATGGCAATTAACGTCATCAAAGGACCCGCTCTCTCATTGGTTGACTGGCTTCATTCATCACACAGCAGTCTCGTTGAAATTGGATACTAAGCGAAATCGTGCCCCGAGGCATACTGTTACTGTTGGAAGCCAAAGGAGTCCAGATATGAAGAGAGGTGTCGTCTAATGGAGCTAAGTAGCCCTATATCAATTTTTTTTTGGTTTGGCTGCTCTTGGTGTTTATTGAAGGTAGTCAAAAACTCTCGAGACAATGACTAGCTGACTGGCATTCACCGACTTAATACATTATATATATATATATATATATATATATATATATATATATATATATATATATATATTATATATAACATGTTGGGCAGAGAACTGTCGTTGTCATTTCACGCTTAAAATGTAGATGATCTTCAATTTACCAAAAGCTCTAAAATTTAAGACATCTTTGAAATCTCGGGCTTTAGAGTTTTCATATGATTGTTTTCATTCTACTTTAGAAGTCAAAGTTGATTGACAAGTTTTGGGGGATATTTAAATCGATGAATTTAGAAGTCAAAGTTGATTGACAAGTTTTGGGGGATATTTAAATCGATGAATTTAGAAGTCAAAGTTGATTGACAAGTTTTGGGGGATATTTAAATCGATGAATTTAGAAGTCAAAGTTGTCTGGCCAAAATACAAAATAAGAGGTTTTGTCTTTGCATGACATATGGGGGGGAGGCATCAGGGGAAAGATTACCATTCATGAACTCGGATGCCTATATTATCATACTCGTTTTACAGAAAATTTAGGTCAGAAAACTCATCCTTCCAATAGTGAGCAATAAAAATGACTTTCATCTTGTCAAAAACTCTCAAACCTGAGACAGATCATATTATGGCCATATGCTAATCATTATGGGGTTATATGAGTCAAAGGACCTTTAAATATCATATCATATCATAATATGTGAAAATAAATATATATATAAGGGTTGATACAAAGTTATACATATCTGGATAAGAAACGACAGAATTAAACAACAAACAAAAACAAAAAAAACAGCAAAAAACAAAGATTGAGTTGTACAACACGCTGGTCTACCGTACTGTGGAAAAACATATATTTAAAAATTTGGACAGAAATGTCGTCCTTCAATTATCGATCGATTTAAATGACTCACGCCTTGGCAAAAACTCTCAAACCCGGGACTTTGCCGAACTAAATACCATCACAAAAATAACAAACAAAGCACTGCACCAAAAATTTAACGAAAGACCGGTTTACGAGTAATTCTCACTAAACTGTATGAACCAGACTATAAACGTTTAAGGTTACACATAGTTTTGTGTGTTGGTCCGTTTTACTTCCGGATGGCAATGTTGTGAGCTTCTTAGCTTGGATAAGAATAAATAGCATGCGCTTGGATAAGAAGCTCACAACATTGCCATCCTGAAGTATAATAGCGGACCAACACACAAAACTATGTTTAACCATTGAACTTTTATAGTCTGGTTAATACAATTGGATTCAATAGTCTGATGTCACGTCGCCCGGCAACGGCGGCCATCTTGGTTCTAAACAAAGAAAATCATTACTTTTTATTCTTCAAGCTGGCTAAAACTTTTCATATGTCTTGTGACCAGAATGTGTAAAAGTCAAAAAATGATCAAATTTATGGGGTTTTTTTTCCTCTGGATACGCTTTTATGCTCGCCGGAGAAATATTTCATACTGCGTCCGCCATTGTTCCGATAGTTTAGAGCCAGTGTTACTAAGTTACCATGCGTCATTAGGAAGGAAGTGACGTTACGACTGTTGAAGAGTATTAAGTGAGAATTACTCATAAACGTGGATGGCAAAAAAAAACAATAACAAAAACCTGAGTGACGTCATCTTCGTTCTATCTATAGAGATACATCTGCATAGAAATCATGAAGGCCGCCGAGGCTGTTAAGACGGCCGACAGTGACGGTGAACAGCTTTAAGCCAGTCAGTCAACACAAACAACAGAAAAGACTTCCTTTAAGTCCCAGGCTTGAGAGTTTTTGACAAAATGCGGCTATGTGGTCTAGTGGTATGACACTCGCTTTTGGGTCGGAAGGTCCTGGGTTCGAGCCTCGCGCTCGGTGCATAGTTGAGTCCTTGGAAAAAGGCTCTTTATTCACATTCTCTCACCGTACTCAGGTGTAAAATGAGTACCTGGCCGTTAACAGTGCTGTCTTTGTCCGAAAAATTGTAATATCGCCTAACAGGCGTCATGTCCCGTCCTACATGTTAAATGTTGCTGTTGACCAGGGACCCCTTGTAAAGCGCTTTGAGCATATTTAGTGGATATTGCGCTATATAAAGCTCAATTATTTAAATTATTTAATTATTTTAACCGATTATTATTTGAAGGACGAGTATTCTGGGCAAAATTGTTAAAATGTTTTCTTTTCTGAGTACGGCAGGCAGTGAGTGCTCTTAGCGCAAAGGCTGTCATCACCAACGACGTAATTACACTGTTGTCGTCAATATGAATACGACCTTCAAAATGTAGTGATTCCATCTCGATAACATCATCATTAAAACATCCATCACTAAACACCACCTGCACCACCACCATCATCATCATCGTCTTTGTCATTATTATTATTATTATTATTATTATTATTATTATTATTATTATTATTATTATTATTATTATTATTATTATTATTACCATGAGTATTATTATTAATATTATTATTATTATTATATATCATCATCATCATCATCATCATCATCATCATCATCATCATCATCATCATCATCATCATCATCATCATCATATTATTATTTATTATTATTATTATTTATTATTATATTATTATTATTACCATTAGTATCATTATTATTATTATTATTATTATTATTATTATTATTATTATTATTATTATTATTATTATTATTATTATCAATTATTATTATAATCGTTATCAATATTATTCTAGGATAACCGAATTGCGAGTATAAGGCAGGTCTAATTTACATTTTCTATAAATGACACGTGATGAATTTGACCTTTGTTACTTTTACATCATTATATTTTTTTCTGCAAATGATATGCAGATTATTAAACCTATTGTTTTTTGGGGTTTTTTTACATGATGGTTGTTGGTTTAAAGTCCCGATATTATTATCATTAATGTTAATATTATTATTATTACTAGCCACTACTACTACTACTACTACTACTACTACTACTACTACTACTACTACTACTACTACTACTACTACTACTACTACTACTACTACTACTACTACTACTACTACTGGTTGCCTAACAGGCTGTATTTTTGTTGCTCCACAATGTATGAACATTTTTTTTCTTTTAATGGCGTTATACATTATCTTTTTATTCCGCACTTTTTATATTGTTGTATTTTTGACACCGTGCTCTACTATTACTACTACTACTACTACTATATAGATTAATATTTGGCCCATAATGGTAAGGGGGCGACAGGGAGAATGTAACTTATTAGGCTCAATGAGCATGGGGAAATTTTCTATGTAAGTGCGCAATAGTCATTTCATTTTGTTTTCTATATCTCCCACACTAAATGTCTTTGTTTCGCGAATGCTATTGTATGAAACACTCCAACTCGTAACAAACACAGCCATCTGTTGTAGGAGCCTGTATATTAATGACTTGTAAATTGTAGTGCGTCATCATGAATAATCCCGTCAACCTCTTTACAACTAGAGTAAAAATATAAAAAATCTTGAATTAAATTATTGTTGATCCATCGTCTCAAAATGGTTTTATGTCACCTAAGTCACTACTACTACTACTACTACTACTACTACTTCTACTACTACTACTATTACTACTACTACTACTACTACTACTACTACTACTACTTCTACTTACTACTTCTTTACTACTACTACCCAACTACTACTACTACTACTACTACTACTACTACTACTACTACTACTACTACTACTACTACTACTACTACTACTACTACTACTACTACTACTACTACTACTACTACTAACGGTTTTTATGATCAAGAGGAAGAAAACTTGAGTTCAATGTCCCAAATGATCGGATTCAATCAAGTTTGATGCTACGAAATTTAAGAGACAAAACCAACTCCCTTCGATGCAGGCATTTCTTTCAACTCAAGACTTTTAGGGAAATATTCCTTTCTATAAGTATAAGGTTCATAAGTATAAGTATAAGGGGCAGCGTGGCTCAGCGTTTGCTTCCTACCCGAAAGGTACCGAGTTCGATTACCCGCCGCTGCGTTGTGTGCCCTTGAGCAAGTCACCTCGCCGTAACTCACTTTGCCGCGCTGCTCTGCGGCTGACGCCTGGGTTATTCCAGTCTCCCCTTGGAATAGACCCTAAAGACAAATTTCCCCTTGGGGATGAATAAAGGGAATTTATTTATTTTTTTGTTTATCCTGACATAACACCCGTTTTGCGATGAGTGATCTCATTTCGCCTAATATTCATTGATCTTAAGCTTTTTTTTTCAAAATACATGTATAGCGCAATATCCACTATACGTGCTAAAAGCGCTTTATAAGGGGTCCCTCGCCAACAGCAACATTTAACATTTAGGTCGGGACATGACGCCTGTTTGGCGATATTACCTTTTTCCCGGACATAGGCAACTCTGTTAACGGCCAGGTACATTTTACATCTGAGTACGGTAAGAGAATGTGAATAAAGAGCCTTCTCCAAGGACTCAACTATGCGTCGAGCGAGGCTCGAGCCCAAGATCTTCCGATCCGAAAGCGAGGGTCATATCACTAGACCACATAGCCGCACATTTATCTCGCTACACTCATGTCCTCTTAACAACAAAATACCGCTATCTTTGAACGACTTCGGTATATCGGCCGCAGTTTCATTATCAATAGAAGATTTTTAATTAAACCCTTCTTACTTACTTAAGCCTCTTGATTCATCGTGGAACACAGGGCCGCAACAGAACTCATCAATCTGACTCGGGTTTTCTTTTAGGTCTTCCTAATCCGGGCCCAAGTTTGTCCGGCTGCCCTCAACCTAGCAAGTAGTAACTTCTTGTTCTTGTGCGGCTATGCGGTCTAGTGGTATGACACTCGCTTTCGGATTGGAGGGTCCTGGGTTCGAGCCTCGCTCGGCGCATAGTTGAGTCTTTACTCACATTCTCTCACCGTACTCAGGTGTTAACTGAGTACCTGGCCGTTAACAGCGTTGTCTCTGTCCGAGAAAAAAAATGTAATATCGCCTAACAGGCGTCATGTCCAGTCCTGAATGTTAAATGTTGCTGTTGACCAGGGACCCCTTGTAAAGCGCTTTGAGCACGTTTAGTGAATATAGCGCTATATAAAAGCTCAATCTTCTTTTTTTTTTCTTTTTTTTTGTTCTTTTTACTTGTAAATTTTCGAATGTTCTGGATTTCTGCTTCATATGGAAACAACGTCATAGTTTATTCCGGATTTTGTTCTTTATAATTAGAAACTATTGGTTTTGACAACAGCAGATATTATGGCGATGAGGTTTGAGCGACGTGCACTCATTTACAGGTGTGATAACCCAATTCATTTTGGACTCGTTGTTGTAATGACGCAACATATTGTCCATTACAACAATGTTAAACTAGGCCCATAACTGGGTTCGGATGTCAGACCTGTATATATATAAACGTCGGGTCTGAGGCTTTTCAAGAAGAGCCAATGATACTGCTAGTTGGTTTCAATGATATTATGATGTTATGGTGTTATGTTTGTTTATGTAAATCTGAACCCGCGCCTTCACATTGTTAAATCCGATGAATGCTCGATGCACAGCGCATGCCTGTTCAGCATTATGTAAATGATCAGAACAAAATTTTAATTAATTACATAAATTTTCGTGAGTACACACGAAGCTGTTAGAAGCTGTGACTTAGCAAAGTCCCAGGTTTGAGGATTTTTTGCCAAGATGAATGTCATTCAAAATCGATCGATATTTGAAGGACGAGCTTTTTTGGACAAATTTTTATAATAGAACGTTTGTTTTTCCTTCAGAGGACGGCCGTTAACTGGTGACAGTTTATTTGATTCGTGTATCTACAACGAAGTTTCACTCCATGCATGCTTGAGTGTATAGATAGTTCGAAGATGACGTCACTCAGGTCTTTGTTATTGTTTTTGCCATCCGCGTTTATGAGTAATGCTCACTGAACTGTATTAACCTGACTATAAACGTTCATGGATACACACAGTTTTGTGTGTTGGTCCGTTATACTTCCGGATGGCAATGTTATGAGCTAATTAGCCAAGCGCATACTATCTATCCGGATGGCAATGTTATGAGCTTCTTAGCCAAGTGCATACTATCTATCCGGATGGCAATGTTATGAGCTTCTTAACCAAGCGCATACTATCTATCCGGATGGCAATGTTATGAGCTTCTTAGCCAAGCGCATACTATCTATCCGGATGGCAATGTTATGAGCTTCTTAGCCAAGCGCATACTATCTATCCGGATGGCAATGTTATTAGCTTCTTAGCCAAGCGCATACTGTCTATCCGGATGGCAACGTTATGAGCTTCTTAGCCAAGCGCATACTATATATATATATATATATATATATATATATATATATATATATTATATATGTGTGTGTGTGTGTGTATGTGTGTGTGTTTGTGTGTATGTGTGTGTGTATCTTTAAAAGGTATATTTTCCTACACGCATGTTTTGTAATCTACTTGCAGATATTTTCAGGTCTGATAACCGAACGCAATTATTAGGAGCTTGATTTAACATTGAAGTACTGGACGACGAGAGGTTGCGTGGGCTTGGGAGATTGTTTCCATGACAACAATGAGCCCATAACAATAGGATTCAATAGATAGTATGCGCTTGGCTAAGAAGCTCATAACATTGCCATCCGGAAGTATAACGGACCAACACAGAAAACTGTGTGTATCCATGAACGTTTATAGTGTGGTTGATGCAGTTTAGTGAGAATCACTCACAAACGCGGATGGCAAAATACAAAAACAAAGGCTTGAGTGACGTCTATCTATAGTCTGATGTCACGTCCGCCCAGCAACCAGCAGCTTGGTTCTAAACAAAGAAAATCGGTACTTTTCATTCTTCATGTTGGCTTGAACTTTTTCACATGTCATGCGATCAGAATGTATTAAAGTCAAAACATAATCAGATTTATGATGTTTTTCTCCTATGGAGAATACACTTTTATGCTCCGTATTTCATAAGGGCGTCTCCATTGTTCCAATAGTTTAGAACCAGTTACTAAGTTACTATGCGTCATTACGAGGGAAGTGACGTCACGACTTTTGAAGCCTATTTTGGTTATTGGCCTGCACAATCGCGATTATCCTTGAAGCACGGAGTTGCGACTTAATGACAAGCCAAGACATGAATAGATAGTATCCGCTTGGCTAAGGAGCTCAAAACATTGCCATCCGGAAGTATAACGGACAACACAGAAAATATGTGTAACCTTGAACGTTTATAGATAGTTCTAAGATGACGTCACTCAGGTCTTTGTTGTTGTTTTTTGCCATCCGCGTTTATGAGTAATGCTCACTAAACTGTATTAACCAGACTATAAACGTTCATGGATACACACAGTTTTGTGTGTTGGTCCGTTATACTTCCGGATTGTAATGTTATGAGCTTCTTAGCCAAGCGCATACTATCTATAGTCTGGTTAATACAGTTTAGTGAGAATACTCATAAACGTGGATAGCAAATAACAATAACAAAGACCTGAGTGACGTCAACTTCGTTCTACCTATACACGCCCTTTTAATCATTAACAGAAAAAAATATAATGTGTCTATGTGTCTGTTTAATGAAAACTCGTAGCTAGATGTGTGTATGGGTGGTCCTCACTCGTATCAAAGAAGTATGTTTGTTCAGCTGTCGATAGATATGACAATAAAATATTCTGAATATAGATAGAACGAAGTTGACGCAACTCGGATCTTTGTTATTGTTTTTTGCCATCCGCGTTTATGAGTAATTCTCACTAAACTGTATTAATCAGGCTAGAAACGAGCAAGGTTACACATAGTTTTGTGCGTTGGTCCGTAATATTTCCGAATGGCAATGTCGTGAGCTTCTCAGCCAATCAAGCACATACTTACTATCTATTGAATAGTCGCAGCGATGTGTATGAGTGGTCCTCACTCCTATCAAAGAATTTTGTTTGTTCAGCTGTCGAAAGATATGACGATAATATTCTGAATATTAAACGTAACAAATTGTAAAATTCTGGGACAGTGGGGCACAGTGGCATGGTCTTTGCTTCTTGCCCAGGTGATACTGGGTTCGACTCCCCACCTTGGTGAGTAGTCTTGAAAAAAGTCACCATGCCCTAACTGAAATTGAGAGGTTGAATTGCGGCTGACGCCTGGGTTATGCCAGACTTCCATTGAAATAGACTCTACAGCACATTCCCCTTGGGGATTAGTAAAAGGAAATTATTATTATTATTATTATTATTATTTATTATTATTATATTATTATTTATTATTATTATTATTATTATTATTATTTATTATTATTATTATTATTATTAATTATTATTATTATTATTATTATTATTATTATTATTATTATTATTATTATTATTATTATTATTATTGAATAATAATAATAATAATAATAATAATAATAATAATAATAATAATAATAATAATAATAATAATAATAATAATAATAATAATAATAATAATAATATTACGTTATTCATCCAAAAATGTAAATTCGTGTTCAGACGTGGCATGCATAAAAATGTACAAATATAAAGTTAAGAATTCACGGGGGCAATGTGATGTAATTATATATTATATATATTATATTATATATATAATATATATTGTGTGTGTGTGTGTGTGTTGCGTGTATGTATATATATATATATATATTATATATATATATATATTATATATATATATATTACAAAGTGAAATATGTTATCCCAATGATCCCTAGTTTGAATATAAATGTATAAGGATAAAAATGTAAAATATAGAATGAAGAATCAATGGGGACACTTTATATGTATTTATATTAATGTTATGAATTGAAATAGATTATTCTTCAGGCCTCTAATTTGAATTTGTATTTTAAAACAATAATATTTAAATCACAGTTGTGCGTTAAAAATTCGAACACTATGTGATAAAATGGAATTGATATGACGTGTTGTCTTTGTATTTATTGATTAAAGACGACGGCTTCTCGTGGTAAACTTCATACATTTGTGAAGGGGGTGATATTAAGCTTTCATAACCTTCTCTAGTGTACTACGACAAAATCTTCTACATTTCAAATTGGGTGAGTATAACTCCTTGTCTTATTAATTATCCTGTCAATTTTCTTAATGTCACAAATACTGGCATTTCCACACCATACTGTAATACAAAAAATAAGAATGGTCTCCAAAACAGATCTGTAAAAAAGGGTGCACAAAGTATTGTCTATGTCACATTCTGAAAGTTTCCGAAAAAAAATCCATTCTTTATTATTCAATACAGTGATAACAGCATCGGTTTGTAAATGCCACTGCAAGCTGTTGTCAATTAAAATACCCTAATATTTGTAAACCGAAACTTGCTCAACAGTTTGATTGTTAATTTTTGAGTGGACTGATGGAATTTGTGTTCTTTCTAAAATCAAAAATCATTTCTTTGGTTTATTCTACATTAAATTTCAGGGAGTTATCCTCACACCAACCAACAAATCTGTCGATCTAAGACCTGTACGCCGTTTCACCATCTTTAAATATTAACCCTTGACGTGCGGTGTCATCAGCAAATTTTAAAATTGGAACCAATACTCTTCAACAGTCGTAACGTCACTTCCTTCCTAATGACGCATGGTAACGTAGCAACACTGGCTCTAAACTATCGGAACAATGGCGGACGCCCGTATGAAATATTTCCCCGGCGAGCATAAAAGAGTATCCAGAGGAAAGCACCCCATAAATTTGATCATATTTTGACTTTTACACATTCTGATCACAAGGCATATGAAAAGTTCTAGCCAGCATGAAGAATAAAAAGTAATGATTTTCTTTGTTTAGAACCAAGATGGCCGCCGTTGCCGGGCGGCGTGACATCAGACTACTGAATCCAATTCATTGGTACAGTCATTTGTGTAAACGTAAAGAGGGGCTCCAGTATTTGTAATGATTTTATTACATTTAATTTGTTTCCATTAATTTATATAGATTCTGCTCTCTCTCTCTCTCTCTCTCTCTCTCTCTCTCTCTCTCTCTCTCTCTCTCTCGTGTCGAATGCTGAAGAAAAATCTATATAAAGAATTGTGCAATATGCCTTTGGTTTATCTAAATGACTGTAAATATAATTCAGCAAAATGTTAATGGCATCATCAAACCTTCTATATGCAAATTGTAAGGGATACAATAGGGGGCCGAACTGGAAATCAAGCTTTTTGAGTAGTTTGAAACATTTCAAAACAATAGATGTCAGGGCCACAGGTCTGAGATCATTCATACAAGAGACCTCGTATTTCTTAGGCACGGGGACAATTTTCGATGTTTCCAAATGACCAGAATTCAGGATTGTTGCATAGACATATTGAAAATAATAGTAAAAATATAACACAATTGGATTCAATAGTCTGATGTCACGTCCGCCCAGCAACGAGAAACTTGGTTTTAAACAAAGAAATTCGGTCCTTTTTATTCTTCATGCTGGCTAGAACTTCTTCACATATCATGCGATCAGAATTTATAAAAATCAAAACATGATCGGATTTATAATGTTTTTCTCCTCTGGATACACTTTTATTCTCGTCGGAGAAGTATTTCATAAGGGCGTCCGCCATTGTTCCGATAGTTTAAAAAAAGAAAATGAGCTTTATATAGCGCAATATCCACTAAATGTGCTAAAAGCGCTTTACAAGGGGTCCCTGGTCAACATCAACATTTAACATGTAGGACGGGACATGACGACTCTTAGGCGATATTACAATTTTTTGGACAAAGACAACGCTGTTAACGGCCAGGTACTCATTTTACACCTGAGTACGGTGAGAGAATGTGAGTAAAGAGCCTTTTCCAGTGACTCAACTATGCGCTAGCGCGAGGCTCGAACCCAGGACCTACCGATCCGAAAGCGAGTGTTATACCACTAGACCACATAGCCGCACTAGAACCAGTTACTTATTTACTATGCGTCATTACAACGGAAGTGACGTCACGACTGCTGAAGCCTGTTGCTCGACACACACTTTCAAAAACTTGCCTCCAATGCCATCTGGCCCACACGCTTACCGTACATTCACACTCTCAACCTCTCTCCTCACGTGCCGTCATCAAACACAATCTTCTTTCTTCTTTCTTTCTTCTTCTTTCATGTCGTTTAATAATGTTGATCTAATTCCATTAATTTCATTGTCAAATTTACGATCATCAAAACGTGCGTAAAAATTATTTAATTCATTAACGTCAAGGTCGGTCAAAGAGTTGGATTTACTTTTATTGTTGATATAGTTGACGATCGTCTTCATTCACCTCCATCGACGTGTACATATAGACAGGTCTGACATCCGAACCTACTTATGGGCCTAGTTTAACATTGTTCTAATGGGCAATATTTTGCGTCATTTTTTTTTTAGATTTCCATTACAAGAATGCCCGTTAGGAATTGGGTTATAAGACCTGCAAATAAGTGCACGTCGCCCTCCATGCATCCATGTATTATCATCATCATCATCATCATCATCATCATCATCATCATCACCATTATTTTCTCTCTGTGAAAAATATTATAGTATACGTTATGATGAGTTTTCCCTTTTTGGAAAATAGTTTTCAATAATATAAAATATCTCATCTTGCAACAACAACAAAAATATAATTAAATAGAAAATTAATGAAGTAGGTGAGGTCAGAAAGGAAAATATAAAAAAGGTGAAGAGAAAAAAAAAGAAAAAGAAATGTTCAAAGAACCTTCATATCTACCAGGACTTGTGTTATTTGGATGATTAAAGGAAAAGACTTGGCAGAATTAAAAATACCTATAAATACCAACCAATCAGATGGTAGAAACGACGAGGGATGGACTGGCTTAATGAAGTCCCAATTTGAAAACGATGATAGATGCGACCCGAGTTCAAAGACAAATTAAATCTTAGTGTAAACCAGAACTGCCAAGATTTACACTGGCAAAATTGGGGGGAAATGTTTGGGCAAATCTAGGACTTAAATATGATGGTGGTGGTGGTGGTGGTATGATAATGATAATGACGACAACGACGACAACGACAACGACAACGACGACGACGACGATGATGGTGATGGTGATGATGATAATGATGCTGACGATGATGATGATAATGATGATGATGATGATGATGATGATGATGATGATGATGATGATGATGATGATGATGATGATGAAGACGACGACGACGATGATGAAGATGATGATGACGACGACGATGATGAAGATGATGATGATGACGACGACGATGATGATGATGATGATGATGATGATGATGATGATGATCGATGACGATGATGATGATTCTTTTTTCCTGTAATGATGAAATAAAATCAAAATCGAGAGGATAGCTCCTAATTAGGGAATCGGGAATGGGAAGAAATATCGGAAAATTCCACTAAATCCGGAAAGTTAAGAAGTCTGATTAGTAAGCTTCAAATGATAAAGAGATTAAAAATGCCTTTTTTAAAATACGACATTGTCATTTTCTCAAAGGTATATTTTAACAGTTAACTGTGAGGTCCCATAATTAACAATAATAAAGGGCAGTCAGTTGGTAGGGACGTTTTGAGTTTCCCCTTTGTCATCAGAACACGAGTAATAAGACCCTAAAGACGAATGAGGGATGAGAGGACATCGTTGTTGAGGCAAATCATTCGCACGCTATTAAACCAGTTCAACATTCGTTCTCTCGAAAGACAAAGTCAAAAGTGGTCCTTCAGAGCCATTGTGCGCATGGAGCCGGAGTTTATCCCAGTTTTTATAGCGTGAAACGGACAATAGCAATTGCTTGCTATCCTTTGGATAGGATCGATCTCGGTCCTTTTGCGTGTGAAGATAGTGCTCTACCAACTGAGCTATCCGGACCCCCCACGTTCAAGAAAGACGGGTATTTTTAAAAATTGACCAGCAAACCCGTCCTTCAAATATCGATCAATTTAAATTGCCTCAACAACGCCATCCTCTCATCTCTCATTCGTCTCTAGTGTCTCATTAATCGTGTTCTGTTGACAGAGGGGAAACATCCCTTCTGTTCATTGTATGTGTAAATAATTTACTTGAAGCTATCAACTCAGCGTGTAAAATATACGCTGATGACACTATAATTTGAATTAAAACGCTTTAAAAAATGACATTTATTCACCCCTGCATTGGTCTGAGAAATGACAATTACAATTTAACAACAAATCAAAATGTAAAGTTCTATATGTTGGTAAAACATATTTATCATACTGATGTGAATAAAACGGAAACTCTTTCTTTTGTAGAAACAGAAAAAGAGTGACCTTTGACCGTCTTCTTAATACGCTTCAACAGTCACTTCCCTAGTAATGACGCATGGTAAATTTGTAACTGGCTCTAAACTATCGGAATAATGGCGGACACCCTTATGAAATTATTTCTCCGACAAGCATAAAAGCGTATCCAGAGGGAAAAAAAACAACATTATAAATCTGATCATGTTTTGACTTTTACACATGCTGATCACAAGACATATGAAAAGTTCTAGCCAACATGGAGAATGAAAAGTAACGATTTTCTTTGATTTCGATGGCCGCCGTTGCTGGGCATCAGACTATTGAATCCAATTACAATAATTAACAACGCCACCAAGACAATAGGCATTATGATTAGAAGTTTTGAATACACGAAAAGTGAACTGTCCCTAACATTATATCAATCTGTATCAAGACCAACTTTGGAATGCGGAAAATGTATTTGGTGTCCTCTTTTCAAACGCCAATCAATAGTTTTGGAAAACGTCCAAAGACGAACAACTAAATATTTACCAGGTTTTAACGATAATATGTCACATGAAGATAGATTGAAAATAAAGCTACCATCACTTAAGTACAGAAGAGAAAGAGGCGATCGGATACACTTATATAAAACTGTCCATAGTCTGCATAACATTGATTACAATCATTAAAAAAAAATTTCTTTGGTCATTTTCACACCAGAAGATAACTTTAAGATATTCATCACCACATGTTCTACGAATATTCGACAGAACTCATTTGTCCAACGTACTGTCAGGACATGAGCAAAAATTGCTGAAACTATAAATGCTTTCAAAAATTCAGTTGATAGAGAACCCCATGTGGTCTGTCGTGAAACATTATATTATCCATCAACTTGGAACTTCTGTTTGTATATACGGCTTTGTGTATTTATAATGTCCATGCATCACTTTGATCTTTTCTTTTGTCTGTTTTCAACTATTATATATTTATATTAGAAAAAACAACAGGGTATTGAAAGGTCTTTTGACCTATGTAATCCTTAATGACTATGAATATGATTATGAAATTACCCTCGGCTTGGTAAAAACTCTCAAACCTGGGACCTCTGCCAAGATGAGGGCCATTTAAATCGATGGATGTTTGAAGGTAACGTTTACTGGCCAAATTTTAAACACGTGTCTTCTTGAGATTGCACAATCATACCAAATTTAGTCCCAAATCTCTAACATCAACAATTCAAAAAACCAAATCTCTAACATCAACAATTCAAAAAACCAAATCTCTAACATCAACAATTCAAAAAACCAAATCTTGTGAAATAGAAATAGACTTTGATTCTATTTGTGTCGCGAACGAGAATCATACAAGCTATGAGAATCTGTTCCTGTTAGCGATTGCTCTTTGAAGCTATCTATTATCAAACCTTGGACGGACGGAAGCACAGAAGCATTGCTTCAGGGATCTTTTCTGTTCTCCTTTTAGATTAGCCCATTTGGTTCTACTTTTAACAATGTTTTCTTGCCATTTCAAAGTGCTGCGGACGTAAATAAACTAGATTTATAACCTTTTACCCATACCATCCTCCTTTTCCTTTAGGCGCAGGTCTAGCCTAAAAGTATCCCAAGAGCCTTGGGTCAAATTATATACTGTCATACCCAAAAAAACGGGGTTTTTTTCCAATTTTGGTCAGAAAACTCTCCTTCAAATATCTGCCGATTGAAATTACCTTCAACTTTTCTAAAACGTTCAAACCTAAGACTTGGTTAAAGTGGGTTTTTTTTCCCACAGTACTGCAGTAGAATCCTTGTTGCCTTGTCTTCTCATTAAACAATTAACTGCCGTTAATCTGGAAAGACTCGTGTATTTAAATTTGGCCAGAAAACTCGTCCTCCAAAGATCGATTTAAATGACCCTCATCTTGACAAAAATGCTCAAACCTGGGACCCTTCCTTATTCCTAGGTTTAAGAGATGTTTCCAAGATGAGAGGTCATTTAAATCGATCGATATTTGAAGGACGAGTTTGCTGGCCAAATGTTTAAATACGTGTCTTTCCAGAGTACGGCAGTTAACTATTCAAGTCGCAACTCCGTGTATCGAAGATACTCGCGACCGCGAGTGTGGTGAGGACAAATGGGCGGACCAAGCCTTCATTGTGATCTACTTCTCGATTAAATTCCATTTGGCCATTAATCCTAATGACATTTTCCGGCAGGGAGTATCATATTATTTGGACGGTGCCTGGGAAATTATCGTGACTGCGAGATCTCCTCAAAGGTCGCATTGGTGACGTAAACAATCATACATCAAAAGTATAAGTAAACTATCACAAACCTGACGTTATTTGACGCCATCATTATGATGGTATATAACAAACAGGAAGTCTTGCATGGGCGGAGGCGACAAGTCTGTATGAGGTTACTCCACCGGAAATAAAATGGGGAAATTTCTCACAGAAAAGTGGGGGGGGGAGCATTTCTAGTTTAAAATAATCGTTTCCATAGACGCTTCTACTCGATCAAAGTCCTACAGAACCATTAAACCTATGGAGCCAATGTTTATCACGGTTTCTGAAGCGTGAAAATGCCAGAAATGAAATGCTGTATGTAGTCCGTTCCAAGTCCTGTGCGCACGGAATATCGCAAATTCCTCCAAAGTTACGAAATGTGGTGCCGTGATGCGGGCTTATATTTTACGTGACGTTACGAATTTTGAATACCGATAGTGAGTGACCAAACAGTTTTCTCACAATATCGAATTCCTTTGATCTCTTCATTGTTTGCAATAAAATATGACTCGGAACTTTCAAATGTTTACAGTAATGTTGTCTGTTGCTTAGCTGACAACAATTTGAATGGCACTATGAGCCCCACCGCCTGAAAACCGACATGCACTTATTTGCAGGTCTCAAAACCCAATTTCTTATGGGCTCATTGTTGTAATGGAAATCTCATCAAAAATAAATGACACAATCTTAAACTAAACCCCATAATTGACTTTAGATGTCAGACCTGCATATATGTATACCTTGCTCAAAACGGTGGTTTAGATACTAAAGATTGGATTTACAGTCACAAAAAATGGCTGAAAATTCGT
The DNA here is from genome assembly GCF_034508935.2 of Berghia stephanieae. NCBI lineage: Eukaryota > Metazoa > Mollusca > Gastropoda > Nudibranchia > Aeolidiidae > Berghia > Berghia stephanieae. The sequence goes on from NC_088364.1 coordinate 18,258,355, forward strand.
GTCTGAAACAGTACCAGACAAGCCAAGAAAGAAAAATACAAGAGAAAAAACATTTTAAAATTCAGTTTTTTCGATTGCGGATCGAACCTCAGAACTCCTGATTACTTGTCTGACCGGTAAACAAAAAGTCTGAGGTTCAATCCCCAATTGAAGAAGACTTATTTTGGGGGATTTTTTTTTCTTGTATTTTTCTTTTATTCTTTGTCTGGCACTGTTTCAGACACAAATTTTCAGATCTTTTTCTTATCCCAGTGCCTGCTCCCTCATTCATGTCACAGTCACAAAAGTGTTGCTTGTCCTAAGTTTTCATGTTGTATTTTGGAGAATCATTATCATTTCACAACGTGACCCCCCAAAAAAGCAAATCTCATCATTTCTCCAATATCACAAGGACAGACAGCCCTCCAATGAAATCCATCCGGCAAGAGGAAAAAAGGAAGACCAAGGTCCACCTGGAAGAGAGACCTTCTGGCAGAGCTGGAGAGGTCTGGAATGCGCTGGCTGGCAGGAGATAGAAAGACTGGCCAACGACAGAAGAGGATGGAAAAACATGAGCTTTTACATAGCGCAAAATCCACAAAACGTGCTCAAAGCGTTTTAGAAGAGGTCCCTGGCCAACAGCAACACTTAACATTTAGGACGTGACATGACGCCTGTTATGTGATATTACAATTTCTTCGAAAAGAGACAACGCTCTTAACGGCCAGGTACTCATTTTACATCTGAGTACGATGAGAGAATGAGAATAAAGAGCCTTTTCCAAGGAATTAACTATGCGCCGAGCGAGGCTCGAAACCAGGACCTTCCAATCCGAAAGGAAGTGTCATACCACAAGACCACATAGCCGCACATTAAAGTTTCATTGGTGGTCCATACCCGCTATGGGATGAGGACTGAAGAAGAAGACATTTCTGGCCATTTTGGAGTTTTAAGCCCCTTTTTTCGACATATGGTTCATCCCGATACAAAACCGGTTATTGGCGGCGGGTCGCAGATGTGATCCACCCTCGGGCTAAATTGACATATTTTATTTTAGAGAATACATTTTTATTTATGTTAAGTATTATCAGTAGTAGCAATAGTTTGCTTTAATTTCATACTCATATCGAATTTACAATTAGTAGTAGTAGTAGTAGTAGTAGTAATGGCGGTGGTGGTGGTGGTGGTATTATGTAGTAGTAGTAGTAGTAGTAGTAGTAGTAGTAGTAGTAGTAGTAGTAGTAGTAGTAGTAGTAGTAGTAGTGGTGGTAGTAGTAGTAGCAGGGTAGTAGTAGTAGTAGTAGTAGTAGTAGTAGTAGTAGTAGTAGTAGTAGTCGTAGTAGTAGTAGTAGTGGTAGTAGTAGTAGCAGGGTAGTAGTCGTAGTAGTAGTAGTAGTAGTAGTAGTAGTAGTAGTAGTAGTAGTAGTAGTAGTAGTAGTAGTAGTAGTGGTAGTAGTAGTAGTAGTAGCAGGGTAGTATTAGTTGTTGTTGTAGTAGTAGTAGTAGTAGTAATAGTAGTAGTAGTAGTAGTAGTAGTAGTAGTAGTAGTAGTAGTAGTAGTAGTAGTAGTAGTATTAGTAGTAGTAGTAGTAGTATTAGTAGTAGTAGTAGTAGTAGTAGTAGTAGTAGTAGTAGTAGTAGTTGTAGTAGTAGTAGTAGTAGTAGTAGTAGTAGTAGTAGTAGTAGTAGTGGTGGTGGTGGTGGTGGTGGTGGTAGTAGGGTAGTAGTAGTAGTAATAGTAAGAGTAGTATATAAATCAAATATTGTTCATATATGCCAAATTAAATACTGATTTTTATCAAAGGATAATTGATTACCTTTAACCCGATGTGGTCTTATATTCGCACTTCATTTTAACCTCAATATAAATCTTTTCTTTTTTTAAATCTCTTTCTCTGCCTCATATATAATTTAGTTACCTCATAATAGTAATTTGGCATCGAGAACTAGTCATCCAGTCGGGAAGCAGTTTCGTATCGACTTAAAATAACCAAATAACAGGCAGAAATAGTTTTTCACTTTCAAATAGTGAATTCGTAAATTCAAGCAATATTATTAAGAATATGAGTATGATTAAATAAAAGCAAACTAAATCTAAACCAAAGCTTATTGTTGGTTATTAAGAGACATGTGACAGAGATATTCGTCTCTAGAATTTATTTCTTTTAACTACCACATGTTGGTTCTCCTCTTAGGTACTTTTCGTCGATAAATGGCAGGGCGGGAAATTTTCTCGTATCGAGGGAGTATTGGATTCAATAGTCTGATGTCACGTCGCCCAGCAACGGCGGCCATCGTGGTTCTAAACAAAGAAAATCTGTACTTTTTATTCTTCATGTTGGCTAGAACTTTTCATATGTCTTGTGATCAGAATGTGTAAAAGTCAAAACATGATCAAATTTATGGGGGTTTTTTTTCCTCTGGATAGGCTTTTATGCTCGTCGTAGAAATATTTCATAAGGGCGTCGGCCATTGTTCCGATATTTTAGAGCCAGTTACTAAGTTACTATGCGTCATTACAGGGGAGTGACGTTACGAATGTTGAAGCGTATTAGTGAAAATAGTACCAAATAGCAGATAGAAATATTGCTGAACTTTTAAATAGTGAAACCATATATTCAAGCATTATATGTATTTTTGTGTTTAAGAAGAGAAGAATAAAGTTAATTTTAAAGCTTAATTTTGGTTCTTTGAATGTTTCAAAGACGTATTCCATTAAAATGTTTATAATTTTTGAGCCATCACCTTAGCTTTTTTTAGTCGAGAAATGTCGATGAATTCTCGAGAAAACTGATTTCTCGACGAGAAAATATCTCGACGGCCTGTCATCGATGACAAGCGTTTCGTCTCGAATACCACCCACCACTACTCAGAACTATGATTCTTCTGAAGGTTGAAACACGCACACGCGCGCACGCACAGTATATATATATATATATATATATATATATATATATATATATATATATATATATATATATATATATATATATATAATTGAAGGACACTCACACTTTCTTTCTCAGGACAGTTGTTTCAGTGATCATTAAATAATATTTCCGAGCACTCTAATATCTACAAGTCCCCATGAAGGCACACACATATATATACAACTCAAGTTGCGAATCACATTTCATAATCAGAATCAATAGATCATTAATAACAAAAGCAAATATTATTCCATTATCTCCAAAGATCTCCCATTGAAATAACGGGATCTTGATGAGACCTTTTCTGTCGCACGCAGACAATACATATTTATAATCTACCGGTTGAAAACTGTATTAATTATGTCGGGGCGGTTGAGATGCTATATACAGTACTCGCCGAATTCTATCTAGCACGCTTTCGGGAGAAAATAAAAAGCGTGCTAAAATCCGAATGTCGAAATCCTATTTACTTGGGCGGTAACTACTTATTTGGTAGATGAAATTCGTGCTGGAATTCAACGCGATCGAATGCAACGAGAACCGTACTGACATTCTAGTCACAAACATCCCACAACGCCAGGAAATACTGGGGTGCCTCATATCGCCTCTTAACAGGATATGGCAGAACTGCATCAAATATGTGCAGATGGAAACTTGGGGAACAGTGATGCCGGAAATGTCAGGCAGCTCCAGATACCAGCGATCACATCGTCCTCCACTGTCCAGTAACTAAACTTGAAGGTGGCTATTAAACAGTCCTTAGGGCGGAGGAAGACTATAGACGCTGGGTTGACGAAGAAATGAATCTGGAGGTGTAGCCATATGCTATTACTACATAGTAACAAAGATTAAACTTGTGTTAATCTTTTACATTGATGTTTCATTGAGTACATTTTAGGTTTTGTTGGGTTGTTGTTTTTTTTATAATATACAAAAATTAAAACCTACTTAAATTCTACTTTCGCTTTCACTTTGACAACAATGACTTCTTGACGCCTGGTTAATCCCGACACAAAACCGTTTTGAAAGAATAGGTCACATTATTATTTTTTTTTCATTTTGGCCAGAAAACTTTTACTTAAAATGTGACGGGCTGTCTCAAAACAGTATTATGCCATGATGAACCGTACTCCTAAGAGTGAATTTAGAATTAAAATGATAAGAAATGGAAAATTTGACGGATTTGCAATGAAAGAAATGGAATTTATTCTTTGCCAAAACTTATAAAAATCAACCTCGTTTCATACTTATTTTGGCCATAAATTCAATGTTCCGTATCTAGTTCACAACAACATAATACCGCTTTGAGACGATGAGTTTATATATATATATATATATATATATATATATATATATATATATATATATATATATTTCAAGTATAATTATGATCATCTTCCACAATATTGTTTCGAGCATTCGCTCTCATCAGGACGAGAGCGATGAGAGCGAATGCTCGAAACAATATTGTAATAGAGGTTGATCATAATTGTACTTGAAATATTTTATATATAGTTCCTTTTATCATAAAGTTGAGCACTATTACATCATGGTTTTTGTTTTTATAATTATCTATTTATATATATATAAAATTAGGACACTCACATTTTTCATGCTCTAATTAATATTATCGAGCACTCTGGTATCTACTAGAACTCACCAACACTCATAAATACATATAATATATATCGATTATAATTTTTTTTTTGTTTTTAAAGGTTTATAGGCATTTCCGACAGATTTAGGTCAAATCAGCACCAGTAAAGAGGAAGAAAATGGGGCGGTTAAAATTTATTTTTAAAAGCTTCCAAGAAAAGTAAAAGAAAGAGGAATGGTTCAAATAGGGAATGGAAAGAGATTTCAAGAGCAAACTATAATTTTGCATAGTTTGATATCACCAAAAAGTCCCATCCAAACACAGGCACAGATTCCACTAACAGGATTATACGCCAATGTTTACAAAATATTTTTTGTTTGTTTGTTTGTTGCTTTAGGTCTCTTCCAACACAATTGAGGTTATATGAGAGACCGCTGAAACAAAAAAACAAGCAATCTAACAAAGATAGTACAAATGTAAATCAAAATCATAACCTAAAGATATCATAAGCTAAATTATAAATAACCAAGAACAAACAGGCAGAAGATTTACAGAAAAAAAATATCCCCTGTCAACAATACAATCACAAACCAAAGAAGCAGGATAGGCTAGTAAAGAGAAGAAGAAACGACATCACTATCGGATCGTACACCCATGCGAACATCATAGGTATATGATTCAAGGGTGATGCTCCCATCCAACCACCCGCTTTACAAAATACATTCAAAACCAAAAATTATAAAAGTACACAACGGAGAGGTGGTTTACAGGAAAATAATATAATCTCACAAAACGAATATTGATGTTATACATTTGGTCTATTTCCCTCCCAGCCAAGGACTCCGACCAGGACCAGGACAAAACCAAGTAATCTTATTCCGACCTGCATGGAGGCCAAAAGAATCAATCGATTTAGATTATTCCCAGCATGCCAAGAAGTCTCAGGATTAACATTTTTCCCCACTAGTCGGGAATTGGGGTCCGGATAGCTCAGTTGGTAAAGCAGTCGCTTCACACGCAAAGGGGACAAAGGTCGATTCTAACCCCCCCCCCAACACACACACACACCCCTCCCTCCATGTCCACACAGGAGTGATTTGATAATTGGATCTGTTAGATCTGGCTGAAAGAATTTTAGACTAGCCTCCTTTCCAAAGGATAACAAGCAACTGTTTTTGTCCGTTTCAGTCTATAGAAACCGGTGTAAACACCACGACCTAATCTCCGTTGGATTGAAACTATTCTGGCCCGAATACTAAATATGCGTTTTGTCGGCGTACAGCAGCCTAGGGGTTAAAGGCGGTAGATATACGCCGTCACCTTTTTGTCAACACGTACCATATTGATTGAAGAGTGACAACAGATTTAATTATTATTAACCATTACGGAACAGCTTGCACCATTCAAAATATCTCATGACTGACGAGAGAGAGAGAGAGAGAGAGAGAGAGAGAGAGAGAGGGAGAGGGAGAGAGAGAGAGCCCTCTGGCTTTGTCGTAAGAATGGATATAATAATAATAATAATAATAGTAATAATATAATAATCGAAGATGCACGTTGAACATTACTTCTTGTGTTAGACGCTGCCTTTTGGCGTAACATGCAGTGCTTCGTGCGCGAAAGAGCGCGTCCGGCCAAAATACGGAAGAAAAGACGCAATTTGTTGTATTTACTCAACTTTGACACCACAACTCAATAGCTCAGTTGGTAGAGCACTCATTTCACACACAAAGTGACCGAGATCGATCCCAGGAGCAGTCGAGATTTTCTTTTTCTAGCCAACAGCAACACTTAAACAAAGCTTAATGACGCCAGAAAGGCGATAATACATTTTTTTTTCCCGACAGAAACAACGCTGTTAACGGCCAGGTTTTCATTTTACACCTGAGTACTTTGAGAGAACGTGAGTAAAGATCCTTTTCCAAGGATTCAACTATGTAGCGGGACTCGAGCCAAGGACCTTCCGATCCGAAAGCGAGAGTCATACCACAAAACAAAATAGACGTTAAAAGGGTCCTAAACTTTTCAAAAAGTCCCAACATTTGACATTTCTTTGAAGTCTTAGATTTGAGACTTTTGTACAAACTGAGAATAATATGGATCGACTTGCACATATATGCAGGTCTGACTACCGAATGCACTTATGGGATTGTTTAACATTGTTATAATAGACAATATTTTGCGTTGGCTTGAGAGTATTTCCATTAAAACAATGAGCCCAATATAATTTTGGTGATTGGACCTGCAAATAAATACACGTCGCTTTAAATCGATCGATATTTGAAGAAAAAGTTCGTTGGCCTAAATAAAAATATGTGTTTTATTAGAGTATGACCATATAGCTTTATATGTGACCCATCGCCCAATAGGGTTTTTGTATTTCATGTCGAAATGAACCATATAAATAAAACCAACTGCCATAGTTCAGAAAGACGCGTATTTGAAAATTTTCCAGAAAACTCGTCCTTCAAATATCAATCGATTTAAATGACCCTGATCTTGACAAAAACTCTCAATTGTGGGACGTTGCAAGGTCTTCCTGCGTCTATGACGGAGTTTATGAAACAAAAAGCATTCTTCTTATTTTAACTCCAACCTATAGAATACTAACATGCGGAAAGGGGGGGGGGGGGGGGGGGCAAGGAGGCTTTCCTATACTTTTTGTAAATGTGTAGATACGGTATTTTGAAATAGTTCAGTTCAGTTCAGTAGTTTATATTAGGCCATAGGCCAATAACCATTACATCCCTTTGAACTAATTATTCTAATAACTTATTATTATTATTCTAAATTATTCTAATAAATTCTCATGTTTACATCACATGAATTACCTTTAATTTGGACAATAAAGATTATTATTATTATTATTATTATTATTATTATTATTATTATTATTATTATTATTATATTATTATTATTATTATATATTATTATTATTATTATTATTATTATTATTATTATTATTATTATTATTATTATTATTATTATTATTATTATTATAAAGGAATAACAGTCATTTAGTAATCATTGATAGCTTAAAAAAAAAAAGCAATAACAATAAATATAGAACTTGGGATTCGTTGATGCCACGTGATCTCAGGAAGTCGTCAGAAAGTCTGAGACCTTTGATAGATTGGATGTTCATTGAAAGCGAAGTATTACCAATAAACCTATTATCATTACAGATTACATGCCATTTCTTTAACCTTTAACTAAATTCCTTTAAACTCGTCTGTGCGGTAGTTTAAAAACATGAAAAGATGTTCATGAAACAATTCCAGACACAGCAGTAAGAAAAATACAAGGAGAAAAAATATTCAAAATAAAAAAATCAGCCAGCCTGATTTTCAAAATGCTTTAAAAAAATCTTGTATCGTTCTTTCTGCTTTGTCTGAGACAGTATCATGAACACCTTGATTCCTACTGTCGTACAATTTAAAAACATGAAAAGGTTCTTCATGAAACAATGTCAGATATAGCAGTAAGAAAAATACAAGGGGAAAAAAGAAACATTCTAAAAAAGTAGTCAGCCTGATTTATTTTTTAAAAATGTTTTTTTAAACTTGTATTTTTCGTTCTGCTTTGTCTGAGACTGTTTGATGAACACCGTTTCAGATTTTCAGATTTCACAAGTATCTGCTCCCTAATTTGTCGCCTTGAAATTCTGTAAGCGTCCAGAAGGATTTGAGTGAATTTGTACTCTTTATATTATGTTGATTGCTCAGGTTTAAAATGAGTACCAAGCTGTTAATAGAATTTTCCTGTCCGAAAAAAAAATGTAATATCGCCTAACACTTCTCGCCCTACATGTTAAGTGTTGCTGCAGGCCTGGGACCCCTTGTAAAGCGTTTTGAGACTTCGAGTGGATATTGCGCTATATAAAAAAACTCTCATTATTATTGCTGAGCAATTTTAATTGTTTTGATTTACTCTGATTCAATGCAAAATTATCGGGCCATAAAGATAAGTGTCTCATCAAATGGGACCGGAGTTTATTCGGATTTCTATAGAATCAAATGGGCGAAGTTCAGGTTTGAGAGATTTTGCAAAGAGTAGGGTCATTTTCTTGCCAAATTTTTTAATACGAGTTTTTCCCGAGAATGACAGGCAACTGGTTAAAACCAATGTTGTCTTCACCCAGTTCATCCTATCATTTTTGTTACCCATCATTTCCATCCGCAATAGGATTCAACGGTCGTGGCGTCACTTCCCTCGTAAAGACGCATAGTAACTTAGTA
>NC_088364.1:18277098-18284598 GCF_034508935.2 Berghia stephanieae
ATGAAGGCACCATCAGCTACGACGGTGAAGTCTCAGAACCATTCCTCATGCACAGTGGCGTGAAACAAGGCTGTGTCCTTGCACAGACTTTGTTAGGTATATTTTTCTCCCTGCTGTTGAAGAAGTTATGGAAAGCTGTTCAATCTGGCACGGCTGAGAGCAAAGACCAAGGTCAGCGCAGTCATCATAAGGGAAATGCTATTTGTAGATGATGCAGCTCTATGCTCGCACACTGAGGAAAACCGTCAGCGACTGATGGACAGGTTTTCCTACGTATGCAGGGAATTCGGGCTGACGATCAGCATCAAGAAAACAAACGTCATGTGTCAGGATATCCCCTCTACACCAGCAATTCGCATTGACAAAGAGGAGCTAGAAGTCACTTATCTAAAACTTTTTAGGCCAAATAAAAAAAAACAACCAAAAAGAAAACAATGTGTTTTGTCAAATACGGTTGTAGTATATTGAACCAAATTAAATTTAAGTTTGCAACACATTTTTAAAAAACCACTTACATGTTTTAAAAATCTTCATTGGATTTCAATGTGCTGGCAGCCATCCAGTCTTTGATCTCATTTCCACACGGTTCAACCTATTTACATTTGAATTCAGAAGGATTATAAAGACAGATGTGTGTTGTGTTGTCAATGTGTCGTCAATCTGTCGTCGATGTGTCGTCAGTGTGCATATATGGTAATCGATATCATTCCCAAAATGTTAAAATATCTTCCCATACAAACAATCACTCTGAGATTTAAGCACGTTAATTTTTATTTATTTTGTAACCACTGTTGATCAGCGACGTTTAGCCTGGTTTCACACTTCCACAACCTGTCGCCATCAATAATAAACGACTGGAAGTAGAAGCTGTAGATTGGACTGACCTACTCTGCAAAAAAAAAACAACAACAGGTATTAAAATTGTGGCCTAAATACCTGTCAAAGAACTCTTCTTTGGCCAATAACAAAAACAATGTAAAAAAGAGTTAATACCTAAATTTCCAGGCAGACAGCAGAAGACGGCAGAAGGGTTTTGAACCCGATGCGTTCCGTGTTTGGTAATAATATGTTCTGTTTGGGTTTTTTCTGGGGATTTCTTATGTTTTGTTTTTTCTCAAAAATACAAATCGAAGTTGAAGATGACAAAACCAACAACACGGTCGGTGAACATCTGGTCAGATGATGCGACAGCTGAACTTCAACACTGCTTTGATACGACGAGCTGGGAGGTGTTATTAAACAATACTGTTGATATAAATGGGAACTCACTGACACTGTAACATCATCTATAAAATTTTGTGAACATTTGTTTATTCCCCGTAAGACATGCTTCTCAAATAATAAACCTTGGGTATCGTGGGAGATGAAGGAATTGCTCCATGAAAAAAGATAGCTTTTTTTTCCGGAAAGATAACAAAGAACAATAAATTAAGGAAATAAATAAACACAATAAGAGAATGTAAAAATAAATTCAAAAACAAAATGGAACAACCCTTCACCTCCAGCAACTTGCGCACCACATAGTCTCATCTGCAAAAAATCAGTGGCTATGTCCCTGAAAGGCAATCCCTTTGTTTTGATGATGAACTGAACAACTATGCTAATGATTTTAATTCTCATTACTCAAGATTTGATTGTTTGGATTTCTCAAATGAATGTTAAGACCTTGAACATTTATTACTACAAAATAGTAACTCGTATAGATAGAATGCGCTTGGCCAAGGAGTTCACAACATTGCCATCCGGAAGTATAACGGACCAACACACAAACTCTGTGTAACCATGAACTTTTATAGTCTGGTTAATACAGTTTAGTGAGAACAACTCACAAACGCGGATGGCAAAAAACAATAACAAAGGCCTGAGTGACGTCATCTGCATACTATCTATAATTTGTTTACAGTTGATAAACATGAAGTCATTGCTTCTTTTATGAAATACAATGTCAACAAATCATGTTGGCCAGAGAACTTAGAGGTAAAATGTTTAAAACGTGTTGTAACTAACTGGCTTATGTTCTGACACCTATATTTTTAACATCTCTCTCTCTCTCTCTCTCTCTCTCTCTCTCTCTCTCTCTCTCTCTCTCTCTTAATGTGATACATGATTTGTGGAAGATCTCTGAAATTATACCTGTTCCGAAGAAAAAGAATATAATTGTTTTAATGCCCTTAGACCAGTGGCGTTAACACCGATAGTTATGAAAGTGTTTGAGAGGTTTTACGATTTCTTTTAAATAAAGTAATGGACAAGCTAGACTCACACCAGTTTGCTTATAAAGGGGGGTAGAAGTGTAGAGGACGCATGCATTGTATCTGTAAATAACATCCTTAAAACACCTTGAAGAAAAAAAATCATATGCACTGCTCCTTCTTCTCTTGCATGCAATATAATTCAACCACAAATCATGATAATTAAAAAAAAAAAGGAGTGAGTGAGTGAAACAGAGAGAGAGAGAGAGAGAGAGAGAGATAGAGAGAGATAGAGAGAGACAGAGACAGAGAGAGAGACAGAGAGAGAGATAGAGAGAGATAGAGAGAGAGACAGAGAGAGAAAGAGAGAGAGAGAAAGAGAGAGAGAGAGAGAGAGAGAGAGAGAGAGAGTCAAATGCAATAATCGAGCTACGAATGGTAGCGGTCGTAGCCTACATAAATAAGATCAACGCGAGGGAAATGATAATGAGTATTTCTTGTTAAAAGATCAGTATCGATGCCTTTGTACAAAGGGCGGGAACTTCGCAACAGTTGACTGAAAACAGTAGGTTTTTATTTGCCATAAATTAATATTTTGTTATTTCAAAACAAAACAAAATATTTTTTCGTGAAAATATTATAAGTTTGAAATTAAACTATAAAACTTTGACTTGCTTAAAAGTCTACAGTAAAAGGGGGCGCGTCCACCGTTCCACGTGGGATCGAGTGCCTTATTATGGAATTTTAAAATCTAGTTTATTTAGCGTTTATAAGGGAAAAGTAGTGTGAATTCCATAAGCCTTAAGTTAACCATTATCAGATCACTGAGATAAAGATTTATATCAAAGCAGCTCTTATTATTGCAAAAATCGCAAAGAATTCCGAGATTATTTTATAGAGAATTAAGAGGTATCTAAGGTTAACACCTGAAATTTAGAAACAGTACTCCATTAAAATGGAAATGGCTCTGCGCATGGCGGAAGTCATCGTATTTTAACAAACGAAAAGATGACCACGCCCACTTTGTTTAGAATCCTTTCCTTTAAGTCCATGACGTGTTCTTATTTACAGGTCTGACAACCCAAATTGTTATGGTCTCATTGTTGTAATGGATATATTTTCAAACCAATGCAAAATGTTGTATATTATTACAATGTTAAATCAAGCACGCCGTTTAGTATATTATATTAAAGGCGTAGGCTATCTCATAAGTTTTCAAAACTCAGAGGTTCGCTTTCTTTTAACCGGCATGCAAATGTTCGACCAATCAAAACACGGACTTTGTGACACACCCCTGAGCCCACTCGTAACAAATAGAGCTGGTTTTTAAACTCATTAGAATGAATGGAGATGGCATTACTTTGCTCTTTATGGTTGTTTTTTTTATGGGGGGGGGGGGTTGTCTTTTGGGGGGGGGTGTTTTTGTGGGGATTTTTTTGTTTTTGTTTTTTGTTGGGTTTGTTTTTTTTGTTTTTTTTTTTGTTTTTTGTTGTTTTGTGTTTTTTTGTTTTTTTTTTTTTTGGGGGGGGGGGGGGGGTATTTGTTTAGTTTTTTTTATTTGTTTGTTTGTTTGTTTTTTTGGCCGCCAATTTGGTTAAGAGTTATTACTAGATTCACTCAATTAGATTATAATAAACGCTTACGGTCACAATCTCACAAATAGTTTTAGGTTGGTTTGATTATTCTAGTAGGTAAAACAAAATCAAAGATACTTGAGCTGTTATATTGCGCAACTTCTACTTAACGTGCTCAAAGCGCTTTACAAAGGGTCCATGACCAACAGCAACATATAGAACGAGACATGACGCCTGTAAGGTCAATTACATTTTTTTCTGAGAGGCAACGCTGTGTCATACCACAAGACCACATAGGGAAGGGTAAAAGTGCGGCTATGTGGTCTTGTGGTATGCCACTCGCTTTCGGATCGGAAGGTCCTGGGTTCGAGACTCGCTCGGCGCATAGTTGAGTCCTTGGAGAAGGCTCTTTACTCACATTCTCTCACCGTACTCAGGTGTAAAATGAGTACCTGGCCGTTAACAGCGATGTATCTATCCGAAAAAATTTCGTCCTAAATGTTAAATGTTGCTGTTGGTCAGGGGTCCCTTGTAAAGCGCTTTGAGCACATTTAGTGGATATTGCGCTATATAAAAGCTCATTCAAAAAAATTTAAAGGGAAAAGTGTTGTCGGTGGCAAAGAGGTAGGATGTCTATTCTTGTTATCAAAGTCAAGCCATGTTAAGCGTGGTCAGCAGTTGAATGGGTGAAAACGATCGCAAAACACACACAAAACACACACACACACACACATACACACAATATGTGATCTCAAACGTCATCAGTCTATTTAAATAATTTTATAAGCACTTATCACCTCTCCCGATGGCTCAGTTGGTAGAGTACTCGTTTGGCACGCAAAGAAACCTAGATCGATTCCGGGCACCATGTCTCGTCCTACATGTTAAGTGTTGTTGTTGGCTAGAGACCCCTTGTCAAGCGCTAGCCCTTTGAAAACGTTTAGTGAATATTACGCTATATAAAAGCTCAAGTTTGTTCTTAGTGGGTGTTTTTGTTGTTTTTTTTTAAAAGCGAGTGCTCTACCAAATGAGTTATTGGTACCACCCCCCCCCCACCCCACCCCCACCCCGCCACACACAAACACACACACACACACAGACACGCACACACACATAAACACACACAAATCATATAGTAAAAAAAAGTAGTCCTTCGGAGCCTTTAGGCCTATAGAGCCGGGGTTTATCCCGGTGTCTATAGCGTGAAACGGACAATAGCAATTACTTGCTATCCTATGGATAGGACGCTAGTCTATCGCAAAGTACTTTTCGCCAGATCTAACAGACCCAGCTACCCAATCACTGTCTGTTAGATCTGGCGGAAAGTACTTTGCGATAGACTAGCGTCCTATCCAAAGGGTAGCAAAGGGTAGCAAGCAACTGCTATTGTCCGTTTCACGCTATAGAAACTGGACTAATACAGGCAGACAGAGAGAAGGATAGAGTTAAAGAAGGATGTAGCAATATACAAGCACACAAACAGATAATCAGATAGATGGATAGACGGGTAAACCGATGAATGGATGGATGGATGGATGGATGGGTTGATGGATAATTTGATGGGTGGATGGATAGGTGGATTGATGGATGGGTTGATAGATGAATATATGAATAAATGAATGGATGGATGGACGGACGAACGTGATATGAATTGATAGAGATTAAGCGATGTTGTTAACATGTTGTGTTTTATTTTTCAATTGAACAAGTACATATATAAGGACATATATAGACAAGGCAGGGTATTTAAAATATCAAGCTTGATGTCATAGTCCGTGTAATTGAGATTAAATGATAAATAAATAGAAATAAAGCATAAATGGAAAAGATAACATGCAAAATGTTCGAATATACATGGTGGTTTTGTTGGGGTTTTTTTCCCCTACCATTTAAAGAATTGAAATAGCTTTAGAAATTAGAAAGAAAAAAAACATCTAGCTTTTTGCATAGGTTTTCATCACGATTCAATGTTTTTGTGGGGAAATTTTCAGGAAGATGTTAGAAGCCGTTACAATACAGTCGCGCTTTTTGTAAAAGGGGAGAAAATTGACTCGAGCGATTTTGGACGCGTTTTCATTTTTCTTCCAATTTTTGCGTCAAAAAGTCGCTTGTGTCAAATTTCTCCTTTTTTACAAAAAGCGTGACTGTATTGTAATGTGCGAAAAACTATGCATAAAAATAGCTGTTGCTATCATTTCCAGTTTTAAAGCACTTTCAATTCTTTATCGGGTAGTCATTAGTCATTAAAAAAACACCCTGTATATATATATACAGGCACGCACAAATTAAATGTCGAAAACAGACAGTGGACCCAGAAAGTAAAGAAGGCAACAAATAAAAGTGAACAACTTACCCAATTAGTTAAAACGAATCCCAAACAATAAGAAGATCACAAGTTTATCAGTGACATACAACGGTAGGGGGGGGAAAGTACACGTTTGTCCATAACCTTGAGAACGAAAGAACACAAGTTCGCCAATTACTTTCAAAAAGAAAGGTCATGCATTTTTATCAATTACCCTCAACAAGAGTAAGGTCACACGTTTTAACTTCACTACGAAAGGTCAGAATTTTGTCAATCACAGTCAATAAGAAAAAAGTCAAATTTATTAATTTCTTCAATTGATGACATGCGTTTAAGTAAAATATTCACCACTTTTGCCGCAAGATCAACCGCACACAAAACACACAAAACTATGTTATGTAACTTTTAAGGTAAAAGTCTGATTGAGAGAAAGAACCTCGTGAGAAAATATCACACACTAGGCGTTTTTTAAAACCCAAAAACAGAAACAAAGAGCTGAATCATGTCGAAAATTACACATTCATTCTAGAAAGGGCACGCAAGAAGTTTACCAAAATCAGTTTCACTTTCAGAAAAGCGCGACAGATTTTTGATCCGAGACACACGTTAGCCTATTATGTATGATGCGATGATATGATCGTACTACTGTCCTGCACACACGTAATAATGCACGCAATACAATATTATTATTATTAGGCTATCGGATTGGGTGATCGTTTGGGAGTGGCGGGGTTGTTGTCGCTCGGTCTATTGAACTGGGCGGTTGCTGACGAGTGGTAGCGGTGGCCACGGAGCATCGCGCGCGCTCACGAACTCAACCAAAGGAAATATTATTTTACTGTTTTATCACATGGCAATGAGCTGGTTGCTAGGCGGACTTGACATCAGACTATTGAATCCTATTTGCGGCGAAAAGTTGAGTCCTCGGAGAATGCTTTATAGATAGTATGCAGATGACGTCACTCAGGCCTTTGTTATTGTTTTTGCCATCCGCGTTTGTGAGTTGTTCTCACTAAACTGTATTAACCAGACTATAAAAGTTCATGGTTACACAGAGTTTGTGTGTTGGTCCGTTATACTTCCGGATGGCAATGTTGTGAACTCCTTGGCCAAGCGCATTCTATCTATACTCAAAATATCTTACATTGCTCATTGTAATAATAATATGAGTATAGGACCGGTTTCACCGTTGTATCTGTCAACAACAACAAAAATACCAAAGAGCGCCGAGCATGCGTCGTGTTTCGTCTTACGTGTTGCTAGCTTGGGACCCCTTGTTAATCGCGTTAAACACCTAATATAGATGTTGTGCGCTTGGCTAAGAAACTCACAACATTGCCATCCGGAAATATAACGGACCAACACACAAACTATGTGTAACATTGATGGTTTTAGTCTGGTCAATACAGTTTAGTGAGAATAGTCTTCA
>NC_088364.1:18289598-18294598 GCF_034508935.2 Berghia stephanieae
GTGATCGTGGAGTATTCTAGTCACTTCGTTGCGTCCCTATGTAACACATACAACCCAATTCGACTCAGGTGCGAATGAGTACCTGCTTATAGGCAGTGACTGATATATTGTAAGAGTGTAAGTACTAAAGGATGCTCTGCAGTCGACTGGTACTTTGTGAAATGAAAATATGGTTACATTTTATGGCCTTCTCGGGGAACAAGTGAAATATTGCGACGGGCAGATGCTCTATATTTCATTTCTATACACTGTAGGTGGCCATGGGAATAATGCTCACTTATAAGTAGTTTCTTAGATTTGAAAAAAAAACACACAAATTAGAGCCTTAATTTATTAAGTATGAAATGTATTTTCAACATATTTTTTAAACGCCGACGTGATAGAGGAATAAATGAGGCGATACCTCCAATATCGTGTACAAAAATTAACTGGTCTATCTTTGCGTAATACGTTACAATAAGCCATGGTAGGTAGATAGGCCTGTCACCCCTTTGATGGAGATTGTTTGGTTTTTTAAAAACTTTTTTACGCGTTTTTTTTTTTTTAAGTACTTTCAGCAAGAGTTAAAAGGAAGACGGTTGGATAGAAAACAAAAATTCAAAGTTTACAATCAAAAACACACATAAAAGTAAGATAAAGGGGATTGGTTCAAATAAGGAACAGAAGTAGAATCCAAGTGGACCAGTGAGTTTAGTTTGAGATCACATGAAAGTCCTGCCAAGACACAACCCACAGGAGTTCTTTCAGAGGAATACAGTCAAATGCTTACAAAATATGCATTCAAATCTAACCAAAAAAACTATAACAGAGTGATGGTTTACACGGTTTACACGGTAAAAAATATAATCTCCCAAAACTAATACTTTCCATTTGACCGTCTGCATCTCAGTTAAGGACTACAGCTATGGTAATGACAACAATAAATATTCTCATTCCAAAACAAAAAACAGGAGGCAACCTATTTGAAAAAGGAAAACATATTTAGAAAGAACGAAATTGACGTCACTCGGCTTTGTTATTGTATTTAGACAGCCAGTTGAGTGATTATTTATCACTGAATTCTACCAATCATACTATAAACGTTCATAGTTTCAAATAGTTTAGTGTGTTGGTACTTTTTCCGGCTGGCGGATAGTTTGAGTATTTTTACCTAAACGCATAGCATCAAATGGGGTCGAAGACACAGCAAGAGTGACCTCCCCGCCCACCATGAGAGGTCAAAAATCCCCACCTCCTGTGACGGATATCTATTATTAGAACTAGACTGAAACCACAAATCCATACTGTGGAAATACATGTATTTAAAAATTTGGCCAGAAAACTCGTTCTTCAAATATCCATTCCATTTAAATGACCCTCATCTTGGCAAACACTCTCAAACCTGGGACAAAGGAAGACCTCGCGAGGTCCCAGGTTTGAGAGGTTTTTTTTTGTCGGGATGAGGGTTATTTTAATCGATCGATATTTGAAGGACGAGTTTTCTGGCCAATTTTTTAAAATACGTGTTTTTCCAAAGTACGACTGCTGACATGTGAATATCTGTTATATACTATTATTAGAGTTCATTGACATCGTAATCAATAAACACGCCTTATAGAAACAAATAACGGGTATCTATATTAACTTTCCATGTGTTCGAGGTCATTGGTCACATTGCAAATTGTACTCAAAGTGACCCACTTAATGAAAAGTGTTCACAGCTTTTTAAATATCTGACATCACGATTGGTCCTTTGATTCAGCTTGATTCAGCTTGACACATGGGTATGTTTATAACATTTGTAAACAAAGCAGCGTTGGACAGCAACAAATCATGTGATTGATGACCAGGTTGGCGAAAATATGAATATAGATCACTCCCATTAAAACAAACAAATTCTATATGTACGAGCCAATAATCCACACATTAATTGACCAATATAATATGACAGAATAATACGTGACCTATCGTTTCAAAATCGTATTATGTAGGGGTGATCCAGATACTGTTTCTAGCTGAAATAAGCCCCGGCAACCATTGTACGTAGCTTCCCTGACTTCGGACAGAGCTGCATATACGAGATGGAAGTCAGTTTGGACGAATTCAATCCCTCGTGGGGGCAGGACATCGAGTCCTCGAAACTGGGGGATAAGTTGCCAGGCTTTTCCACCAGCAAGAGGAGACATTGGGTGGCTGCCAATCGGCTTCGGTCGAGAACCTGCTTAACGGCACGCTCACTACATCAGTGGGGAATTGCCACCTGTCCAACATGTACCCATGTCATTGTGGTCAAGAGCCCGAAACCGCAGCGCATCTAGTTGAACGGTGCGTTGTGACGAAGCTTCCTGGCGGGTTTGCGATGTTGCACGAGTGCGGTAATGGGTTTGCGTCGTGGAAAGATCGTCATAACATAGTAGTGTGAGACATTGGAAGCTGCTGCCAGGTCCATGAGACCCAGGTACCCATTCACTGCTGGGTAGATAGGAGAGTCAGTAAAATATCAAAATGAGATTTTAAAGTTAAAAGTGACAAGAAATGTGAGCTTTTAGTTTATATAACAACTTAAAGAAACTGTATTTATTGTCCTCTTGAAAACATACAGTTTACTCAAATTAATTAGTTTGTTTTTTTTTTCATTGTAAAATCAATTTTAGCATTTTATATTTCTTATTGGCTGAAGAAGGGTTTTTGAGCCCGAAATGTTCAGTGTTTGGTATTTTGTTATTTTTTTAAGCTGTTATATTCGATTTTTGTTCGTTACTTTTTACAGTCTACAACCTCTAGCAGCTTTGTATTATCACTTTGACGGACCAGACATTTTAAAAACTCTTGACGGTCACCTCCTCAATTTAAAACTGCAATCACATTTTTCAGCGTTTGGTTCAATCCAGTCCAATCCAATCCAATCCAATCCAATCCAATCCAACCCAATCCCATCCAATCCAACCCAATCCAATCCAGTCCAATCCAGTACATTCCAATCCAATCCAATCCAACCCAATCCAATCTAATCCAATCCAACCCAATCCAATCCAATCCAATCCAATCCAATCCAACCCAATCCAATCCAATCCAACCCAATCCAATCCAGTCCAACCCAATCCAATCCAATCCAACCCAATCCAATCCAATCCAACCCAATCCAATCCAACCCAATCCAGTCCAATCCAATCCAATCCAATCCAATCCAGTCGAATCCAATCCAACCCAATCCAATCCAATCCAATCCAACCCAATCCAATCCAATCCAATCCAACCCAATCTAATCCAATCCAACCCAATCTAATCCAATCCAATACAATCCAATCCAGTCCAATCCAATCCATTCCAATCCAACCCAATCTAATCCAACCCAATCCAATCTAACCCAATCCATTCCAATCCAGTCCAATCCAACCCAATCCAATACAATAAAATCCAATCCAATACAATACAATCCAATCCAAAAAAGTTGCAGTTTCATGTGGTGAAGATTGACACAACTAGATGTGGTGGGGTGGCATTGACGTAATGTAAGAGAGTTAGCTTATAGCAAGTGGGTTTAATGAGTTCACAGTGCTTGTATATCAGTTAAACTTGGTCATTATATTGAGTAGTCTAGGACAGTTTTACGTTCCAAAGTTAAAGGATTGGTCATTATATTGAGTACTAGAAAATTACTTTCTTTGATCGGTGTTACTTGGTTATTGGGGATAATAGCATCAAATTATAGTTGGAATTTATTATTTGGGCGTACTGAACGTAAAACTAACGTTTACCAAAAGTAATATTATATCATAAAAGGCGGGGTTTAACATCAATATGTAGGAATTGACGTTTCAGGTTTTTTAATATGATTTGGTCTTACTCTTAGGGGTTGGATTTTAGACTGACAGGGAATTGTCGAAACTACAAGGGGGCGTGAAAATAATGGAACTATGGGTAAACTGATTATAGGGATAAAATAGGATGTTTGGAGTAAAAACGGGATTCTGATTCTACTTTACAATGAGCTGCACTTACCTAAGTTCTAACATCCTACTAAGAATCTTTATTTTACGGACTTAGAAATATTCCACGTATATTGAAAATGGTTACTTAGGCAAAACGACTTAATATTTGGATTGATTTTACGGATTTGGAATTTATGAAACTGATTGAATTATGACCATGCTATTTGATTTGGATTTGGAATTTATCACAACAAATAAACTGTAAGAAATGAAACTTGGAATCTGGACTTTTATTTGAATGTCTTGATGTTGTGCATTCAATTATCATCACCGGCCCTTGAACTCTTTCGTCATTATTAACATCTACAACACAACGCAAAGGATAATACTACCATCTATCAAAAACACCACTATGCGATCATAAGCCATTATAATATATGTGTGCAATTACGCCACAGTAATTTCTATCTATTGGTTTTAAACTGGTCGAGATAACTATAGAATATTGTTATTGGTTGCTCTGACATTTTCAGGGATGCTGTTCCATACGCGAATGTTAATAGGGAAGAACGTCTGTTTGTGCGCATTGATTCTGGAATATGGCACTCCAACAAAATACCAATTTGAGACGACGGTGCACATGATATAATAATAAGAGGTGTGATCTTCCAACATCGCCCAGTCTGCCTCAGTTGAACTCAGTTGTCCGTTGAACTTTTGCACAATAGAACTGACTGTCACACTTTATGACTTGCTCTCAATATGACAGTCAGATTCATGCTAATTAGAACACATCACTCATTTGAGCTTAAATCCGATCAGAATAGGGTTAGATAAATAATCGTAACATCCGGTCGATAGATGACGTAGTACGCAAACATTTAAAGACTTATTATAACGTATTACGCAAAGATAGACCAGTTAATTTTTGTACACGATATTGGAAGCATCGCCTCATTCATTCCTCTATCGCGTTTTAAAAAACATGTCGAAAATACATTTCAAACTAAGGCAATCGTGCTCAAAACGATTTTTTTTTTCAAATCTAAGAAGCTACTTATAAGTGAGCATTATTCCCAAACAGTATTA
>NC_088364.1:18299598-18394598 GCF_034508935.2 Berghia stephanieae
TTTAAAATACTTTTTGGGGGTTTTTTTTTCAGGGTGCGCCAGTTAACTGGCTAAAGGCAGTTTTCAATTTCATATCTCCCCGATATGATAATCGGCTTGGTGGCCCAATGGTACAATCTTGTCACAAACGTCGAGCAAAGATTAACAATACAAGCTGTAGACTGGAACCCTCGGGGACAAAGGGAGGTTGGGAGGCCAATGGAAACATGGGGAAGGTTATGTGAAGTAGAGGTGAAGTAGAAGACACAGAACTGAATACGGTGGAGATGTACTGTTGAAGCTCTATGTTCCTCAAGGAATGTAAAGGATTAAATTATGCGGCTATGTGGTCCAGTGGTATGGCACTCAATCTCGGATCGGAAGTTCCTGAGTTCTAGCTTTCTCGGCGTATAGTTGAGTCCTTGGAAAAGACTCTTAACTCATATTCTCTCACCTTACTCTGGTCGTTTACAGTGTTGTCTCTGTCTGAAAAAAAACCCATTATATTATCGCCTGACAGGCGTCATGTTTCGTTCTTTATGTTACGTGTTACTGTTTGTCAGGGACCCTTTGTAAAGCGCTTTTAGCATGTTTAGTGGATATTGCGCTAAATAAAAGCTCAAATTTATTTTAATGATGATGATGATGGTTCAATGGTGCAGTGCCCCGTCTTGTCACAAACGTCAAGCAATGATAAGCGTGGTCAATAGCCGAACGGGTGATGGTGATCGTGGAATATTCTGGTCCAGAAATTTGCGTCATTGCATAATCACTTAACACACATTACTCCATTCGACTAAGGTATGAATGAGTACCCGTAGCTACTATTTTTGTTGTTTGTTTCTTCCTTTTGTTGTTCTGATCCCTTTTAAAATTTTTAAAAAAGTTATTGTTGTTTTGTTTGGGGCAGCGTGGCTCAGCGGTACGGTCTTTGCGTCTTACCCAAAAGGTACCAAGATCGACTACCCGCCTCGTTGTGTGGCCTTTACCAAGTCGTCCTAGCTGCACTGCGACTGACGCCTGGTTTATTCCAGTCTTCCTTTGGAATAGACCCTAAAGACAAATTTCCCCTTGGGGATAAATAAAGGGAACTTTATATTTCATTTTTATTTTTTAAACTTTATGTGGAGAGGGGTAGGTACTGTTATTGTTTTGTTTTAATGTAAATGTTGCTGCTCGAAGCTCGAAGAAATAAATAACAATGTGAACTTGAATGTAAGCTTCAATTTAATAACGAAAACAAATGAAATGGACGTTTCGGGTTTCCCCTTTATCAACAAACAGGATGAATGAAACACTACAGATGAATGAGATAATGTGGTAGTGAAGTTGTTAAGATGAATAAACAAAACATTGATGGGCAGGAAATAGTAACGAAACGTACATTTCATCTGTTTTCGTAATTATATTGAAGCTTTCACATTGTTAATTGTTTTGTTTTATATCTGTGCATTTTTATTATGTCTTTGGTTTTAGCACACTCCATTACTGTCCAGGGTAACAGCGACACCCATTTAGCTTAATTATTAAAAGATGGAGAGACTAGGTTCATACGATTTGATTTTTGCTAGGGGCGGCCCAGGTCAATAGAGATATCAACCCGATATCAGTTCTACAATGTCAATCTAAATCTTGACGAGTGTTTGTCACACATTGGGAATGATCGACGACGTCAGATCTATTTTAACCCTCTCCTTGCCAGCCATTTTCAGAATTTTCCCCAAAACTTCACGCCCACCCAACACAAAAATATACATTTCTTACTCAAAGAGAAAAGCAACAAGCACATTCTATACATAATATTGTTTGGCAATATAAGCTCTATTACAGAATGTCAAGTTTTTATAATTATAGTAAAAATAAATGAAATCTGGATGAGAAAAGTGACGACTGCATCGTAACAAATGTGATGATTTTACAATAGTTGGTAAGAAGAGGGTTAAAATCAATCGCCAATATTTTTACTCACACATACACTAATGCTTCCTGGTGTGTATACCAGGCGGTGTCAATATCCCTCATTGTCAAGAATAGTCAACAGTTGGGATAGGGTGTTTATGTAAGACGCAATTGAATAAATGGCTGTTGATTTTCTATCAAACCTGCCTTCAACCCGTTTAATGATGATACCAATAGTAACGATAATGATGGTGATGATGATGATGATGATGATGATGATGATGATGATGATGATGATGATGATAATAATAATAATAATAATTGTGATAATGATAATAATGATAACGGTATTGATGATGATAATGACCACGATGATGATGATGATGATGATCATCATCATCATCATCATCATCATCATTATGCTGATGAATGGCTTTAATCCAGCCCATAATCTAAAAGACATAGTGCTCAAAACGCTTCCAATTCTGAAGTGAGCATCTATATCTTAATAATAAATATGAAAGTTGGATGTTTTAAAAAAATGGTCTCATGCTTATATACAATCTCTCTGAGAGATCATTTACAGGAAAATGCATCACCTCTTACTGAAAAACATGCTTACTCACATTCGACTGTTTCCCTCATACAAAAGTCTCCAGCCGTAGGATGGGCAAAAGCAAGTAGCCTAATCTCTCGCCAGAACAAGGACTGAAAGCCAAAAGAGAAACGGATAACAAATTAGAGGCAACAGACTTGATTTAAACCTTTTGATTCCTTGTGGAACTTAGAGCCGAAACAACACTCTTCCATCTGACAGTAGCCATCGTTAACTTATAGCCTGACACTGACCAAAAAAATGACGTCAGAATGCCAGTCTTTGGCCACAAAAGAAAACAAATCGTGAGTTGTATTCAATAGTTCAACCAGTGGGATCACTTGTATCCATGAGCACTACTAACGACAACTTACTAGGCGGTGCAAAAACCAAATAATGACGTCAAAATGCCAGTCTTTTTGGGTTTCAGTAAGAGGCTATAACTTAACGATGGCTACGATCTGACTCTTTTGTTGTTTGTTTATTTTTTTTTTTTAATTTTTTTTTTTTGGAGGTCTTCCTTATATATCTGGACCCAGGTTTGTCCGACTGCCTTCACCTCAGTTTCATTGCTGCGTCGCCATGTTTGCTTTTGTCGGCCAACCCTCCTCATTCCTTGCGAGTTCCAGTCCAAAATTGTTAGTAGAGCTCAAGGAAACAAGTGATTCAACTGGTTTAACTATTGAATACAACTCGCGATTGGTTTTCTTTTGTGACCAAAGACTTGTCTTTTGACGTCATTTTTTGGTCAGTGTCAGGCTATAGATAGTTCGAAGATGACGTCACTCAGGTCTTTGTTATTGTTTTTTGCTATCCGCGTTTATGAGTAATGTTCACTGAACTGTATTAACCTGACTATAAACGTCCATGGATACACATAGTTTTGTGTGTTGGTCCGTTATACTTCCGGATGGCAATGTTATGAGCTTCTTAGCCAAGCGCATACTATCTATAAGTTAATGATGGCTACGGCCTGCCCTGGTGACATTGCAGGCTTCCTGACTCACAGAAAACCCCATCATAAACAACCACCACTAACCTCCCGCTGTGCTCGGTTTGGCAGTTTTTTTCAATTAAACGGGTTCTACTAAACGAAAAAGAAAAACAAAGTAAAGTTAATATAATTTTCGAGTCGTGATATTTAACGAAAGAAGGGGAATTATTTGTGTTTTACTAAATAGTTATTTTTTTCGAGACAACACTTGGGATATCGTGTGATTCAGGTTGAATTGTTCAGACAATACAACGAAATGTTTACAAATTGTTGGAATAACTTTTAAATATTGACATTGGAAAATGTGAGTCAGAATCCTGTTTACCGCCGTGCTCTGGAGAAACATGTATTTAAAAATCTGGCCAGAGAAACTCGTCCTCCAATAATCGTTCGATTTTTATGACCCTCATCTTGACAAAGACTCTCAAACCTGGGACGTCGTACAAAATATCAGCGAGCGACGATATGCTTGATGTAAATCATGAAATTAGGATTGATAATGAAAATTTCATCGCATCTTCACTTCTATTGTAGGACTTGTGGCAACTCTTACTTCGGGAAAAAAAAAACGTGCCTGTTGCTGCAGTGTACTTGTTAGTGCAGTCTTAGGCTCTTGAGAAATTATTATTATTATTATTATTATTATCATCATCATCATCATCATCATCATCATCATCATCATCTTCATTATTATTATTATTATTATTATTATTATTATTATTATTATTATTATTATTATTATTATTATTATTATTAATATAAGGCCTGTTGGGGGAATTTATGAAACATTGTGAAGTGCATGGAGCATGGATATTCAGTATAAATGCGCGATAAAAATGTTCAATTTTTTTTTTAATTATATAACGGTGGATTTTTTTATCTATCAACGGGGATATTATTAGCATACGGTTCAGTCGAAAACGCACAAAGATAGACCCTCCATATGCTCTTAGTTTGCACAATATGGTCCACAACCTGAATTTCACAATGCCATCGCTTATCTCACAAACAATAGGAATAAGTTACTTCCGCCTGGTGAGTCCAAAGTTTAACAAAACAGAAACACCAAAAAACCATCGTTCCCATGGAAACACGGTAAACATTCATTTTGTTTTGAAGATAAGATCAAATATCATGAAGTACCAGACTGCTAAAAGTGTTTTATTGGCCCTTGTCAAACATCCCGTTACAAGACAATATTGCTGCACATTGGCAAATCCTCCCTATCCAGTTTTTATCAATTTTGATTTTTAAAATGTTCATTCCTCTATAGATAGTATAAAGTTGACGTCACCCAAGTCTTTGTTATTGCTTTTTTTTTTGCCATCCGCGTTTATGAGTAATTCTCACTAAACTGTATTAACCAGACAATAAACGTTAAAAGGTTACACCTAGTTTTGTGTGCTTGTGCGTTATACTTCCGGATGGCAATGTTGTGAGCATACTATCTATATCGAAAGATTAAGGAGGACCCTCTATTCTGCTGACAAAAATAGGGGATGGAGGAGTGCCAGATGAAAACGGAGAATAAAAACTCACGGGGATCAGTGCCAAACTCGAGATCCAATTGACACGACATGACGAAGGGAAAACCCGAAACATCCACATCATCTGTCTTTCAACAAGATATGAAGTGAGTAGAAAAGTGCCAGAAGACAATAGAGAATAAAAAATTTTTTCGCGGCGTTGGTGGGGTTTGAACCTGCGACCTTATTGGTACGACAACTCCGCCTGGCAGGTGAGAGCGTGGCTCTACCGTGTGAGCTATCCACGAACACAAAAATATTCGTTTCAAACCCAAAGTCATTTCTAGATCCCTCTCTCACCCACTTCTTGAGATCGCCGATTCGTTCACCACCATCGCGAAGTAATTTTGACCAGCAGTTAAGCTTAATAGCCAATATTCTCATCACAAACATATAACATAGAAACGATTGAGACATTGAGTATGCTCCGGTGTATGGGGTGAATTTTTAATTCAGAAAAGTGAGTGGAGCAGGCACTTATGTTGGTAACAACAAGATATGAAGTGAGTAGAAAAGTGCCAGAAGACAATAGAGAATAAAAAATTTTTTCGCGGCGTTGGTGGGGTTTGAACCTGCGACCTTATTGGTACGACAACTCCGCCTGGCAGGTGAGAGCGTGGCTCTACCGTGTGAGCTATCCACGAACACAAAAATATTCGTTTCAAACCCAAAGTCATTTCTAGATCCCTCTCTCACCCACTTCTTGAGATCGCCGATTCGTTCACCACCATCGCGAAGTAATTTTGACCAGCAGTTAAGCTTAATAGCCAATATTCTCATCACAAACATATAACATAGAAACGATTGAGACATTGAGTATGCTCCGGTGTATGGGGTGAATTTTTAATTCAGAAAAGTGAGTGGAGCAGGCACTTATGTTGGTAACAACAAGATATGAAGTGAGTAGAAAAGTGCCAGAAGACAATAGAGAATAAAAAATTTTTTCGCGGCGTTGGTGGGGTTTGAACCTGCGACCTTATTGGTACGACAACTCCGCCTGGCAGGTGAGAGCGTGGCTCTACCGTGTGAGCTATCCACGAACACAAAAATATTCGTTTCAAACCCAAAGTCATTTCTAGATCCCTCTCTCACCCACTTCTTGAGATCGCCGATTCGTTCACCACCATCGCGAAGTAATTTTGACCAGCAGTTAAGCTTAATAGCCAATATTCTCATCACAAACATATAACATAGAAACGATTGAGACATTGAGTATGCTCCGGTGTATGGGTGAATTTTTAATTCAGAAAAGTGAGTGGAGCAGGCACTTATGTTGGTAACAACAAGATATGAAGTGAGTAGAAAAGTGCCAGAAGACAATAGAGAATAAAAAATTTTTTCGCGGCGTTGGTGGGGTTTGAACCTGCGACCTTATTGGTACGACAACTCCGCCTGGCAGGTGAGAGCGTGGCTCTACCGTGTGAGCTATCCACGAACACAAAAATATTCGTTTCAAACCCAAAGTCATTTCTAGATCCCTCTCTCACCCACTTCTTGAGATCGCCGATTCGTTCACCACCATCGCGAAGTAATTTTGACCAGCAGTTAAGCTTAATAGCCAATATTCTCATCACAAACATATAACATAGAAACGATTGAGACATTGAGTATGCTCCGGTGTATGGGGTGAATTTTTAATTCAGAAAAGTGAGTGGAGCAGGCACTTATGTTGGTAACAACAAGATATGAAGTGAGTAGAAAAGTGCCAGAAGACAATAGAGAATAAAAAATTTTTTCGCGGCGTTGGTGGGGTTTGAACCTGCGACCTTATTGGTACGACAACTCCGCCTGGCAGGTGAGAGCGTGGCTCTACCGTGTGAGCTATCCACGAACACAAAAATATTCGTTTCAAACCCAAAGTCATTTCTAGATCCCTCTCTCACCCACTTCTTGAGATCGCCGATTCGTTCACCACCATCGCGAAGTAATTTTGACCAGCAGTTAAGCTTAATAGCCAATATTCTCATCACAAACATATAACATAGAAACGATTGAGACATTGAGTATGCTCCGGTGTATGGGGTGAATTTTTAATTCAGAAAAGTGAGTGGAGCAGGCACTTATGTTGGTAACAACAAGATATGAAGTGAGTAGAAAAGTGCCAGAAGACAATAGAGAATAAAAAATTTTTTCGCGGCGTTGGTGGGGTTTGAACCTGCGACCTTATTGGTACGACAACTCCGCCTGGCAGGTGAGAGCGTGGCTCTACCGTGTGAGCTATCCACGAACACAAAAATATTCGTTTCAAACCCAAAGTCATCATCTGTCTTTGTAACTTTAATCGAAGCTGGAATTCCATCTTATTATTGTTATTGATAGCTAAAGTGCCTCGGGCCACATTGGAAAAAAAGGCGTTGTGTCGTTGCAAGGTAGAATACCTGTGGTGGTAATGGCGTGGTGTGATGAAGAGATCAAATATCATGATAAAAACAAGATGGCTTTATTGGAGGATTGCGTCACACCACTGGGTTTTTTGTTGTTTGTCTTTTGCTGTTGTTGTTTTGTTCGGGGTTGTTTTGTTGCTTTTTTTTTGTTTGTTTGTTTGTTGTTGTTTTTCTGTTTTGTTTTGTTTTTTTTTTGTTTATGTTTTTGTGTTTTTGGGAGGTTTTAAAAATTTTTTTTTACCTTTCAGTGATGTGAAAAAGATGGCCAGATGAATAAAGATGTATTACATGATTTACTGATAAATCCGGGTTGGGATCCCATTTTATTTATTTGCTTGTCGTCGCGCGTGTGTTTGTGTGTGTCTGTGTGTGTGTGTGTGTGTGTTTGTTTATGTCTATGTATTTGTGTTTATTTCTTTGTTTTGTTAGTTTGTTGGGGGTTTTTTTATTTGTGCCCCACCGCGTCAATGAGGTGTGTAATGTCGTCATGAATGAAGTCGATGAAACATTGAGATTGAAGTTAAAATGATCGGAATAGGATTCAATAGCCTGATGTCACGCCGCTCGGCAACGGCGGCCATCTTGGTTCTAAACAAAGAAAATCATTAATTTTTATTCTTCATGCTGGCTAGAACTTTTCATATGTCTTGTGATCAGAATGTGCAAAAGTCAAAACATGATCAAATTTATGTGTTTTTTTTCCTCTGGATACCCTTTATGCTCGCCTAGAAATATTTCATACGGGCGTCCGCCATTGTTCCGATAGTTTAGATTAGAGCCAGTGTTACTAAGTTACCATGCGTCATTAGGAAGGAAAAGACGTTACGACTGTTGAAGAGTATTCGGAAATGAGTTACCTTTGGGGCAGTGTGGCTCGTACCCGAAAGTTACCGAGTTCAAATTATACCTGATGCTCTGTGTGGCCTTGAGCAAGTCGCCTCGCCCTCGCTCAGTTCGTGGCATACAATCAGGGACGGCTGGTAATAATGGGCAGGGTGGGCAAATACCAGCCTGTTTTTTCAAGTTATATGCTGTATTACCAGGTCTGAAATAATCAAATTTAAATTAGATAATTTCAAAAGTTACTACTTAAACTTTATACTTCGTACTGAAATCAATTTGTGTGTATTTTTGATAGATTGCGAATCACCACGCATCCCGTAATGCATAAACCAGGATACGCTCCTGTTCTTTTTTATCACCCCCCCCCCCCCCCTCCCCAACCACTCCACTCCGCCCACATCGTCATCTCATCGTCACGTCGCCTGACGGTGAACTAACTCCGATTTTTTCTGTCTGGCCTCTCTAGTACTAGGTCGGGCTAATTCAAATGAGCCCACCTTATTAACCAGTGAAAACTAAATAGAGATTTTGGCAAACGAACTTTTTCTTAATTATTGCATTACTTGTGCTGGTACCATTGATGTAATGACTTTGGGAATGTTCCAGTATTGAATTAAATTTATTAATTTACTAATTTTATATCAATTTAATATTAATTTGTGTTGTTTTTATATATTTGTTTATCCATTTAAAATTTTCTTTTTTTCTCGTTTTCTTTAGTGCTTCTCAAAACTCATTTATTTAAATTGTTTTCTTATTTGTTTTTTTTTTTGTTGTTGTTGTTGTTTTGGGTTTTTTTTTTTTTTTTTTGTTTTTTTTTTTTTAAAACAAATTAATTTGTTAGTTCTTATTTTTTTAATTCTTAAAGTAATTACCGCTGTATTTTTTATTGCCAGACAAAATAATTTTGCAAAACAATGTAATTTTCTATTGTATTCCGTCTAATAAAACAAAACACTTTTATTCAAAAGTCACGACTAAATAAATATATAAAATACAACCACCATTTTGGTTTTCTCAACAATTGAATTAGTATACGAGAAATACTCTTCTGAGAAAGGATAGAGTTGAATTCTAACTAAGTTATAGAGGAAATACGGAGGGTGGGCAGATTCCGTACTTGCCCGTCCTGAAGCTAATATACATACATAAGTTCGCGATGAAGAGGCGGGAAGCTCGGGGTTGGTTGGGTAAGGAGTAAAGATAACACGGTCGTTATTGTTATAGTCTAACGAATGCATGAGGAGAAATTGGTAACATTATTTTGTCTTAATTGTATTGTATGAAGTATTGGCGAAAGCCTAAGATTAAATAAACTTTGTTTTTGTCTGTCTTATTTTGACTATGGAACTGATACTGATACTTGTCATAGCAGACCTGCCTACTTGAAATAGGAAAATAAAAATCGTAGTTTTCAGGGCTAATAAATTCGTAGATATTTTAACTACCCTTAAAAAAAATGACCGGAATTTCGTCTGTTTTGATAGATATCAAATTTTTAAAAACGAGAAAAAATTATTGGAAACGTAATAATGATGGTGATGGTGGTAGTGATAGTGGTAGCGGTGGTGGTAGTAATGATGGTGGTGGTAGTAATGATGATGGTAATATTATTATTATTATTATTATTATTATTATTATTATTATTATTATTATTATTATTATTATTATTATTATTATTATTATTATTATCATCATTATTGTTATTATTATTATTATCATTATTATTATTATTATTATTATTATTATTATTATTATTATTATTATTATTATTATTATTATTATCATCATCATCATTATTATTATTGTTACTGTTGTTGTTGTTATTATTATATTATTATTATTATTATTATTATTATTATTATTATTATTATTATTATTATTATTATTATTATTGTACGTATTGGTGGCATTACTATTGTTGTATTTTTTGTGGTTATTAATGGTATCAGTTTATTGTTTGGTTCCATTTACCATTTTTTTTCCACTTTCATGTATGTGGTCATCAAATTGTATGATTTATTGTCGAAAGCCTAAGATTGAATAAACTTTGTAATATTGTATGGTAACCATCATTGTCGACGACATCGTCGTTGTCATTATAATCATCATTATCATCATCATCATTCATCATCATCATCATCATCTTCATCATTAACAACAACAATATTAACAACAAGTACTACAATAGCAATAAAAACAATATCAACATCATCATAAAATTTCCGTCATCGTCTCCACAACTATCATTCTAACCAACAGCACCACCAAAACCACAACCATATTTTATCCTCCTCCACCACCACCACCACCGCTACCACTATTCCAACCACTACCACCACCGGCACAATCATTCTAATCATCAAGACAGCAGTGAAATGCAATTTGAGCTCTGAATGAAACTCGGGTCATATCGCTGTTGTTGCTTCTCGATTGAAACTTTAAGGTTACTACATACTACTGAAAACTAGTGCCGCGCTGAGGACCGGTCCTTGGACCGGTCCCACGGTCTTTTAGCTGTGAACCGGGGACCGGTCCCATAGTGGAAGACCGGCGGCGGTCCTCACTTCTTATCACCTTTCAACGGTCTCGCGCCATACTACTTCCCCAGCGATTTGTTGCCTCGGTTGCCTATCTTCCACCAATCACCACCCATCCCACTTAATTAATCGCACCCACCCCCCTTTGCAATACACTAAACGACACAGACGACCATAGAGGCAGACGACCACCTCCCTCCACTTCGCAAACCGCCCTTTCGTGTGTGAGATGGGGGGAACAGGAGGTGCACGCCTTGGACGATTCCATTATACGGGGTAAATTTCAAAATTTACTACACCATAATGATCGCAATGACAATGATCTATGATGAAGGCATGACCCCTCTTCTCTAATGGGTTATTGTTTGAAATGCATGTGACTACTAAAGATGTGTGTGTGTGTTTGTGTGTGTGTGTGTGTGTATGTGTGTGTGTCGAACCTAGCAAGTAGCAAGTCCGATTTTTTGTTTTCTTTTGTCCATCACTTGTCACCACTCCTTTCTATCGCATTGCTGTCATTTAAAATAATACAATAATATTAAAATTTCGTTTGGTGTTTTAACTAATCAAATAATATGAGTTTCATTAGTTTCTTCTTTCCAAAAAAAACAGTTATAACGTCTGTATTTTAAAAAAGTCCAATAGAATATTTGGGGACCTCGATAGCTCAGTTGATAGAGCACTCTCTTTATACGCAAAGGGCCAGAGATCGATCCCGGGTGCAGTCGAGTTTTTTCTGAATCCCTGTCTTCTCAGCAGTGAATGGGTAGCTGGGTTTGTTAGATCTGGCGAAAAGTCACCATGAACCCCACTTATTACTTATTAACTTATTACCGCATCCACCCCTCTTATTATAACTTCACGTCTCTCTCTTACTCTTCAATGCTCGCTGCCCTCTAATGTGTCAACGCCACGAACAACTCGATCAACTCCTTGGGCGATGCCATTATCTCTGTTAATGGGGATAAATTTCAAATTTTATTAAATTATCGAAGTAACAATGAAGTACGGTGAGCAAATAAAGAAGGCATCACCCCTCTTCTCTAATTAGGTTACAATTTGAAATGAGTGTGACTACTCCGTGTGTTTTACTCCTGTAGACCACGGTTTTCATCGTGTAGCGGTCTTTAACGGTTCAAGAATGAACGATCCCACGGTCCCAAAGGTCAAAACGGTTCGAACTTCCAACAGTCTCTCAGGAATGTTCAATGTCGAAAAGGACCGGTCCTAGGACCGGTCTTGCAGTTTTCATTTCCCAGGGACCGTAGGACCGTGGTCTATAAGCTTGCCAAGGACCGCCCCGCACTACCAGTAATGTAACAGAAATATTAATCTCGCCGTTGAGGGATTAAAGCAAATCTTTAATTTTTCGAGTGAACGAAATGGACTTGTATTGTCAAGGTGTTGTCGCATTATGTCTCGTCGCTTTATATTTTAGTTGTATTCTCTTTCGTGATTCATTTTTGATTACGTTTGGAATAATTAAAATCTACTGGTATTGTCATTTCATTGTGAATGTGATTATTTGTGGTTGAAATATTATTTTTTAAAGGTAAAAAAAAATAATAATTAAAAAAAATTAATTAAAAAATAAATAAATAAAATAAATAAATAAATAAATAAATAAATAAATAACTTTAAAAAAATAAAAAGATAAATTTAAAAAAATAAATAAAAAAAATAAAAAATAAAATAAAAATAAATTAAAAAAAAAAACAAAAAAAAAACAAAAAACAATATATATATATATATATATATATATATATATATATATATATATATATATATATATATATATATATATATATAATGTATATATTATATATATATATATATATATATATATATATATATATATATATATGACCGAATCATCTTTGCCCCACCACTGTAAATAGGCTAGAACCGCCACTGCATACAATGCATCTATAGACAGAACGAAGTTGACGTCATTCGGGTCTTTTATTGTTTTTGTTTGTTTTTTTTGCCATTCACGTTTATGAGTATTACTCACTTAACTGAATAAACCATTATAAACCACTATAAAAGTGCATGGTTACACAGAGTTTTGTGTGTTGGTCCGTTATATACTTCCTGGTGGCAAATCACGATTGGTCATTTTGTACAGCTTGACACATGGGTATGTTTACATCTTTCATTCACAAGCAGCGTGTTTACAATTGTCAAGAAATATCTAACAGTTGGACAGCAACAACTCATGTGATTGATGACTTGTTTGGACGAAAACGAAATCCTGAATATAGACCGCTCCCATTACTAGGTTAAAACTGCAAGATATAAAAAAATATAGCTTACCTTTGTTTTAGGTGTTGTCTGGTAGAAAGTGAATAAGAAAAGAGAGCTCATGTTGAGAGGTTCTCATGCTTTATACGCCCCGGGTTGAGGCAGAGCGGAAGTAGGCACTGGCGGTCGGTCAATAAAGCGAAGTTGTTTTGTGCCGCCCTATATTTTCCGTAGATTAGCATGTCAACCCAACAAAAAACTTCAATTTTAAAATTTTGATAAAATTAAAAATTTAGCACATACTGCTTTTTGTTTTGAATTTAATATTTATTGATGACTCGTGCGTCGCTCCACGAAGGTGGCGTCAAATCGGCACGTTTCATCTTTCCCCCGTTGCCTGCGCGGGGTGACAATGAGCGGAGGGTGTGGTGTGGCGGGGAAGTTTTTTTGTTTATATGAGCCAGTCTTCGTTTGGCCGTCCTGTCCTTATCCTATACTCTGTTGTACCTTGAAGAAAGTTAGTTACCACTCCCCAATCTCCCTCCACCCTCCCTCCCCAACTAACTATTGTCTTTCACTGCTAAAATAATTAGGCCAAGACGGCCAATCTAGCGATGCACGCCCTGAGGTCCTACTTGGGATAAACTAAAACCATATCAGTTTTATCACTGAAAGAAGAGGCTTTGCTTCACTAAGATATACGGATGAAGAGAATGGCAATTAATATATATTTTGTCATTGTTGGTTTTGCTTAAATATATATTAAATATCAAAAAGAACAGTAAACAAAGTATGCACCGAGAAGAGCCCCATGGTTCTATAAATAAAAATCCCTGACCCAACGGAGTCCTTCATCCCCACACACTCCCAACTATCACTACTCAACTTGTATTGTGTGCATTGTCTACTACTAATAGTATAATTATAAAGATGTCGCTGATTGTGTGTGAAGTTAACAAGTGCTTTGCGTTTGGAATTTAATGTGTATTTTTAATTTCAATTATTCTAAAGTTGTGTGTCATATCGTTAGTATTCAGAGAAAATGTCTTATCGCTGTTGTCATTGTTTATGAAACCTCCCTGTTTTTATCTTTGGAAAATTTCTTGAATCATTTAATTTTAAAAAGTTATTTCTGTAATTTGTAACCAATCATGAATCATGTTGATTTTTAAATTGAAAATCGATTCCGACACTTATCCCCTCAAGAGAAAATAGTGGTGAAAGATTTAGGTCCACACAAACCAGTGAATTTTAACTTAGTTTCTAACACACCGAGGAGACAGCGCCGATTTAATAATGATTATTTTAAAACTGTTGAATGGCTTACTGCCAGTGAAAGCCGTAAAACGCTTCATTGTTTTTATTGCTTGATTTTTGGTGATGTATGCTCTAAGTGGACAACAGGAGGATTCAGTGATATTGCGCACATCTCGCAGGTACTGAAGAAACATTCTGAATCAAAAAGCCATGTCACAAATGCTGTTAAATATAAACTTTTCAACGTTGTAGACATAAGAAATCAGTTGGAAACAGGACATTCTGCGTCTGTGAGTCGTTATAAAGAACAGGTGAAAGTTAACAGACAAGTTTTATCCAAGATAATTGATGCTCTTTTGTTTTGTGGTGTACATGAAATAGCCCTTAGAGGTCATGATGAAAGCACTGAATCATACAATCGTGGAGTTTTTTTAGATCTTATAACGCGAGATGCTAAAAATGATCCATTGCTTGCAAATCATTTGGAGACAGCAACTGTAGCGCGCTATACGTCTAAGGAGACGCAAAACGAGCTCCTAAACTGTATGTACAATATTTATTTGGAAGAATTGAAAAATGATATTACAAATACAAAGTTTGTTTCGGTTCAAGCAGATGAGGCCACGGATGCAGGAAAACGTACACAGTTCGTTATTATTTTAAGATTTTTAAAGGGAGGAAAACTGGTTGAAAGGTTTTTAGAATTTCTTGAAGTCAGTGATAGGACAGCTGACGGACTAGCAACAACTCTGACGGAAGCTCTTGAGAAACTAGATGTGAAGGAGAAATTAATTGCTCAGACATATGATGGAGCAGCTATGATGTCTGGCCGACTTTCTGGGGTTCAGGCAAAGCTCAAAGAAACTTTTCCGAACGCTGTTTTTACTCATTGTTACGCCTACCAGTTAAATTTAGTATTAAAACAAGCGTGTTCACGTATTAGAGGCTGTAAAATTTTCTTTGCAAACATTATAGCATTTTCCACTTTTTTCTCTCATTCTTCAAAACGAGTCGACGCCTTCCGTCAATTTTGCCAACGCGCCCTACCCACGCCCTCAGAGACTCGCTGGAATTTCCAATCCCGTCTTATTGCTAGTATAGCGGCACAGAAGGAGGAACTTATCAGCCTTTTTGAGAAAATATTAGACGAAGATTGGGACGATGATACAACTCAAAAAGCATCTGGCCTTTTAAACATTTTAACAAATGAAACATTCGTTTTTTTCCTCAATGTTTTCAACAAAATCTTTATGAATGTTGATATATTATTTGGAATACTCCAGAGACGCTCACTTGATTCGCACATGTGTGAAAGGGCAATAAACACATTTCAGGATGCAGTTTCTTCCATTAGGATGGAAATCAGTTCATATTTACCAGAAGAGCAACATCAAGCTAAAAGAAGAAGAGATGACAGAAGTGAAAATAAGTTGGCAGCCATTGAAGCATGCGACATAATAGCAAATCAAATTACCGATAGGTTTAGTCAGCATAACGCAGTCATTTCATTTAACCTCCTCAATGTAGACAATTTCCCGACCTTCGTCAATTCCTTTCCCACAAATTTAATATCAGAAGCCGTAACATATTACCCAATTCTTCATAAACCTAAACTGACGACAGAATTAGAAGTTCTTTATTCAAATAATACCTTTACTCAATGCGAATCAATGATCGAGTTGTACCGATTGATATGCACCTCTGAATTAGGAACAACATTCGTTGAAGTCACGAAATTTTTGGAGATAGCGCTTACCACACCAATGACAACAGCGGAGGCAGAAAGATCGTTTAGTACTCTGAAAAGGATTAAAACAGCTTCACGTGCCACAATGGGCCAGGATCGTCTCAATGCTCCGACCTGCATCACAATCCATAAGGATACGATAGGATCCATTAACAACTTCATTAATCGAGTCATAGACCATTTTGCCTTACAGAAAGATCGACGAATGGACCTCTTGTACAAATAGTACACGCCATTGACGTGAGTAAGTCTCGTTAATATTCTAACACATACACATACACACACACACAAATACACGCACATATGCAAACATATGCACACATAAAGACAAGCAATACCCCCCTCCACACATACACACACACACGCACACACACACACACACACACACACACACACATACAAAGTTTAGTTAAATTAACTAGACCAATAAAATTTAATACTGTATTTCGGATTTGTGCCGCCTTAAATACAAGGTGACCAACCGCCCCTGGAAGTAGGAATGACCATCATTGCTATTTTCACTGTAGCCGTACATTTGTTTACGGCGAGAGATCCCTACAAAATGGATAACAAGATAATCTTATAAAGTGGAATCAAGTGGCCATTGACAAATTACTTTATGGTACATATTATAATATAGTTAGTATGCGCTTGGCTAAGAAGCTCATAACATTGTCATCCGGAAGTATAATGGACCAACACACAAAACTGTGTGTATCCATGAACGTTTATAGTCGGGTTAATACAGTTCAGTGAGCATTACTCATAAACGCGGATGGCAAAAAAACAATAACAAAGACCTGAGTGACGTCATCTTCGAACCATCTATATTCCATGTGCTCAAATATATACCGCGTTGTAAAATGTGTTGGAAAAGACTCAGACCATGAATAGTACTCACAGATTATTGATGTTATGTGTTTAAAATAAAATATTCACACATCTGCCCGCTCGATGAGGCGAGACGTACACAGTGCCTACATACAAGCGATGTGTCACCTTGAACGTTCATTGCCTGTGTGATATATAATTATCTTAGTGACAAAGAACCACCCAAATGGCAGTCTGTAGATAGTTCGAAGATGACGTCACTCAGATCTTTGTTATTGTTTTTTGCCATCCGCGTTTATGAGTAATTCTCACTAAACTGTATTAACCAGACTATAATCGATCAACACACGAAATCCTGAATATAGACCGCTCCCATTACTAGGTTAAAACTGCAAGATATAAAAAAATATAGCTTACCTTTGTTTTAGGTGTTGTCTGGTAGAAAGTGAATAAGAAAAGAGAGCTCATGTTGAGAGGTTCTCATGCTTTATACGCCCCGGGTTGAGGCAGAGCGGAAGTAGGAATGACCATCATTGCTATTTTCACTGTAGCCGTACATTTGTTTACGGCGAGAGATCCCTACAAAATGGATAACAAGATAATCTTATAAAGTGGAATCAAGTGGCCATTGACAAATTACTTTATGGTACATATTATAATATAGTTAGTATGCGCTTGGCTAAGAAGCTCATAACATTGTCATCCGGAAGTATAATGGACCAACACACAAAACTGTGTGTATCCATGAACGTTTATAGTCGGGTTAATACAGTTCAGTGAGCATTACTCATAAACGCGGATGGCAAAAAAACAATAACAAAGACCTGAGTGACGTCATCTTCGAACCATCTATATTCCATGTGCTCAAAATATATACCGCGTTGTAAAATGTGTTGGAAAAGACTCAGACCATGAATAGTACTCACAGATTATTGATGTTATGTGTTTAAAATAAAATATTCACACATCTGCCCGCTCGATGAGGCGAGACGTACACAGTGCCTACATACAAGCGATGTGTCACCTTGAACGTTCATTGCCTGTGTGATATATAATTATCTTAGTGACAAAGAACCACCCAAATGGCAGTCTGTAGATAGTTCGAAGATGACGTCACTCAGATCTTTGTTATTGTTTTTTGCCATCCGCGTTTATGAGTAATTCTCACTAAACTGTATTAACCAGACTATAATCGATCAACACACAGTTTTGTGTGCTGGCCAGTTATACTTCCGGATGGCAATGTTGTGAACTTCTTAGCCAAGCGCATACTATCTATAAACAATAACAAAGAGGTGTAGAAATCTTGGTACCTTCTCTAATGAGTGAATGACTTTCCACACGGGACTAGTAACTCAGTGGAATGGCTTATTGTATAGATAGAACGAAGTTGACGCCATTCGGGTCTTTGTTATTGTTTTTTGCCATCGACGTTTATGACTAATTCTCACTAAACGGTATTATCCAGACTATAAAAACGTTTATGGTTACACATAGTTTGAATGTTGGTCCGTTATACTTCAAGGTGGCAATGTTGTGAGCTTCTTAGCCGAGCGCACACTATCTATAGATAGTATGCGCTTGGCTAAGAAGCTCATAACATTGCCATCCGGAAGTATAACGGACCAACACACACGACTGTGTGTATCCATGAACGTTTATAGTCGGGTTAATACAGTTCAGTGAGCATTACTCATAAACGCGGATGGCAAAAAACAATAACAAAGACCTGAGTGATGTCATCTTCGAACTATCTATTCATGTATGTGTAATTTGTGAGTTTTGTTCACTCTCGTAACCCATCGAGCCCCCCCAAAATAAAGTTTACATACATAATGTGTAATGTCCTTTTAATAGTGTTCACACTTGTGTTAGACACAAGGGACAGAATCTGTGATAAACACTCACTTTATAGATCTAGATATAATATGTCGTGTAACCATGAACTTTATCTCGCTCATGTTTATTTGTAATAACTAAAATTTGGCTCAGGTTTTTGCAGCTTTCTATCTTAAGTTGGGTGGTGGATTTTACTTTTACTTGCGTCTATGTGGTCGTGTGGTATGACACTCGCCTTCGGATCGTAAAGTCCTGGGTTCGAATCCCGCCCCGAGTGGTTCATAATTGAGTCCTAGGAAAAGGTGCTTTAATTACATTCTCTCACCGTACTCATCTTATATTTTTCTCACTGTTTTGTCTGGCCACGATTTCATACACATTTTTTCAAATCTGTTTTCGTTAAAAATCTAGATATGGTTACAGACTTCGTGGACTTATTTGAAGGTCTGATAACCCAATTGCTTATGGGCTCATCGTTGTAATGGAAATCTTTACAACAACAATAATGTCGCAAAATATTGTCCATTACAACAATGTTAAACTGGGCCCATAAGTGGGTTCGGATGTCAGCCCTGCTAATATGTACATGGCAGCTGCAGAGCATCATCATTCTTCTACGATTCACCGTATAGATAGTATGCAGATGACGTCACTCAGGCCTTTGTTATTGTTTTTTGCCATCCGCGTTTATGAGTAATGCTCACTAAACTGTATTAACCTGACTATAAACGTTCATGGATACACAAAGTTTTGTGTGTTGGTCCGTTATACTTCCGGATGGCAATGTTATGAGCTTCTCAGCCAAGCGCATACTATCTATAAAACAAATATACATTTTACATACAAACACACACACACACACACACACACACACTCA
Organism: Berghia stephanieae; assembly: GCF_034508935.2. Lineage (NCBI taxonomy): Eukaryota > Metazoa > Mollusca > Gastropoda > Nudibranchia > Aeolidiidae > Berghia > Berghia stephanieae. The sequence continues at coordinate 18,319,154 of NC_088364.1, forward strand.
CTCACTCACTCACAACATATACACATTGATTGCACATAAAAAGAATGCGGCCAAACAAGGATGACATGCTCCAAATGTTTTTTTTCCATTAAAAACAGGAAGTCTTAATCCTGGTGTGTTGTTGAAAGTCAGCGGAATTATCCTCTAAAATATGCTACAATAATGTGTAATTACCTGTGTATTCGTTTTAAAATCTGTGTCAGTTTTGTTATTGTTTGTTTTTTGTTTTGTTTTGTTTTAAATATAAAAACGTGTTTTATAATCGGATTAATTTTACAACTACTACGTCTAGCAATAAAAATATAGAAACAGATGTTTTTGAATTGATACGACAAAACTGTCGGATTGTGAAAAGTGAAAAAAAAAAGAAAACAATTTTTTTTTTAATTCGCTTGAAAATTCGTCCTTCAAATATCGATCGGTTAAAATGACCCTCATCTTCTAAAAAAAATGTTCACACGTTGAAGACTTAGCCTACTTGAAGTCCTACGTTTGAAAGTTTTTAACAAGATGAGGGTCACTTAAATCGGTCGTCATTTGTAAGACGAGTTTTCTGACCAATATTTGTAAAATGTGTTTATTTCAGAGTACGGCAGAAAAAGATTGTCTGTGGTTGTTTGGATAGCACGTATTGATGGTATGCGCTTAAGTAATATGTGCGGCTATGTGGTCTTGTGGTAGGACACTCGCTTTAGGATCGGAAGGTCCTGGGTTCGAGCCTCGCTCGGCGCATAGTTGAGTCCTAGGAAAAGACTCTTTACTCGCATTCTCTAACCGTATTCAGTTGTAAAATGAGTACCTGGCCGTTCGTCGTCTCTGTCGGAAAACTAAATTGTAATATCGCCTGACTGGCGTCATGTCTCGTCCTTCATGTTTAGTGTTGCTGTTGGCTTGGGACCCCTTGTAAAGCTCGTTGAGCACGTCTAGTGGTTATCGCACTAAATAAATGCTGTATTATTATTTTTTAAATAATATCTTTCATCAATTTTGAGTCAGGGAGAAGTAGATGAATAAAAGGTTTCGTTTTTCTTCAAGTGCTCGATCAACGTAAAATTTATAATGGATTTCATCCAAAATAAATTTTAAAATTTCTTTGATAAATCAGTAAAAGAAAAAATAGATTTCCGATTTTCATCATGTCCATTGTAATAACATGATATGCCAGTTTTGTTTTGTTTTGTTTTGTTTCATTGTTGTTTTGTTTGTTTTGTTTGTTTTTTGTTGTTGGGTTTATTTTTGTTTTTTGTTGTTTTTTGGGGGTTTTTTTTTGTTTGTTTTTTTCTCCGCAACCAGGTTCGAACCGAAGCCGTTGACGCGATTGTTGACGCGAAATCATTGATTTCATGATCGACTTGTGATATCCATTGACTTGACACATTGTTGTATTTGGGATTGGCAGATGACCAAAGCCTTGACAACGTGATGATAGGCATGGTGGGTATTGATACCAACACACAAAACTGGGTGTAACTTTGAACGTTTATAGTCTACCAAAAAAAAAAAAAAAGAAGAGCTGGGGGGGGGGGGGGGGATTTCTTTTTATTTTGTAATAATTACAATAATAATCATCATGATGAAAATCATTATTCCGTAGCTCTAGACGCCCATATATTTTACCTTGATAGTCTGCAAAATTCTATAACTAAGTTTTATTTAGTTTATTTAACAATTGCATTTTGGTCCAAGCAAAATACACTTAATTTCATTGAAAAATATCGTCAAAATGAGTGTTTGTTGAAGGTAAAAAGTAAGGACAATTGTAATAAAAATACAGAGAGGAAAAGCATATGACGACCTTGTGAATTGTTGAAGTCTCTCGGATATAAGCGCATTTCATTTAGTCAATTTGTGGAATTTATGTGGATGTATTTTTGCCGCTCTAAGAGCCACTTTTTACCCCAAAGGGTCCTGTTCTGTTTTATTTCTTTCCTTTTTCCCCCTTTAAAATAGAGGAAATTATGACACCACAAAGAGCCTTTTCACTTTCCATTCTCATTTCAAAATGTAAAATGGCAACGCACATAAGATTGTAAGCAATACGAAAAATAGAAAAGAGAGGCAGTGACTGGGACGGGTGATGGTCGGTTTGCACTTCTTCACGTGTGTGGGCAGAAATCCTAGCGACTGACGCACGGATCGGGTCACACCGAGCTAGACGAGTCTCATCACCGGTAAAAATTGCCACGTGTAGGCCCCTCTTATAAAATGCAATCATATCGGACAAGGATACAAAATCAACAATAGCATAATAATATTACAAAATGTATAATAATATAGTTAACTATAGCAGGTGGTCCTAGTGGTTGGTGAAAGCTGTGTATAAATGAGAAAATATGTTTGTATTTTAAAGAACAGTTTTAATGGCTTTTATAATAAGACAATTTTTACGTTCTTTCCCTCTGGTTTATCTCTAAAATAGTCCCATAGTTTGGGGCCAATATCACCAAATAATTTAGCGATCCGCTTAAAATATGATTTTATGAAATTGTTGAGAAGCTGGAAAATCTTTAAGAATGTTATTTCAATATAAACTCAGATGAGACATTCGCCAAGCCCTTTAACAGGTAGGTCCGGTCAATGGATGTCGGATTTTTTTCTTTCCTTAATAAAAGAAAGCCTTGACAAAAGTACACCATGCATGTATTATGACGATGACCAGAGAAGATAACAAATAAAGAGCTCTGGCAACCCGTGGGACAGGCGCCAGTTGAGCAGCAGATCCAACAGAAGAAATGGGGCTGGATTGGGCACACTCTTAGGAAGCCAACATCCATCATCACAAGACAGGCATTGCTATGGAACCTTTAGAAGAAAGGCAGTTGGGGGTGGTGGTCAAGCAGCAGCTGGAGGCGCAACACGGGGGCTGAACCGAAGGAGATAGGGACAAGTAGGGAGAGTAGCCCAGATTCGTGTCCAATGGAAAGCGTCGGTGATGGCCTGTGCTCATGGGGGAACAAAAGGCCTAAGTAAGTAAATAAGTTGACAAAAGCATTTACTGTAGATAGTTTTATTTAAGGCGAGGCTTCGGGCAACACAAAAATTCCGCCAAGCGTTCTTCCTCGGGCAAAAAGTTTCCAGTTTAACTTTGCAACAGCGAGACATCATTTCTTTAAAATTGTAATCGTTGCGCTGATTTTCGTATCCCTATATTTATTTTCACTTTGCTTCAGGCTCTTTAGAAATTGCATTTCTCATATTGAGCATTGGAATGTATAAGGTGACACAGACAGGCAGTCTTTTTAGACATTGTGCAATGCTCAGGGACTGATGCAACTTCATATCATGGAGACCTGGCAGTTTTACTTTAATCCGTTGCCTTAAACGGACAATAACAATAGTTTGTTTACCTTTGGACAAGACGCTTATACATTGCGAAATACTTTTCACCAGATCTAAGAGATGCAGCTACCCAATCATTGGTGATTGGAGAAACTGACTTACTGACTGACTTATTTCCTATCGCCTCCTTATCTTCGGACTGGGATGCTTTGGCAGCTTCTCCAATTTGTTGAGTGAGTTCTTTCCACTGGTGACGGTCTGCTGCGATGAATCTCGGGTATTCTAAATCCTTTTCGCATCTCAATTCTTGTGTGTCATCTAGGTGCTTGATGTCTTTATTTATCGTAGTGGATATGCTTGTTATGAGTCTGCTGTTGTGTTTGTTATGTCCGCTTGTTGTAAAGAATAACGACATTGCCTTAATAGCTGGACTATTTCTGTCTCTCCGTAAGATATGTACAAATAGTCACCATCTTGTTTCCAAAAGTTGAATCGAGAGCGGTGTTTCTTCGCATTTTATGTTCAGCGATTTGTTACTTATTTTTGTTGAAGAAAGGGAATCAGAAAATAAAACCGACAATAGTAAAACCGACACTCTGTCGTATATACTCTAGGAAAAAACGTGTTTTATATAATTTTGGCTAGAAAAATCGTTTTTCAAAATTAAAATGACAAATGAAAAGATCATTTTATGTTCGATTTGAGGGTCCCCAATATCTCAACGGGTGTCTAGATAGCTCAGTCAATAAAGCATCTGACTCACTAGCAAAGAAACAGGTATTTTGAAAAAGACCCATATGTTTTTTACCAAAAACTCGTCCTTCAAATCTCGATCAATTAAAATGGTCATAATCTTCTCGTTCCATACTTTTAACAATCCACCTCGTGATGGTAATCTCTTTTACAAGATGTTTGGAGATTACAACTAAATTGAAATAAAACAGTTTCTTAGAAATACCCTATATCCCTTTCTCTTCAAGGTCACCGCCGTATATTATAGAGCTAAAATCGATATCACTTTTTGAATTGAAAAATAGATACGTTAATCCAGGAGATGTTCTCTTTAATAGTATTGTTGTCATCGAGATGTATCGTCACAGATCTGTCTGACTCTGGCTAAAGACTTTATTTTCAAATTTAGCCAGAAAACTTGTTTCTTTCGAACCGTAGTCGATTATTAATTTTCAATAAATTTCAGGTTTGAGATTTTTTTTAACAAGGAGATGTTCTCTTTACTGGCACCGGTATGAATCCAACCTGAAATATCTGCCCTGCTTGGACATAATACAATTTATTTTCAAACAAGCTGACCACATAACTTTTATTTCAAATTGAAATCACACACAACTCGTCAAACATTCCATAGAAGTCTCAGGTTTGAGATATTTTTTTTGTCAAGACGTTCTCTATATTGATATAGAGCAGTAAAGTTAGGTGCCCCAAACGTAAACAATAACAAGTTGCTAGTGATTTCCGTTAGGGACCGGAATAATTTACACACAATATAGGTCTCCCAATTTTGTAGTTTGAGTTGTAGGCAATACACTTTCAGTATTGAAAATATGTTTACATAAAATCTAACAGTTGCAGAAATAATAATATAAGGCTAAATTATTATGAAAATCAGGCTCCGAATAATTCTCGTTTTGTTCACACCAGCGCAATAATTTGCTCTGGTCTAAAAATAGATAGACTGTAACTTTTGATAAATTTTAGAAAATTTTACCTTTTGTTCCATAAAATATCCATATCTAGACATTATTTGATGCATGATCGAGTATTTATGAATATGTGTTTCTTTTGCCACCTAACAGCCAAATTTTGAAGGTTATTTTTTTCTATTATTTACATTGGAACGTGAGCTGTCAAGACAGGAACATGTGGTTTGCCACGTGCTTCTCGACCTTTGTTTACGTTTGGGGCACCTAACTTTACTGCTCTATTGGGATGTATCGTGACAGCAATGGTATCGATATACTCTGGCAAAACGTTTTTTGAAGGAAAAAAAATTGGCCACAAAAATTTAATTTCAAATAATTATCAATCCATTGAAATGACCTCCCCATAATTTGTCAAAAGTTATTGAGAAGACTCGGGTTTGATATTTTTCTTTTTACTAGGAGATGCTTTCTACATTGAAATCGGTATGTATCGTTACGACTATCGTCTTATCCGGGCAAAACACTTTATTTTTTAATTTGGCCAGAAAACTTTATATTCGAAAATCAATGGAATGAAAGAAAAAAAAAAGAGCCAACAAATCTCAAATCAGATTTGAGAGGAGAGAAGGGGTGGGCTGAAGGGTTTTTTTTTATTGGGTTTTTTCCCCCTTTCTTGTGTTATTTTATTTTTGGTATTATTTGTGTTTGTGCGTGTGTGTGCGTGCGCGCGCGCGCGTGTGTGTGTGTATTTATATTCTTTTCTTTTCTCTCTGTTTAATTTTTTCTTTTCTATTTTTTTATGGGGGGGGGGGGGGGGCGGGGTTTGCTGTTGTTTGTTGTTTTGTTTTGTTTGTTTTTTTGTTTTTATTTTTATTTTTTGTTTGTTTTGTTTTTGTTTGTTTTTATCTTTGTTTTGTTGTTGTTTTTTTGTGGGGTATTTTCATGGGGGGTGTTTTTGTTTTGTTTTGTTTTCTTGTTATTTTTGTTTTTGTTTTTTTGTTTTTTGTTGTTTGTTTTTTTTTTTTTTTTTTTTTTTTTTTTTTTTTTTTTTTTTTTTTTTTGGGGGGGGGGGGGGGGTGGAAAAGCTAAGGGTTACCTTTGTCAATAAATTTGAATCTGAAGCAAACGTTTCCAGGCCAAAAGGAAAATAATGTGTTATGTCAGAGTCCGGCAGAGCTTGTGATGAAATCAAGACATGCGACCGACTTGAGTTAAAGTTATTCAACCCTTTTAGTTGTTTACTACGAAAGTAAAATGAATGACATTTTCCACATTTTTAACAGATTATATAGCCTACGCGTCAGTGTCTCGTTGCTGTATATGGAATGATATCATGATTATATAATGTTTGTAAATCTTAGAGGAACTGTGGTGGTGGTGGTGATGGTGGTGGTGGTGGTGATGGTGGTGGTGGTGGTGATGGTGGTGGTGGTGATGGTGGTGGTGGTGGTGGTGGTGGTGGTGATGGTGGTGGTGGTGGTGGTGGTGATGGTGGATGGTGGTGGTGGAGAGAGGAGGGAGGAGGAGGAGGAGGAGGAGGAGAGAGAAGAAGAAGAAGAGAGAAGAAGAAGAAGAAGAAGAAGAAGAAGAAGAAGAAGAAGAAAGAAGAAGAAGAAGAAGAAGAGAAGAAGAAGAAGAAGAAGAAGAAGAGGAAGAAGAAGAAGAGAAGAAGAAGAGAGGAGGGGGAGAGGAGGAGGAGAGGAGGAGAGAAGAGAAGAAGAAGAAGAAGAAGAGGAGGAAGGAGGAGAGGAGGAGGAGGAGGAGGAGGAGGAGGAGGAGGAGGAGGAGAAGAAGAAGAAGAAGAAGAAGAAGAAGAAGAAGAAGAAGAAGAAGAAGAAGAAGAAGAAGACACAATGAGGACATCATTAGATCATAATGATGTCAAATACTATAATCGATTGGGATAAAAAACAGAAAATATTTTGTAGGTGAATGAAAAGAAGGAGGAGGAGCAAGAGGAGGTGGAGGAGAATGGAGAAAGAAAAAGAGCAAGAGGAGAAAGAGGGAGAAGAGGGGAAGTGGAGAGAGAAGTGGGGAGGGGGGGGGGTGTTAGGAGGAGTAAAAGAGAAAAACGAGGAGTAAAGAAAGATAGATAATCGATGATTGAAGACACAGTTAGGACAAACCTGGATAATGATTATGGCTCTATAATAGATATGTATGGATTAATAGCTAGATAAAGGAAGGGTGGGGGGGGGGGGGGGGGGAAACACCGATTATAGTTGGACAGCTGTGTTTTATCGAAACCCAGTAAAGGCGGGAATAGGTTTTACTCAAACCCGACTCGACAGAATGAATGAAGTTGACGACATTTAGCTCTTTGTAGTTGTATTGTTTTAGACCAACAGCTGAGTGATTAGTTCTCACTTACGTCCTTATAAAAGAATGTTAACGTCAAAACATATTGTTTTGTGGGTTGGTACGATTCATATGACAGTCAGAACAGTTTAGTATTTTATCTAAACGAATAGCATCAATATCTTGCTCCTGCGGCGTCGTTAGCAAGTGACGTGCCCTCTAGTATGTAGGTCCCTTTTTCGAGTCCCACGGTGGGCAGCAGAAAGTTTTATCCTTGGAGAAAACGCGATGTTGTGCATGCTCAGTGACCGGGTGGGTGACAATAATCGGAGGAAAAAAAATAAGGTCCCGGCGTTACGTCCTCGGGTAAGACCCTTTGCAAACATTATCTTCATCGATACAGCTGTGATTTAATAATTAGTACCTGGTGTGGTCAGTGGCGGATAGTATGGTGGTGCTGGTGTTAGTACAAAGCAGGACGCCTAACGTATGCTATGTGAAATTGAAAATTTGGTTCAATATACCTTGAGGGGAGAGGAGTTAAATTGAAGCATTCAGAACCGCTTTGGGCTTTGTTTCTCAGTTGAAATAGGCTATATATATATATATATATATATATATATATATATATATATATATATATATATATATATATATATATATATATATATATATATATTAAACAAATTCCAATTAGAAGCGCGCCGTTAAAGAGTTAAAAAGGGAATTAGCGTATAGCTGTTAGTGGCGGATTAGGGAGGGACCACATGTGTGAGATGTAGCTACAAAATAAAAAGATTTAGGTTTGGAATGTTCTCTTCTCATTATCGATCGTGCTAAGATTAATATTTTCCAATATCGTTTTGTATTATTTTAAATACTGCTTGTGCATCGCTGAGGCGTGTGTCATAATATGATGTGTGTCATCTGTTTTGAATAATTTGCTCGGTGGGGTGTGTATGGTATTTATGGGTATTCCCTGGGGAGGGAGGTTGCAGTTCTAGGTGTGTGTGTGTGTGTGTGTGTGTGTGTGTGTGTCTGTCTGTGTTTGTTTTTTATAATTCGTTGTTGTTGTTGTTGTTATTGCTGTTGTTATTGTTGTTGTTATTGTTGTTATTGTTGCTTCCCTTACACGCCAACAGTCATAATGGGCAGGGAGTAAATAATTGTTATTGTTGCTGTTGTTATTGTTTTTATTGTTGCTTTGTTGTTTTTTTTTGTGTTGTTGTTTGTGCTGTTTGTTATGGGTGTTTGTTGTGCTGTTGGTTTAGTGACATATTTATTATTTTTTTAACATGAATTTTATATAGCACAATATCAACATATGCAACATTTAAGATGTAGGACGAGAAATGACGACGGTATTACATTTTTGTTTTGTTTTACGACAGAGGCAGGCGTATAAGACTGTATAGATAGAATGCGCTTGGCCAAGGAGTTCACAACATTGCCATCCGGAAGTATAACGGACCAACACACAAACTCTGTGTAACCATGAACTTTTATAGTCTGGTTAATACAGTTTAGTGAGAACAACTCACAAACGCGGATGGCAAGAACAATAACAAAGGCCTGAGTGACGTCATCTTCGAACTATCTATAGACAAACCAGACATTCCACGGAAATAAGACTAGCCTTATCACCCCATGTCATCCAAGTGAGCATATGGCTCGGTTTCAACAATAATGTAGGACTGGAAAGAGGGATGGAGAGGGAAAGAGAGAGAGAGAGAGAGAGAGAGAGAGAGAGAGAGAGAGAGAGAGAGAGAGAGAGAGAGAGAGAGAGAGAGAGAGAGAGAGAGAGGGTGGAAAGAAGGGATGAGGTGGAGAAGAAAGAAGAAAAAAAAATATGACCAAGATCTAGGGGAGGTTATCCTGTTTAATATATCACATTCTACGTATTTTTCTTTGGTTAACTCCCCTAGTTTGGGTGGCAGTTTTTGTTTGTTTTTTGTTTTTTGTTGTTTTTTTGTTTCTTGTTTTTTTTTTTGGGGTTGTTTTTTGTTGTTGTTGTTGTGGTTTGTTGTTTTTTGTGGCTGTAGGGGGGGGGTTGGTGTTATTTTGTTTGTTTTGTTTTGTTTTGTGTGTTTTTGTGTATGTGTTGGTTTTTTTTTTGTTATTTTTTGTTATGAGGTTTCTGTATGTAAATTATATATTCTGTATTATACAACGGTTTTCGTTTGTTAATTAGGATGTGTATTTATGATGTACATGTTAGGTAGTGTGATTCGGGTGAGTGTATGTGTGTGTGTGCTCGTGTGTGTGTGAGTGTCTGTGTGTGAGAGAGTGTCTTTAAATATCTTTAAATATGAAATGTATACTATTCAAATATTCGGTGGGCAACAATGATGTAATGAGAGAGAGAGAGAGAGAGAGAGAGAGAGAGAGAGAGAGAGAGAGAGAGAGAGAGAGAGAGGGGGGGGGTCTTGTGAGGAAGAGGTGAAGTTGGCTGGAATGTCCTGGGGGAGAGATGAAGAAGGAGACACAGAACAGAATACGGTGGAGATGTACTGTTGAAGCCCTATGTTACACAAGGAATGTAAAGGATTAATAAATGATGTGAAATTAAATGATGAATCATCGTATTGGAAGTGTAAAACCAGACTTCCGGTGGACGGATACATACCTCGTGTAATTGATATTCTGGTTTTAGAGTGATTGCATCTTATTTTCTAGTAAATATAATATACTGGTCGTCAATAAAGATCATCCATTCTCGCTCTTTTACGCCCCGTAATCTTAAGAATCTGCCTATACATCCTGCTACTGAAATAGTTATGCCACTTTATGATTTGATACGAAACCTATTCATTATTGGTCCTCCGAAGGATTTGTTACGTGCACACTTCCAATGAGTTTGGAACCGGTGGAGTAGAAGGTGCGACGTCACAACTTTACTGCCCTATTGTGTTCGGTAATTAGGCTTGTAAGAGTTAACTCAAGGTATGATATGATTGATTATTAGATAGTGATCTTTATACTATAGATAGATTTTTCAATCATATATACTTGATTATCTAATAATAACTACATAAAGTATTATTTCAATATTATTAGTACATACAAAAATAATAGTTTATCAATATAAATCATAACTATTCATACAATGTAAGGCAGCTTAAATTACTGAAAGAAGACTTATGACGACGATATTTACTGGCCATACTTATATTGAAGGACACGACCATACCCAATAACCACTTGACAACTTTTTGACTGCTTTGTCTCACTGATAACCGTGGTTTGAATTGAAGTTTGTTTTCGGCTTGCTTGTTTGTTTTGATTTGTTTGTTTGATTGTGTAGGGTTTGTTTTTGTTTTGTTGGGGGGGGTTTTTGTTAATGTTGTTTTTTATGTGTGTGTGTGTGTGTGTGCTTTTGTTTTCTGTTCCGCTTTGTTTTGTTCTTTGTATTTATTTTGTGTGTGTTTGTTTTCCTTTTTTTTTTTTTGTCTTGTTATGTTTTGTAATTTTCTCTTTTTTTTATTTTTGTTATTCCTTGTGTTTGGGAGGGGGGTGTTTTTGTTTTTTATATGTTTTGTTTTTGTTTGTTCTTTGTTGTTTTTTTAAATTTTATTATTTTTTTTTTTTTGGGGGGGTTTTTTGGGTGTTTTTTTTTTGTTGTTGTTGTTGTTTTGTTTTTATTTTGTTTTTTTGGTTGTTGTTTTTTTTCTTTTGGTTTGTACTTTTATTTGTCTTTTTTTTTTTTTTTTGGGGGGGGGGGGGGGGTACCGTTGATTATGTTTCTTTTCTTTTGGGGGGAGGGGGAGTTGTTTGTTTGTTTTTGTTTTTTGCTTTTTTTTGTCGGGGTTGGGGTTAATGTGTGTATGTGGGGGGGGGGGGGGGGGGGGGGAGGTGGTTGTTTTGATTTTTTGGGGTTTTTTTTTTATTTGCATTTTTTGTTTTTGTTGGGGGTTTTTTTTTGGTGTCAGTTTTTGTTGTGTATTTTTATGTGGGGGGGGGGGTGGTTGTTGTTTTGTTGGGGGTTTGTTTTTCTTTTCTTGGTCTTTTTTTTTTTTTTAATTTTTAGAGGGGTTTATTTGTTGTTTCGTTTTCTGATTTAAAAAAATAATAAATTCATTTCTTTTCTTTTTTTATCTATCGTTTTATCCAATGAAGTAAAAGTTTCTGGCCAAAACAGTAGGTTGATATTGTAGGCGGTAGATTACATCGAACCGGTTTTTACAGCATCCCTACTCGTACACATACGATAGGGTAATTTGTACCAGCAATCACTTGAGCGAGGTCACCTCTGCATTCATGTTGTTATCAGTAACAAGTCCTACCAAAATAAAAGTCTCTTTTCAAGCCAGTACGTTGTATAATATGAATCTAACAGAACTCTGATTATCAAGGTCTTGTTTTTGGTTCCTATCAGACTATAATATTATATAATGTCAAATATAGTGACAGCACAAACGATCTTTTCCTACATTTAATAAATGCCCAATAACACAAAATGTGAAGAAGTACTGTATCTTTCATGTTTCTCATTATCACAAAAACTGCAGATACGTCACTTTTCATTTGGACAGTAGTTTGGTAGCGTGACTACTAATGTATCTATTATATATGTATCTTCTGCGACAACGGTATGATCTACAGAATGTGACCCAGTTTTAAAATGTTGACTCTTGAAAACGTTATCATCTATGTATTACAACCAACGTTAAAAGTTAAAACTGTCGTTCTTATAAAGATAACCGTAAGAGGCTGAGACAAAACCTGTAGCGCCTAACGTGTATCAAATAAACGAAGTAGTAGTAGTAGTCCTTCAGAGCCATGAGGCCCATGGAGCCGGAGTTTAACCCGGTTTCTGTAGTGTGAAGCGGACGATAGCAATTGCTTGCTACCCTTTTGATAGGACGCTAGTCTACCGCAAAGTACTTTCCGACAGTTATATTAGACCCAGCTACCCAATCACTGCTGGATGGACATTGGGGGGGGGGGGTCAGAAAAATTTATCGACTACACCCGGGATCGATCTGGGTCCCTTTGCGTGTGAGCGAGTTCTCTACCAACTGAGCTATCGGAACCCAAAATAAATGATGAGGCTTTATTTTTTTTCTTTTAAAAAAAAGATAACTTTCCAAAATAAGATCAAATGTGGCCCACTGCATCAAAATGGTATTGTGTCGGGTTGGTTTAGGATGTGAAAAATTGATTGACTTGTGAACTTACTGCTATGATAATTTCTTGTGAATGTACAGTGTTTCCCGATTACTCTCCAGTGTTTTCCACTGCAACACCTTCAGGGCCTCATTAACGCATCCTGGTTCACGCAAGTAATTGTTGATGGCAAACCTCGATGCTGCCCTTTGAACTTGTTCGATTTTCTTGATGTGGCCTTGCTGAAAAGGATCCCACATTGTGCACGCGCATTCCAATTATATGGGTCTGACTAAAGCATTGTATGCCTGTTCTTTCACCTTAGGGGGGGGGGGGGGGGGGGCACTGGTACAGGTTCCGCCTCAGGAAGCCAAGGGTACGATTTGCTTTTGCCACAATATTATTCTCAAATATCTTGGTCAGCGTGGTTCAGCGGTACGGTCTTAGCTTCGTACTCAAAGGTACCTAGTTCGATCGCCTGCTGCTACACTGTGTGGCCTTGAGCAAGTCACCTCGCCCAGCTCAGTTTACGGCGCTGAGCTGTGGCTGACGCCTGGGTTATTTCTGTCTTCTCTTGGAATAGACCCTAGAGACAAATTTCCCTATAATAAAGGTAATTTTATTTTTTATTTATTTATTTATAGTAGCCAACGTCGTGTTGACTGACTAACCAAAGGCGTGTGAACTGTGAACTGTAGGTTTCATCATTAGGTTTCACCCTTAGGTCCCATAATATAGGAACTACAAAGTGATTTTGTATTTCATTTCAACAATGAGCCCATAACAATTTGGGTCATCGAGCCTGTAAATAAGTGCGTACATATCGGTTTGACTCATTTCATGATTCGGGACTGGTTGTCCGAGTTCTATGTCTTAAACGCTTTGAGATACTTTTGAATGGAAAGCTCTATACAGATGGGCATTGTTATTCGTGTGAATAAAAAAAAAAGAAACACAGGTATTGGAAATAGTAAATTTTAAAACTTATAATAATTCTTACAAAGTTCATAATGAAATTCAAATGTAAATTGAATGCAATACCATGGTTCGTTATTCTACTTGGTGAAATAGGTTACAAGACCTATTTTAAACTCTCTCCCCCCCCCCCCCCCCCCCCCCCCCCCCCCCCCCCCCCTTACTACCTGGCCATTGACCCTAACTCCGAAACTCCTCAAAATGTTTTCTTGAACGAACAAAAATATCTGGAGAAAAATTCTTTCCATTTCGGCCTTTTTCGAACTCGGATTCTTCTCGCAATGGACGAAACACGCAAACGACCTGCCGATGAGGACAACTCCAACATCGAAGAAAAACTGATAAAAAAGGATTTAGTTCCGTGAGTTATGTTGTTCACTTCACTAATCGCCAATAATCATTTCAATCCATCAAATCACTGCATTCTTCTTTGCATGAAGGAATCACTCGTGATTTGAGAACCAAGTCGAGTGGCCATGTCCAAATTCAAATATTTCTATTTCATGTTTCAGCCTTATATCGTTGATTAAGCTTTTAATTTCAATTCTAAATATATCTATACATTATTTAGTATTATATTTATATTGACATTAGTGACTGCTTAATGTTCAGGAGAGTTACACAACAATGGTAACTCAACGAGTCAAGGCAGCCAGATGGTCAGAGTTCGTCGTGGCCAACTCGGACTTCAAAAAGTGGCCAATAGACTCACGTGGCCAAACTTTTCGTATATTCTGATCCCCCTTTGAATAAAAAAAAACATCGGTTTTTATAAACAACAAAAATCGACTAGACTTGGGGAGATATTTTTGGATTTAATAAAATACAATCAAAATAATAGAAACATGATTCTCTGTGTGGCCACAATTGGCTACACACGTGGCCATCTGGCAGCCATGAAACTTGGAAAACGTCTCGGTAAGCTGACCAAGTCTCTTTTGATCTTGCCGGGTGAAATGTGACCAGATCAGCTCAAGATTGAATCTCTTATTTATTATATAAAGCGTATATAATATGTTCCCTATTTTATTTTAGTATTCCCTGTTTATTTTGAAACACATGTACAATTTGAATTTTTATAATAGATGTTCGCCAATGTTGTATCAGTAAAGCTATTATGCTTTTTGTTGTTTTTGTTTTTTTAATCATCATAAATGGAAATTATGCTGAATATTTTTTTCTGTTTACAATCTGGTAACATTGGAAGATCCCATCCAAATTTGGTGGGTGTGGCAAATACAGGGTTGATCAACTTCGCTTTATAAATTATTTTCAAGTGAGTAGGGAATTATTTCAAATATAGCCATACTTTATTTTTTGTGTTGGATCACGAAGAAACAGAAGGAAAATCACCATCTTGGCGCGAACATTATCGGTTCAGGGCTTTCTTAACCCCTGGATCTCAATTTGGATTCTCCCATAAGTATAAAAGTCAAAATTTGTTTGTTATCATTCTCATTCATCCGAAAGGCAATCCCACCGGTCTCAGAACTCGAATCAGCTGTTCGTAGTAAGGAAAGCATGGCATCGTAAGTTAGCATGTGATTATGTCTTTTTCTCTTTGATTTCGTCGTTTTGTTTAGCATAGTATGTGTGATTAAAGGTATTATTTGTCTCACTTTTTTCAGGTGGAGTTTGAATATATTTCACAATGTTACGTCTGCTACGGCTACTGTAGACATGAATTTATAGTTTTTCATTGGACTCATTCTTTTTTTTTTCTTTTTTTTTGTTTTTGCTGCTGTGTAAGTAGGCACTTGCAAGAAGTAGCTCTCGCGAGTTGAAAACAGGCGAGGATTTCTGTTTCCGTTTTTGAGGGGAAAAAATTTAGGAGTGATTTTAAAATGCTCATTCTTCTTTCTCAGTGGAATGAAATATCATGTATTATATATCATTGGAAAGGGCATAAAATTCTGCATACAATGATGCTAATATTATTATCTTCTCTATATCATGATTTTGAGAAATCTTTGCGTTAAGAGAGTATATGTGTTTAAACGCTTATAACTTTTAAACCAGAGATGGTCCTTCTTAATAAAAAAAAGTCCTTCTGAGATACATATTAAAGTAGCTTCTCTAAAAATTTCAGAGCAAAATATGTTTGCACTCAAAAGTTAGAGCTCCCCAAAAAACAGTAATTGGCCTCGATTGTTTACAAAAGCTGCCATTTTCTTATACTGATTCACTTCCTGTCGTCTGCTGGGTTTGAGAGATAACTTCGTCAATCCACATCAAAACTTTACATCTTTATATCTTACAAAATATTCCATTTATGGAAGTTATTTTTGTTTTAAATTATTCAATTAATTGGCGTTTTCATGTCCATGCATTCATTTTATAATTTACAATTCTCTTCCTTTTTTTCCGATTGATTTTTCACTGTTGATTTTGACGTTTTTCATCCTTTGACGGACGTCTGTCCAATTTAGGGGAACGGGGGAGCGGAAGTTTTTAAAATCACCTATTTTCGACAATTTTAAACACTGATACACCACCTCAAACATTTATCAGTCCATATCTCAGCTTTTATGAGGTCTATTTTCATTTTGAAAAGTTCAAAGTGAACAATTAAATGACGCCGATTCAGTGGTGTATTTGGTCTATCTTCATGTGAATAAATATTTAATTGTCGACTTTTCCAAAATTCCAATAGGTCATTCATTTGCATGTCGTGATCTATTTTTCCTTGATTTCAGCTGTTTCAGATCTAAACTATACCTTTCTTTCTCAATAAATAATTATTTTTCTGTTTGCAATGTATTACAGAGATGTTGAATTACCACATGTAAAAATTTCAAAGTTGTATCTGAAGCCGTTTCTGAATTATACTTGATTATCCATTGGGTTGCTGTGTTTTGGTCACATATTTTCCTATTAAGCTTCTATAGAGATTTTTCACCACATAAAAGGTCATAACTTTTTAACTAGTTGAGATAGAGCGATAATTTTTTCACTTTAGTAAATGTTTCACTCCTCTTTATTTTTCTACGCTAAATTAATACCGATATCACTATTTTGAAAAATTCTTGCAAGTGCCTAGTGTAAGGAGTTGAGTCATTTACTATTATTATTATTATTATTATTATTATTATTATTATTATTATTATTATTATTATTATTATATTATTATTATTATTATTATTATTATTATTATTATTATTCCATTGGATTCTTTTTTTTTAAATGCAATCATTGCAACAAGTTATGTAAGGTTATCACACGTTAAAAGTCCTAAGTAACCTTCAAAAGGATGGCATATATATCTATCTCTCTCTCTCTCTCTCTCTCTCTCTCTATATATATATATATATATATATATATATATATATATATATATATATATAGAGAGAGAGAGAGGAGAGAGAGAGAGAGATATATATATTATAATATATATATATATATATATATATATATATATATATATATATATATATACATGCAATTTTTTAAAAAGAATCCAATGGAAAAATAATAATAATAAATGACTCAAGTCCTTACACAGAAGAATAAAAAAAGAGTCCAATGAAAAAATATAAATCATGCCTTATCTTCATACACAGTAACAGCAGCAGACTGTTATATATATATATATATATATATATATATATATATATATATATATATATATATATATATATATATATATATATATATATATATATATGTATGTATATATATTATTATTATTATTATTTATTATTATTATTATTATTATTATTATTATTATTATTATTTTATTATTTATTCATTAAAACAAGATGTATCACATCAGCCCATGTCATGGAATACAATTGACAATTTGCAGAATTAAAGAAATTATATTACTTAGATTATTTAGGTAATATTTTTTTTAATTATGCAAATTTAGTAAATGAATAGGAGTCGAAAAAGCATCCAATACAACGTTATTAGTATTACCATTACAATCCATGATGATGATAATATTAATAATAATAATGATAGCAGTGATGGTGATATTATTGTTATTATTATTATTGTTGCTTTTATTATTATTATTATTATTATGGTTGTTGCTTTTATTATTATTATTATTATTTTTATTATTATTATTATTGTTGTTGTTGTTAATATTATTTTTATGACTGTTATATTTATTATTATTATATTATTATTATTATTATTATTATTATTATTATTATTATTATTATTATTATTATTATTATTATTATTATTATTAATATTATTATTTTGTTGTTATTATTTTAACAGTGATAATGATAATAATAATAATGATAATAATAATAATAATAATAATAATGATAATAATAATAATAATAATAATATGACCGATCTGGCAGCACTGAAAAGATTATGGACATTGTGAATGGCAGTGCCTTAAAATTAAAACCAGAACTGTTCTAGACTCTTCGGAAGCAAATGATCTAAATGAAATTAATAGGACAGTCAAAACAAATTCTTTTAAGGACTTTTTTGGGTGGTTGCAAGAAGTTATCAAATCAGATGGTATTCTATGGTTAACACACTCACTTCTTAACCTGGAGAACAGATCGGGTTCCTCGGTTCTGCTGTTTTGTTCATCACAGTAAATTGGGTCTGCCTATACCTGGCAAAGTGAAAAGAAATTTTTCTTTAATACAACATTTAACGTTTATGACTGCCTTATTAGGTAACATTACAATTTTTTCAGACAGAGACAATGCTGTTAAGGACCAGGATCGCTTAGTCAATGTGACAATACCCAATGTCTGATTAGAAATGAGCAAGGTTGCCACTTTTCCATATATCTACAGAATTCAGTATATTATAAACTCTCAATAAATTTTCAAATCATCTGCGAAACGGAAAAAAAAGTAATGGCATAGTTAACTTTTTACTGGAGTTCAGCTCCCAGAATGTCAATGTGTTTGCCTGAAAGTTCAGCAAGTTTTTGCCTCATGAAATGGCAACCTTGAGTGAGACTCACTTTAAATATCTCTTATTTTCAACAGACAAGGAATCCTTCTTGGCTATGGGAATCCATTGCTGGATATCTCCGTGCAAGGTACAGCTGAGTACTTGGAGAAGTAAGTCTATACCTTTTTATATCTTACAATACATATAAATACCAATATCCATATATCCCTCTCACCCACCATTTTTTTGTGAGATTAATTTTTTTAACCCCTTGATCCGAATTAAAGAAATAGTTCTCTTTCTTTTAGTTCAAAAATAATGGACAGTAAAAAAACGATTAAACTGAAATTAAAAGGACTTGGTATTCTATTTCGGTTTAGGCTTTATAACTCCGTCATCTTTATGGCGTTACAACATTCCTGCTCTCAACCAGCATATTGTGTTTTTACCATCCAGTAAGATGGATTGCGGTCGTGGTGGGATTTGTTGGAAGGGGGTAGTAGGGATGCAACAGAGTGGGTGAGGGGGAGAGGAGAAAGTTGATGGCGAAGTGCAGAGGGTTTCATCGAGTTGTGTGAGGGATGTTGAATGGATACAAAAGAGCACATTGGGTAACAGTTGTAACGGGAATTTTGTTCAGTTATCGGCAATTTTTGTCTTTAAGTTATTCAGTTGTTCGGCAATTTATTTTTGGTTTAAAGATAATTTAGCATAGTGGCTTTCAGTTTATCCGTACTGTATTAAAGAAGGGAAAATGGCAACATTTTAATTTCTTTTCGGTTTAGCAGTCTTTTCGATTTAGACATTTTTGCTTTAACCGGTTTTTACTGTAATAATTTTTTTACAGTGCAAAACTGATAGGACAAAAAATTACATTTTGATTATGTATTTTGACCATTCGAACTTGACTTTAAGTATGTGATTTAGAGGTTTCATGTGGTAGTCTTAACTTTGTGAGTTATAAGAGTGTCACTAAAGGAATTTTTTTTTTCCCACCAGAACATCTCAGTATTCTTTTATTTTATTATTTCATCAGATATGGTTTGAAATCAAATGATGCTATCCTGGCAGATGATAAACACAAACCAATGTAAGTAAATTATTATTACTAATAATATTATTATTATTATTATTATTATTATTATTATTATTATTATTATTATTATTATTATTATTATTATTATTATTGTTTAATGATGATACTTTTCTGCAATTTTTTTGCCCTCAGTCCCTCGATCTGCAAAGGTCCTTCATTTCTGCTTTTTCCAGGATTGTTAAGAGAAAAACCAAACAAATAAACAATAAAGAACAAGCTTTTATATAGCGCAATATCCACTTAACATGTTCAAAACGCTTTACAAAGGGTCTCTGACCAATAGCAATGCTTAACATTTAGAATGACTTCTGTAAGGCGATATTACAATTTTTTAGACAGAGACAAAGCTGTAAACGGCCATATACTCATGCTACACATAAATATGTTGAGAGAATGTAAATAAAGAGCCTTTTCCAAGGACTCAACGATGCACTGAGTGAGGCTTGAATCCAGGACTTTCCTATTCAAAAGCGAGTGTCATACCACAAGATCACATAGTCCCAGATTTCAAACGTCGTAGGCATTTCAAAATTTAGCAAACCAGTTGCTTGTCTTCATCATAACTGCAATGGTGTTAATCCGTTGAGTTCAATTTTGTAACAATCGAAGAACAAAAACTAAAATGATACAGCTTCTTTTGTACTATCCACAACAGTCATCACATCGATTTCTGCGTGTATTAAAACGAATTCCAATTATCTCTTGTAGCAACCAGTGACTAGTGTTGCCTTTGTTTTCAATTCAATTGCCAACATGCATTATACTTATCCTGTGCTTGCAATTCTTTTTGTAGTTTATTCAAAGATGATGTGGATTTTTTTTTTCTAGTAGATTCTAATTCTATATTTACAACCTGAGTGCTTTTTGTAACGATGAGGCCTCTAGCTAAAAGTGTGTTAGAGAAGTGACGCCAAGGTAAATGCAAATGTTGAAACCTTGAAGCTCAAAGAAACAAATAACAATGGTCAAATGGAAAATGGAAGCTTCAATTTAATTAACGAAAACAGCTAATGTGGACGTTTCGGGTTTCCCCTTTGTCAACAAAATACGATTAATGAAACACCAAAGACGAATGAGAGAATGGCGTTATTAAGGCAAATGAATTTGTGTGCGTTAATGTTTGTTTTCAGTTGGGTTTTTTTTTAGGGGGGAGATCATTTTTTGTTTTTTTTTACTTGAGGGAAGGGATTTTTTATTATTTTTATCTTTCTTTTCTTTTCACCCAGGTATAAAGAAATGATAGAGATATTCAAAGATAGTGTAGAGTACGTCCCTGGAGGGGCAACACTGAATGCTATACGTGTTGCACAGGTTTGATTTTTTATTTTGTTGGTTTTTTTTATTTTTTTGTTCTTGTTTTTTTGTTTGTTTTTTATTATTAAGCCCGTAGTTTGGTAAAATAAATTCAGTGTTTTTATGCAGTAAACACAAATTTATTATGATTGAAAACCTCAATATTAGACTTTCAGTTTCAAGAGGTCTCAGAATATACAAATATACTCAAAAATATTACAATTAAATGTATAGTTGCCTCAGATAAGCACTCATTTATTCTCTTCCATCTTACCTAGTTTGTCAATTGAGCCAATAGGCTCCGACCAAAGTAAACTTTTTGATCGACTATGAAAATTGAATTCCTTTGTGTTTTTTTTCTTTTTTGTTTTTTTTTTTAAATATTTTTTAGTGGCTTCTCCAAACACCAAAAGCGACAACCTTCATGGGTTGTATTGCCAAGGATGAATTTGGTGACATTCTCACAAAGGCTGCCCAAAGTGCTGGTGTTGATGTCAAGTTTCAGTACACTGACAAAGAACCTACAGGAACTTGTGCTGTATTTTGTACTGATAAAGACAGGTAGGGACATCATAGTTTTCATTTGTTCCAATTAGCTACATTTGTCAAAGCCCCTTAAAAAGTAACAAACAAAAACGAATAATAAGCTTCAAAAACAAGCACTGAACGTTTCAGGCTTAAAACCCTTCTTCAGCCAACAACAACAAAAAAGAATGAAAACATAAATACATTTCTAAATAACCAGATCAATGGCAGAGAAACATCCTTTCCGTATACAGACATTTGTTTGATGGTTTATCTATATTCCTTCATGGAATGCCTAGATAGGTAACGGTATCTTTTCAAAATAACTCTCATTCTTTTACCCTGGTGATTTACTGAATTTGACACATGTGACCAGAGAGAGTCTTGTAATGTTGTGTGTAGAATACTTATGTTGAATCTTGTTACTCAGTTCCCGATGTCCCACCATTTATAATGCATGGGCTGAAAAGACTTAAAAACTAATGGCAGGAAATACACAGTCTGACTTTCTCTCTATATCATTGTACATTCCATGTGGCTTGGTGCGCAGACTTTGTCCCTTGAAATTGAAATTATGTCTCAATACAAGGCGTTGACTATCAAAATAAAGTGAACAGTGAGTTGTTAATAGTAGTGCTCAGGGTAGCAAGCGATTCCATTGGATGTACTATTAAATACAACTCCTTATTCACTTTCACTTGGTGGTCGTTAGCTTGAATTGTGACAAAATGTTTGGGCAGTGTCAGTGACTTTCCTGTTCGCAAATGTTTACACAGGCCCGTGCCAGGAGTCTTTTGCTTGGAGAGGAAAATTTTTTGTGAGAGATGATATATTTTTTTCTTCCTTGTGAACATATGTCCATTACAAAGGCATATTTCAATTTTTTTAAATTTCGTTTTGTAGATATTTAACTGTATCCCATTAATGGAGAGACTTATGCAGTGGCAGTTTGGAACTTTTTGATGGTTTTAGTCTAGCTACAAGGATATTGATCTTGAATCTATTTCTAATGTCTGTTAAACTTGTTCCCTCTGTTAAACTTGTTCCCTTTGTCTTACTTATTTTCTCGGGTGCTTGTTAGATTTAAATCATTATCCTTTCTATTGGTGCTGAAATGGCCTAATAATGTCAATTGTAATGATGTCTAAAGCTTTTTAGACCCCTAAAACAAACAGGCGTTGTTTTATTCATTGATCTCGTGTTTGTACTTTTGGTTTTACATTCACAGATCATTAGTCGCCAACCTAGCAGCAGCCAACTGTTTTACAGAATCCCATCTGGATGACGCAAATGTCTGGGCAACAGTCCAAAGAGCAAAATACATATATTTTGCTGTGAGTAGTTTTGCTGTTTGGTTTGTTTGTTTTTTTGAGCAGATTTGTCACATTCATCATCATCATCATTGCCTTTTTCACCCTGGGTCAGGGTATAGGCCACAGACAAACAGTTTCCATCCTTCTCTATCCTGAGCTAACTTTTTTTATCTCATTCCAGGTCTTACCACTTCTCTGTATATCAGCTTCTTTAATTCTTCTCCATGTTCCTCGTGGCCTTCCCCTTGATCTTCTGCCCTGAGGGTTCCAGTCCAACACTTTCTTTGTTATAGTTGAGTCATTCTTTCTAAGCGTGTGTCCATCGTCGTCTTCCTATTTCCTCTCCCACTGGTTTCTGCTGTGTTCTTTTCCATACTTCTTCATTTTTTATTCTATCCATCCATTATATTCGGAGTATCTTACGCATGCACCTGTTTACGAAAATCTGTACCCTCCTTATACATGCCTGTGATGCGTTCCAAGTTTCACATCCATACAGTTGGACAGACTTCACGTTTGAGTTGAAAAGTCTTAGCTTTAGTCGAAGGGAGATATCTTTAGTTCTCCAAACTCTGTTCAAAGATGTGAATGCAGCCTGTGCCTTTCCTATTTCTGCTTTCAACTCTGCTTCCGTGCCTCCATCCTTGTCAATTATACTTCCGAGATAGCAGAAAGTGTCTATATCTTCGAGTTCCTGATCTTTTACTTTGATCTGCTCCCTTTGACGCGTACCTATCCTCAAGACCTTTGACTTTGCAGGGTGAATTCTTAGACCAATTGATTCCGAGAGGCTGTTTATAATTGTGGTTTTTGCTTGCATCTGGTCTTGGGTGTGGGGCAAAAGAGCCAGATCATCTGCAAAATCCAGATCATATTTGTCACATTTATCAAAAAATGTTTAGAACATGAAAATATGAGAGTTAATTTGTAACATTAACTCTCATATTTTCATGTTCTAAACATTTTTTGCTAAAAAATTTACTTGAATCTTCAAATCATCAATAAGGGTTTGTGTGTCATGATGATTATAAAAAGTGTCCAATTGATGCTTTTGAATTTGTGAAGTGTTTAGATTACAGAGGCTGATATTGGGGAGACCTGACTGGAAGTTGCTCGTTTTTCAGGAAAAAGTAAACTGACACGTCAAGAGAGCTTTGTATTGCCAACTCATTTAACTCTTAAGCTTGCAGTCTCCCACCTCTTATTTTGTGTGATCTCATCTAGTTCTTTAAAAAAATTTAAAACTACAAATGTTTGGCTCCAACTATAGATATCGTCTTCAACTCATCAATGATTGTTTTTAAGTGCATTATTTAATCCTCCTGAGGGCAACCTTTTGATTTAAAACTCAGCCATAGTGACCACTACTTTTTTTTTTTTTTATCATTCGAGCCACGACTTTTTATAGTTTTGAACTTGGCTTGTTTAGGTGTCTTTGGGGTTATTGATTCGTAAAGAGATTCCCTTTCTGTTCCAGGTACTTCATATTTAAAGCAAAACAAGTATTCATTAATAATGGGAAAGGTTGTAATTTTTCATGCTTAAGGTGTTTATTTCTGCAATAGTGTTTGTAATAAATTGATAAGCCAATTTTTTAAAAAATATTTTGGGATTTTTAAAACTTATTTTATAAAAAGGAACGAAAGAAAATAGAGATAACCGTTTAAATACAGATTCATGGGGAAAAAATTATTTGTTAGTTGTTTGCTGTAGACCTTCAGATGAAGAAAAAGACACTTCTTGCCAAGGTAAATTTTGATATTACACTAGGGAAGGGTAATATTGAGAAAGAGGGATTGGAATGATAGACAAAAGATATATTATAATCCTTTTGAATATATATCATTTGGGTTCCATACTTCTTCATTTATTTAAGCAGTTACCATAGATTTTGTTTTCTAATCAATTAACTTCTATTAATTCCTTTTTTCCCCATAGGGTTTCCCATTAACTGTGTGTCCTCCTGCTATGCTTCGAATTGCTAAGTATGCCTGTGACCACAACTCTGTCATTGCCATGAACATGTCTGCTCCATTTTTATGTTCATTCTTCAAGGATCAAATGTTACAGATGCTCCCATATGCCGATTACTGGTTTGGAAATGAAACCGTAAGCATTATTTATTTGAAAGATTTTTCATCTTTCTCCTCTTCCTCCTCTTCTTTTTTTTTCTCCTTATGATCCTTCAACTCATTAATAGGATAAACCTTTGGAGAAGTGGAGAGAGATAATTGCATGTTACCTTTCGTAGAGGACATTAGTATATTGCAAATTAATTAATTTTCATTGGATCAGACATATCCAATCAACAAATTACTGTTGGCTTGAGACAGGGGTAAGAAAAACAACCCAGAATTGAAACTAACCTTCTTGCTTTTGATACGAGTGCTCTTTCGATTTTACTGCTTAGACCCTTCAGCTCATTTATCCTTTAATATTAAAGCTGTAGAATATGGATGAGGTGAAATTATTGAGTGAAATGTGAAATTAATGAGTAATTGTTTTATTGTTGTTGTTATTATTATTATTATTATTATTATTATTATTATTATTATTATTATTATTATTGTTGTTGTTTTGTCTTTTTGTGACTTATTCATAATGTCCCATTGTTCCTCAAAGGATTACGAAAAGAAAATCCAATATATATTCTTCTTTTTTTTTTTTTACTTGTTTTTCATTTGGCTTTAGGAAGCTGATGAGTTTGCCAAGGCTAATGATCTTGGGGTAAGTTGCTTTTTTTTTGTTGATGGGGGGGGGGCGGGGGGGATGATTTTGTTTAATTCTTTATTGTGTTTTACAATTGCTAATTGATGAGATGTTGAATGTTTTTCTATTTTTATGATTTACTTCATTTTGTGTCAACTTTTTCTCCTTGTCTGTTTTGACTTTAGGGTTTAAAAAAAAAAAAGATTATTATGGTGTCTTTCTATATGGAAATGTTAAGTGTGTGACACATAGCCTTTAGCCACATTATTAATCATAAATTTTGACATTGTGTTTGTAATTCAGCATTTTACTGTAGAATGAAATAAACATATGAATAATTTATTCATACAATGCAAGACTATATACCTATAAAGTGCGGATAAAAAATTGATCAGCGACTCAAAAAGATAGTAACAGTAACAATCCCATCCAATCCATCTGGTGAACTTTTTCCAAGTAATTTAAAGCAAGGAAGAGGCATTTTTATCTTGATATTGACTGCACTTTTTCAATTTTTTTATCTTTAAAGTGACTAGACTTTTTCTTAAGATATGGGCTTAACATTTTGAAAATCCCTGTCAATTTTCCTCCATGTTTTTATATTGTAAACATTTTTTTTTGTAAGTTTTGATTTATTTTTTTTTCTCATCAAAATGAAAAGATTGTCATTTTTAAAAATGTTGTCTTTGAACACTTATTGTTTCCAAAAATGAAAAAAATATCCTGGAAATGTAATGAATGGAATGTGTAAAGTTTAAAAGAAATTGTACTCTATTTGTGCAATTTTATAACTCATTCCCCAGACATCTGATCGTAAGGAAATAGCACTGAAGCTAGCAAACTGGGAGAAAATTAACAAGAAGAGATCGAGAGTGGTTGTCATCACTCAAGGCCCTGATCCCGCTCTTGTTGTCGTTGGTAAGTCTTCAAAAGAAAACTACATGTACTTTGATTTGGACTACTCTAGTAGTTTTAAAGCTATTGATCAATTTTGACAGTCAAAACTTCGAATATTATTTTTTTTTTAGAGGGGGGGAGGGGGGGTTGCTTTTCTGTGTTTCTTTTTTTTTTTTCTTTAATATGAAAAATGTCATAAAGTTAATATAATGGAATCATATTTACAACATACTGATATAAATTATGAGCTAAAACAGAAATAACTTTTTGGTATAGAACAATTTACAAATCTATATTAATAAAAGAAAGAATTTCTGTCTGTCTGTCTGTCACTGTGTGTTTGTGTGTGTGTGTGTGTGTGTCGACTACATGTAAACCAGACTACTGCCTGCTATAAAAATTAGCCAGTTCGGTAACATTTTCATGTGTGACATCATGATTTTTGAAATTTAGGTCGATTTTACAATGTCCTATAAAATTTGGATTCAATTTTATTGGATCCCTTAGATTTACGACACCATTTTAAACAGAGGAGGGTGAAAGCGGGTACACTTCAACAAATGTTTTATAATTACAATTACATCCTTCAAAGTTTAAAGCACAATATTTTGTTTTGATGCATTGAAATTTAACACTGATTGCAAATAGAGATCTATACATATCCACAAACTCTACTCACTCTGTCCACTCTCTCCTCCTAGAAGTACATTTTATATGGGGAACAAAGTTTATTTGACTCAGTTCTTTGTGATTTTAGATGGCCATTTTAATTTGTTCTCACGAATTTTATCACAGACTATAGACGCACGTTTACATTTACACATATTTTGTGTGTCGGTACATTATATCTGGCTTGTGAATGTTGTGAGCATTTTACCTAAATGCATAATATAAATACAGACGTATTCTATTTCATTACATTCCTGTATAGATGGAACGAAAGTGACGTCACTACATGACTTTTATATCTGAGTAAAACGAAAGAATGATACTTCTGTCTTGATTGTGGTGAAATTATTTTAACAAAAAATGTATAGTTGTTGGTAGTTTTGATAGAGAGTGTATTGTTTACGATTGATTTTTGCACACCCATGTCAAATTCCAAAGCCAGATTTTAACCTGCATTTGTGTGCAAAATATTTTTTTAGCTGAGCGTTAAGAGGGTTAAAACAATAATGGCACCAATGGACTAAACAATTATTTTTTTTCATTTAGACGTTGAAAAAATATTTAAAAATTGCTCGATTAAGATGCCCCTAAATTTGTCTAAAAGTCTCAAACCTGAGACTTCTTTAAGTTCGTAATTGATCTATATTTGAAGTAAAAATTCTCAGGACAAAACACAGCGGAGAATATCCCAATGAAAATGTCATCAATAAACTGATGGATTCTGTGATGATTTTTTGTTACACCAGATGGTAAAGTGAAAGAGTTTCCAGTGACACCCATCACGGAAGAGGAGATTGTGGACACCAATGCTGCTGGAGATGCCTTTGTTGGAGGTAAGTTTAATCCAAAACTACAAAATGATCATATTGTTGGGTTTTTCCTTTCTTTCTTTTTTTTTTTTTGATTTAAAGTAGCTCAAATACAAATTTTCTTAACAGACTTTTCTTTTACCTCTATTTTTATTTCTTTGAGGATCAAGCAGCAATATTTGCATTGTATCCTTAATTTTGATAGGAAATTAGGAAAATAATATGACTTTAAATTTGTATTATGGGGTGGTTTAGAAGTGACAAGTATGCAAACTGGCACCAGATGTCAAAAGTGAGACAGGGCAATCATGGTCGAAAAGGAAGGAACAAATGTTGTGTCTATCTTCAGTGTGCTCTGTGGTCTAGTGGTATGACGTTCGCCTTGTGACCGAGGCAGAGTTGAGTCCTTGGAAAAGGCTCTTTACTCACATTCTCTCATAGTACTTAGATGTAAAGTGAGTGCCCAGGTGTTAACAGCATTGTCTCTGTATGAAAAAATGGTTATATCGCCTAACAGGCATCATGTCTCGTCCTTTATGTTATGTATTGCTATTGGCTAGGGACCCTTTGCAAAGTGCTTTGAGCACGTTTAGTGAATATTATGCTATATAAATGCTCAAGTGTTGAAGCTGCAACAGTATGGGTTGGATTGGAAGTTGTTGCTGTCACTTTAAAAGGACAGTAACAATTAAATGCTACTCTTTGGACAGGACACTAATTAAAAACTATTTTCCATCAGCCTATTTGCCCCATTAATTCAAAGATGGGCTAACAGAGAGATCATAAGAAGAAAAAAAACTCAAATGCACTAGCACTGATTTTGGTCTCTCTGCTCAAGAACTGAGTGTTTCAACAAGTGAGTTATGAGGTCTTTCAATAGTAAATATAATATTGAACTGTTTTTCCGTGTCTTTCATGTTAGGTTTCCTTGCTCAACTGGTACAAGGCAAGTCAGTAGAGGAATGTATGCGCTGTGCCCATCACACTGCCAACGTCATCTTACACAGGACAGGATGCTCTTTACCTGATAAACCAACCTTTAGCTAAAGAATATATTTGGCCTAGGTTTAATATTATATACGTATCACTGTGGGGTGTGTGTTTTTTCCGATTTTTTGTTGATTAATTGCAATGTCAGCTGTAATAGATAAATTAAATACATGGTGTTAAAAGAGAATATACATTCTAACTCTTGTGATAAAAAAAATCATTATATACACATATAAATCATACATGCAAAGAAAATTATTTTTATAATAATTAATGGTAGTATTAACAGCCAATTTGTCCAATTATTCTAGAAATGATTTTATGCATCATACATATTTATGTATGTATGTATGCATCTATTCTGCAGCTGAGAAAATTATTTCAGATTTTTGAACGGTTAATTCAGGAGTATTTTTGGGGTGAAATATATTATTTCACAATAAAAGGGAACCAATACCTCTCACATCACACCATTTTTGCATTGATGAAACAAATTGTTAACATGTTTCCTATTGCCTATCATGTGTTCATTTTATGCAAATGGAATTAAGAAGTGTCATTGTTTTCTACAATGTACTCGTCCTTTTTACAAATAAATTTTTAAGTAAAAAATGTTATTGTATTTTTGATTTGATTTTATTGATGAATTCAACGCAATTCAAAGCAAAAGTGAAAAAGTTTAGTTTTGTTTTGTTTTTGTTGTGTTTTTTTTTTAATGTAGTGACATCATCCGTTGTCCTTTTCTTTCTTGCATGCTGTCATTGTGGCAGAGTGGGACTTTTGCTTAAGTCTCAGCTGGGATTTCCCATAGAAAATGAAAGTGTCATTTCATCATCATAGCATCCAACTGTCCTTATCAAATCAGGACTATCCTGATTTTGCAATCTGGAGAATAATTTTTTTTTTTAATTGGACTGTTTATATATATATATATATATATATATATTATATATATATATATATATATGTTTTCAGTCATGACGGTATTGCGCGTTAGGCAGTGATTTTCGTCTGCAGGTTTACTTAAATATGTGTCACTATTTTGGGTTTTTTATTGCTGATGATATGTTTGAAAAAGAAATGGGAATAAGAGGTCAATGTCGCAATCCAGATATTGTCTTTATTCAGGAGGGTCATTATCCAGGGGTAGCATTGTATTTTCTTGTTTTGAATATGTAATCATTTGTGAGCATTTGACTGTGTTCCACATAGTGGGATCCTGTGCTTGTGTGTGGATAAGACTTTAAGGTGATGTCAAATTAAGTACATTGATATTGTGTTCTGTGAATCTACATATATTTGAACCATTCCCCTTTCAGGATGAGGTTCCCGACCCCCATAGTGGTCAGGGAGGTACTTGCTGTGTCTTCTATACCCCTATACCAGTTTTCCAATTGCTTTCTGTCTTTGTCTTGGAATGAGATTACTTAGTTTTGTCCTGACCCAGGCCGGAGTCCTTGGCTGTGGGGGTCACATTCGAATGTATAGTTATAGTTTTGGGAGATGGTCTTTTTTTCATTGTAAATCATCTCTCTATTATGTACTGTTATTTTTTTTTTTTTAACATTTGATTTGTAAACATTTGAGTGTATTCCTCTACTCTTAGTGGAATCTTGTGCTGGTCTCTGGGTGAGACTTTTTCGGTAGTCTCAAACCAAGTACACTGATAGTGTGCTCTTGGAATCTACATCTGTTCCCTTTTTTAATCATTCCCATTTGTATATCTAGAATGTTTTTCCTATCACATTGTCTTCCTTTTTACTGGCGCTGATATGACCTAAATGTGTTGCAAACACCGTAAAACCCTTTAAAACAAAACAAAAGCATTCCCCTTTGTCTTTTTTTTTATGTGTGCTTTTAATTGCAAATCTATAATTTTTTGTCTATTCCATTTTCCTCCCATAGCGGGCAGGGAGGTACTTGCTGTGTCTTTTATCCCCTCTTATCTGTTTTCCAATTGCTTTCTGTCTTTGTCTTGGAATGAGATTGTTTGGTTTTGTCCTGACCTTGGTCAGAGTCCTTGGCTGAGAGGGAAACAGTCAAATGTATAGTTATAGTTTTGGGAGATGATATTTTTTTCCTTGTAAATCATCTCTCTGTTGTTATGCATAGTATTATGTTTAGTTTACACATTATATTATATGATTGGTAAACATTTGAGTGTG
The DNA here is from genome assembly GCF_034508935.2 of Berghia stephanieae. NCBI lineage: Eukaryota > Metazoa > Mollusca > Gastropoda > Nudibranchia > Aeolidiidae > Berghia > Berghia stephanieae. The sequence continues at coordinate 18,349,814 of NC_088364.1, forward strand.
TTCCTCTTAGTTGGGACCTGTGCTTGTGTCTGGATGAGACTTTTAGTGATCTCAAACTAAGTACTTTGATAGTGTGCTTTTGGAATCTACACCTGTTTCTTTTTTGAACCAACTCCCCTTTGTCTTCCCTTTTCTCGGATGCTTTATTGTAATTCTATAACTTTTTACTATCCCATTTTCTTTCTTTTTACTGGCGCTGATATGACCTTAATGTGTTGCAAGCGCCGTAAAACCCTTAAAAACAAAACATATTCCATTTTCTTCCTTGTTACCACTGCTGCTGAAATGACCTAAACGTGTCGCATGTGCCATAAAAACCTTAAAAACAAAACTGTCCCCACGGAAAATTGCAAATGAAAACCCCATAAAAACTTTCTATTTCCGAGTTACATGAATCTATGTTTATGATAGCATATTAAACACCCAAAATTTAAAAAAAATTAAAAATAAATAATATATATATTTATGTGTATATATATATATATATATATATATATATATATATATATATATATATATATATATATATATATATATATTATATAATAGATTGATGTTAGCAATAAAACTTCTGGCAGTAGTATTTTCCTATGTTTAGCATTATATGATTATATGTGACTCCAGAACATAGAAAATTGCAAAAAATTGCAGCAATTGTCAAAATTGCGGTCCCGTTGTGGTAACGGCGAAAAATCGCGGCCGTAAGCGCCGCGATTTCCTGGAGGGACAGACAAAAACAAAAAAAAAAAAGACGGGGATGTCATGCTGACTTTTGGATGTGACCTTTAAAATAGTGCGGAGTCTAAAACTAAAAGGTATGCTGGGCATTGGACATTATATCTACAATCGTCCACCACCCTCATCTGTCCTGTGTCCTTTCCTTTGCTGCCTCCCATGTTAGGTTTACTAGTTAGTCAGCTTCACAAAAGAAAGGGAAAGAAATCAAGCTAAACCTGGGTCGGGTCAATTCTGAAAAAAGTCCCTTGGTAGAACCATGAGGCCCTTGCTTGATATCATTTGGAAAAGGACCTAGTTTAGGGTAAAGTACTTTCTACCAGATCTTATAGACACAGCTACCTATTCTATGTTATATGTTTGTGTTGAGAATATGGCTATTAAGCTTAACTGCTGGCTCACAAACTTTGCAGTGTTTGTGTGTTGAACCCATAACCTCGAGAAGGTGGGAGAGCGGTCCAAGATAGACATGATGCTTGATGCCACTTTTTTTTTTTTTTTTAATGGCGGATAGCTTCGACTGTAGAACTACAGTATTTTTTCGCGGCCAGGCGGAGTTGTCGTAACAGTAAGGTCGAAGGTTCGAGTTCCCATTGCCGCGAAGTTTTTATTCTATCTTGTCTTCTGCCATTATTCTACTCACGTTATTTCTTGTTATTTTCTATTCATTGCTACCTGGATAGAAGGTCTGAAAAAAAATCTCGTCTGCGGATTGGTACCGCTTCCTTTGCTCGTAATGCAAATGCTCTACCAGCTGAGTTATTGGGACCCTCAAGTAGTGTAACACGAAAAAAATCCCATCCTCTCTCCAGTGCCTTACTTTAACGGAATGACGATAATGATATGATATAAGTCTCTGGGTGGGGTTTCTGACCTCCCATAGTGGGCAGGGAGGTACATACTGTGTCTTCTATCCTCTTATAACTGTTTTCCAATTTGCTTTCTGTCTTTGTCTTGGCATGAGATGACTTGGTTTTGTCCTGGCAACTTTCCGGAGTCCTGGCTGGTAGGGAAACAGTCGAATGCATAGTTATTGTTATGGGAGATGATATTTTTTTCCTTGTAAATCATCTCTCTGTTATGCATTGTATTATGTTTAGTTTGCATATTATATTATATGATTGGTAAACATTTGAGTGTATTCCTCTTAGTTGGGGCCTGTGCTTGTGTCTGGATGAGACTTTTAGGTGATCTCAAACTAAGTACATTGGTGGTATGCTCTTGGAATCTACATCTGATCCCTATTTGTTCCCAGTTCCCCTTTGTCTTACTTTCTCTTGGGTGCTTTAATTGTAATTCTAGAACTTTTTACTATCCCATTTTCTTCCTTTTTACTGGCGCTGACATAACCTAAATGTGTTGCAAGCGCCGTAAAACCCTTAAAAACAAACAAACAATATAAGTCCAGATTTATGTAGGCTTATACAGCCTTTTATCTGCTCTTGTGCATTCGTGAACGTATTTAATTCACGTCTCTCAAAACTGGGCATGCCACATAGTGGAAGGATGTGTCTGAATTTAACTTTACAAACAGTATTTTTCTGTTTCACAATGAGCATCAAGACGGCACTCTCCCCGGTGCCTTTTTTAACGGTAATGACGATAAAAATACCATCCTCTCCCCAGTGCCTTACTTTAACGGTAATGGTTGAATAAAATAAAAATTGTTACCACTGGGTGCAAATGCGAGCTCGTTACTTTAAGTTTCTTCTTTCCTCCGAGCTCCGAACCTATTTTTGTAATCACACCCCATGTGGCTTAATAACTTTGCCTTTTAGTTGTAGTTCTAGTGAGACAATTGGATTCAGTAGTCTGATGTCACGCCGCCCGGCATCGGCGGCCATCTTGGTTCTAAACAAAGAAAATCATTACTTTTTATTCTTCATGCTGGCTAGAATTTTTCATATGCCTTGTGATCAGAATGTGTAAAAGTCAAAACATGATCAAATTTATGGGGTTTTTTTGTCCTCTGGATACGCTTTTATGCTCGCCGGGGAAATATTTCATACGGGCGTCCGCCATTGTTCCAATAGTTTAGAGCCAGTGTTACTAAGTTACCATGCATCATTAGGAAGGAAGTGACGTTATGACTGTTGAAGAGTATTGGGAGGGCCAAAGCAAGATCATAACTCGGACAGGGTCTGTGTGTGAATCCACATGGAGTTTATGTGTGCGCATGAATGTGACGATATGTTCGGGTTGTTTTTGTTTTGTTTTATTGAGTGGTTTTGTTTTTTTTTGTTTGGGAGGGGGGGGGGGGGGGGGGGGGCTCTTAGTTTTGTGTTTTTGGTTTGTTTTGTTTTTGTTTTTTTGGGTTTTTTTTTTTTTTTTTGGGGGGGGGGGGGGTTTGTTGGGTTTTTTTTGTCGTAAAGAATATATTTTCTCTTTACATAATATTTCTTTCTTTCTTTTTTTTTTTTTTTAATGCATGGTTGGTCCTTTCAACCGCGCAGATTGTCAAGTACCCGAGAGAACGTCATCCTGGTTTTGCACATGCGTCTCGTCCTCGCTTCCGATGAAGTGTCTCATGCCGCTTTCAAGATAGCCCATTATTATTATTATTATTATTATTATTATTATTATTATTATATATGTAGTTAGTAGTTAGTAGTAGTAGTAGTTAGTAGTAGTAGTAGTAGTAGTAGTAGTAGACCGTTCGTGACTTTATTTTTATATTTCCTTCACAAAGATTCGACCGCCGCTCTAACTATGCCCATTCAACACACCCGCCGCCCCCCCCCCCCCCCCCCCCACGACTTTTTCACCCCCCCCCCTACTATTGACACTACTACTACTACTATTATTATTATTATTATTATTATTATTATTATTATTATTACAACTACTACTAAAAAAAACAAAATTTGAATAACAATAAAAAAAAAAAAAAATAAAATGTTTAAAAATGTAATAAAAATAATCTGGAGAATATTTTTTGTTTTCATCTGGACGGTTTATATATATAAATAAACAGCAATATGTTCAATGTGTTTGAACTATAATATAATATAATCTAAATTTAGAGCATTTCCTGTTCATTATTTTAATTTATTATATATATTATATTATATGATAGTTTGAACATACTGCTGTTTTCAGTCATGACGGCATTGTGCGCTAGGCAATGATTTTCGTCTGCTTGCAGATGATGGGGCCAAAAATTAGTATTTTTATCGCTCTTGTCTTCTTTATTAAACCATGTCAGCAAAGCTTCTCAATGGCCGTATTCGTTGCAAGTCTAGATTTCTTCCTTTGTGGTGTATGGCTGTTCGTCTCAGTCTTGTCCCTAATCTCTGGGTGGGGATCCTGACCTCCCATAGCGGGCAGGGGGGTACATACTGTGTCTTCTATCCCCTTATATCTTATCCAACAAGCTTTCTGTCTTAGTCTTGGAATGAGATTACTTGATTTTTTCCTGGCCCTCGTCGGAGTCCTGGCTGAGAGGGAAACAGTCAAATGCATAGTTATTGTTTTGGGAGATGATATTTTTTTCCTTGTAAATCATCTCTGTTATGTATTATTATATTTGTTATTTTTAATGTATAATGTGAGCATTTGAGTGTATTCCTCTTTGTTGGATTTTGTGCTTGTGTCCGGATGAAACTTACAGGTGATCTCAAACTAAGTACATTGGTGGTATGCTCTTGGAATCTACATCTGATCCCTATTTGTTCCCATTCCCCTTTGTCTTACTTTCTCTTGGGTGCTTTAATTGTAATTCTAGAACTTTTTACTATCCCATTTCTTTCCTTTTTACTGGCGCTGATATAACCTAAATGTGTTGCAAGCGCCGTAAAACCCTTAAAAACAAAAACAATGTCCCTAATCTTGACTATTGTTGACAGACAGTTGTGAGGAATACCATACTTTGCAATGATTTCCTACTTTGTCATGATCGATTTGCTGACATCTTTTCTTGATTGAGATAGCCATCTTGATTATTGATTAGTTCTCGATTCTGTCGGAAACAAGTTTGTCTATTTGACTAGAGTTTTTGTATCAAGCATTAGTGTCAACTGCAGATTATTGCTATATTGCTGATAATGTCACTAAACATGAATTTTACTTAAATGTGTGTCACTATTTTGGGGTTTTAATTACTGATGATATGTTTGGAAAAAAAATTGGAATAAGAGGTCAATGTCGCTATCCAGGGGTTGTCGTTATTCAGGAGGGTCATTATCCAGAGGTAGTACTGTATCTTTTTGTTTTGAATATGTAAAGATTTGTAAGCATTTGAGTGTGTTCCACATTGTTGAATCCTGTGCTTGTGTGTGGATAGACGTTTAGGTGATGTCAAATTAAGTACACTGATATTGTTCTTGGAATCTACATATATTTGAACCATTCCCCTTTCTGGGTGAGGTTCCCGACCTCCCATATAGGGCAGGGAAGTACTTGCTGTGTCTTCTATACCCCTATAACAGTTTTCCAATTGCTTTCTGTCTTTTTCTTGGAATGAGATTACTTAGTTTTGTCCTGAGCCAGGCTGGAGTCCTTGGCTGTGAGGGACACAGTCGACTGTATAGTTATAGGGAGGTGATCTTTTCTTCATTGTAAATCATCTCTCTGTGTCCATAAAGTCTGGGTACATGTAGTTTTCACTATATATTTTTAATTTTTAATTTATGCAACAGATTGTGGAGATTTGGCTGAAAAATACTTTCAGATGTCACGTGGTGTTAAAGTACGATTCATTACATCCCAATTGAATAACATTCGTTTTTTAAAAGAGTAATTGGTACTCTTACCATGTACCCAGACTTTATGGACACCCTGTATTATGTACTGTAATTTTGTTTTATTTTAAAACATTTGAGTGAACTCCTCTTAGTGGAATCTTGTGCTGGTCTCTGGGTGAGACTTTTAGGTAGTCTCAAACTTACACTGATAGTGTGCTTTTGGAATCTACATCTGTTCCCTTTTTTAATCATTCCCATTTGCATATCTAGAATGTTTTTCCTTTCCAATTGTCTTCCTTTTTACTGGCGCTGATATGACCTAAATGTGTTGCAAACGCCGTAAAACCCTTTAAAACAAAACAAAAGCATTCCCCTTTGTCTTAATTTTGTGTGTTTGCTTTTAATTGCAAATCTATAATTTTTTGGCTATTCCATTTTCTTCCTTGTTACCACTGCTGCTGAAATGATCTAAACGTGTCGCATGTGCCATAAAAACCTTATAATAATTTAAAAAAAAAAAAAAAAAAAAAAAAAAAAAATTACCGGTATAGTATGTCATGCTGACTTTTGGATGTGACATTTAAGATAGTGCGGAGTCTAAAACTAAAAGGTATGATGGATATTGGACATAATATCCACAACTGTCCATCACCCTTATATGTCCTGTGTCCTTTCCTTTGCTGCCTCCCAGCTTAGGTATACTAGTCAGCTTCACAAAAGAGAAGGAGAGCAATCAAGCTAAACCTGAGTCAATTCTGAAAGAAGTCCCTTGGCCAAGAGGCCCTTGCTTGAAAAAGGACCTAGTTTAGGTTAAAATACTTTCTGCCGGATCTTATAGACCCAGCTACTTATTTGTGTTGAGAATATGGCTATTAAGCTTAACTGCTGGCTAACAAACTTTGCAGTGTTTGTGTGTTGAACCCATAACCTCGAGAAGGTGGGAGAGCGGTCCAAGATAGACAGGATGCTTGATGCCACTTTTTTTTTTTAAATGGTGGATGACGTCGACTGTAGAGCTACAGTATGCTCTCGCGGAGTAGTCGTAACAGTAAGGTCGGAGGTTCGAGTCCCCATCGCCGCAAAGTTTTTATTCTCTATTGTCTTCTCGCACTTTCCTACTCACGTTATTTCTTGTTTCTTGTTATTTACTATTCATTGCTACCTGGACAGAAGGTCTGAAAAATAAATCTCGTCTGCGGATTGGTACCGCTTCCTTTGCTCGTAATGCAAATGCTCTACCAGCTGAGTGATTGGGACCCTCAAGTCGTGTAACACGATAAAAATCCCATCCTCTCTCCAGTGCCTTACTTTAACGGAATGTCGATAATGATATGATATAAGTCCAGATTTATGTAGGCTTATACAGCCTTTTATCTGCTCTTGTGCATTCGTGAACGTATTTAATTCACGTCTCTCAAAACTGGGCATGCCACATAGTGGAAGGAGGTGTCTGAATTTAACTTTACAAACAGTATTTTTCTGTTTCACAATGAGCATCAAGACGGCACTCTCCCCGGTGCCTTATTTTAATTGTAATGACGATAAAAAAAAATACCATCCTCTCCCCAGTGCCTTACTTTTTAACGGTAATGACGGTAAATAATGCCATCCTTTCCCCAATGCCTTACTTTAACGGTAATGGTTGAATAAAATAAAAATTGTTACCACTGGGTGTAAATGTGAGCTCGTTTTTCTTCTTTCCTCCGAGCTCCGAAAATATTTTTGTAATCACACCCCATGTGGCTTAATAACTTTGCCTTTTAGTTTTAGTGAGACAATTGGGAGGGCCAAAGCAAGATCATAACTCGGACGTGTCTGTGTGTGAATGCACATGGAGTTTATGTGTGCGCATGAATGTGACGATGTGTTCGGGTTGTTTTTGTTTTGTTTTGTTTTTTGTTTTATTTGGTGTTTTTTTTTTGTTTTGTTTGGGGGGGGGGGGGGGGGGGGCTCTTAGTTTTGTGTTTTTGGTTTGTTTTGTTTTTGTTTTTTCGGGGGGTTTTTTTGTTGTTTTTTTTTTGTTTTTTTTTGTTTTTTTGTCGTAAAGAATATATTTTCTCTTTACATAATATTTCTTTCTTTCTTTTTTTTTTTAAGGCATGGTTGGTCCTTTTCAACCGCGCAGATTGTCAAGTAGCAGGTCAAGGTTGTCAATTTTCAGTATATTTACGGAATTCAGTTTGTTATAAACCCTCAGTATATTTTCCAATCACCTGATGAACTGGAAAAAAAGTACATAATGTCTTTTTATTTTTACTGGAGTTCAGCACTCAGAAAGTGGTCGTTCTTTGTGTTTGCGTAAGAGTTCAGTAAATTTTTGCCTTCTGAATTGGCAACCCTGGCGGGTTTATATATATATATATATATATATATATATATATATATATATATATATATATATATATATATATATATATATATATATATATATTCGTGGAGAGGGGGGGGGGGTTTCGTTTGTTTTTGTTTGTTTTTTTTTATTGTTTTCTTTTCGTATCACAAAACAAAATGTATAAATGTTAATCGTATTGCTGTATGGTTGTTACCAAGGTGTGAACGTACATATTATAAACAGCGACATGTATAGAGCTGTGATAGCCTAGATTATAAAATATGTGAGCGTTTCCCTTTGGGAGAAGAAAGTGGAGTATCTTATGCCCTTTTCTCTTTGAGACTTTGGTTGATGGCTCAGACACTGCTGAATTCTGCCCGTTCCCTTCTGTATCAGTCTTAGGCGCCTGCTACAGTGTGTCATTCTTTGACGAGCTCTCGCTGTCTTCTGCGACATGTTGGCTGCTATATAGTACTCCGTCTGGGTGGGGTTCCTGACCTCCTATAGTGGGCAGTGAGGTAATTACTGTGTCTTCTATCCCCCTATATATGTTTTCCAACTTGCTTTCTGTCTTTGTCTTGGAATGAGATTATTTGGTTTTGTCCTGGCCCTGGTCGGATATCCTGGCTGAGAGGGGAAACAGTCAAATGTATAGTTAGTTTTGGGAGATGCTATTTTTTTCCTTGTAAATCATCTCTCTGTTATGAGCTGTATTATGATTTATTTACGTATTATATATAATTTGTAAACATATTTGAGTGTATTCCTCTTGGTTGGACCTGTGCTTGTGTCTGGATGAGACTTTTAGATGATCTCAAACTAAGGTACTTAAGTACACTGATAGTATGCTCTTGGAAGCTACATCTGTTTCCTATTTGAACCAATTCCCCTTTTTCTTACCTTTTCTTGGGTGCTTTAATTGTAATTCTATAACTTTTTTCTATCCCATTTCTGGGTGGGGATCCTGACCTCCCATAGTGGGCAGGGAGGTACTTGCTGTGTCTTCTATCCCCTATATCTGTTTTCCAACTTGCTTTCTGTCTTTGTCTTGGAATGAGATTACTTGGTTTTGTCCTGGCGCTGGCCTGAGTCCTAGCTGGGAGGGATACAGTCAGATGCATAGTTATTGTTTTGGGAGATGATATTTTTTTCCTTGTAAATCATCTCTCTGTTATGTATTATTATGTTTGTTATTTTTAATGTATAATGTAAGCATTTGAGTGTATTCCTCTTTGTTGGATTTTGTGCTTGTGTCCGGATGAGACTTATAGGTGATCTCAAACTGAGTACATTGATGGTTTGCTCTTGGAATCTGCATCTGATCCCTATTTGTTCCCAGTTCCCCTTTGTCTTCCTTTCTCTTGGGTGCTTTAATTGTAATTCTAGAACTTTTTACTATCCCATTTTCTTCCTTTTTACTGGCGCTGATAAAACCTAAATGTGTTGCAAGCGCCGTAAAACCCTTAAAAACAAAAACAATCTATCCCATTTTCTTCCTTTTTACTGGCGCTGATATGACCTTAATGTGTTGCAAGTGCCGTCAAATCCTTAAAAACAAACAGTACTCCATGGATTCTAGCACGCTGCTCTGCAATACGGCTTGCTGGAGCTGGGTGACCGAATTTTTTAATACGTATGTCTTAAATATGTCGTTACCTCCCATGAGCCACGAGCATCGGATTTCGGCACGCTTAGATTCTAGCACACATTTTGGCTTCTGAGAGATTACTAGAATCTAGCTTATGACAAGAAGTGAAGTGAGTAGGAAAGTGCCACCCTAGAAAGAGGAGAGCTAACGCTACTCTTTCTAGGGTGCCACTCCAAGAAAAGTGGTTTCAAACTCTGTGTCTATTTTGAGCCGCTCTCCCCGACTTCTTTAGGTCATGGGTTCAAAACACACACAAACGTCGCGAAGCTTAAATGCACATGCCCTTACAGAGAGAACGTCATCCTGGTTTTGCACATGCGTCCCGTCCTCGCTTCCGATGAAGTGTGTCATGCCGCTTTCAAGATAGCCCATCGCCATTTTAAATCCTCCAGTAACGACACATTGTGCAACAGACGAATACAACACGCTATTTCAACTAACAATATTATACATTTCCAAACTATCTTCATCATTATATAAATTAGCAATAGTGTTTTAATGTTATATTAAATTCTATTTTCGACACGAGTTGTCTACGACCATACTACGTTGAAAATACCGGTTCTCGTCCTATCACCGAAGTCAAGCAACGTCAGGCGTGGTTAGTAATAATAATCTTTATTGTCCATAAATATGGCAATTTGTCATTTAGTTACACTTGTTATAATGTTAAACGATAACTAAGATTGAACAGATATTTCACTCCTACTTATTTTCTCTCTCTCTCTCTCTCTCTCTCTCTCTCTCTCTCTCTCTCTCTCTCTCTCTCTCTCTCTCTCTCTCTACTAGTACTTAGATGGTGACCGCTTGGGAACCCCACGTGTTGTAGACATCTTTTTTTTGTTTTTTTTTTAATTTATCTATTTTACAATTTTATTACATTTTTAAAAATTTTATTTGTTTTGTTTTTTTGATTTTTTAAATTTTGTTTTTTTTAAGTAGTAGTAGTAGTTGTTGTAGTAGTAGTAATAATAATAATAATAGTAGTAGTAGTAGTAGTAGTAGTAGTGTCAATAGTAAGGGGGGGGGGGGTGTTGAATGGGCATAGTTAGAGCGGCGGTCGAATCTTTGTGAAGGAAATATAAAAAATACCGAACGGTCCTACTACTACTACTACTACTACTACTACTACTACTACTACTACTACTACTACTACTACTACTACTACTACTACTACTACTACTACTACTACTACTACTACTACTACTATACTACTATACTACTACTATTACTACTATTTACTACTACTACTACTACTACTACTACTACTACTACTACTACTACTACTACTACTACTACTACTACTACTACTACTACTACTACTATTACTACTACTAATAATAATAATAATAATATATACTTAAATCATCCCCCCCCCCCCAAAAAAAAAAAATGTCAATTCGTTTACAGACATGGCATGCATAAAAATATATGAACACAAAGTTGAAAATCTATGGCGACAATGTATACATATAGATATGCAATTGCACAAAAATGTAAAAATATACAACCAAGAACCAAAAGCAACACTTTATATATATTAATTTGATAAATTGAGATAGTCCATACCTCTGTCCTTTAGTACGAACGTGTGTGTGTGTATTTATAAGATAGTATTTAATTCAAATCACAGTTGCGCGTTAAAAATTCGAACACCATGTGGCAAAAATGAATAAAGGTGACGTGTTGTCTTTGTTTTTATAGATATAAGATACTACTACTAGTGACTACTACTACTACTACTACTACTATACTACTACTACTACTACTACTACTACTACTACTACTCTGCTACTACTATACTACTACTACTACTACTACTACTACTACTACTACTACTAATAATAATAATAATAATAATAATCATAATAATAATCATAATATATACTTAATTTCATTTTTTTAAAAATGGAAATTCGTTTAAGACGTGGCATGCATCAAAATGTATAAACACAAAGTTGAGAATCTATGGCGACAATATATTACATATATATTATATATATATATATATATATATATATATATATATATATATATATATATATATATATATATATATATATATATATATATATATATATATATATATGCAAATGTACAAACATGTAAAAATATACAACCAAGAACCAATAGCAACACCTTATATTATTAATTTAATAAATTACTACTACTATTACTACTACTGCTACTACTACTACTACTACTACGACGACGACGACGACTACTACTACTATTATTATTATTATTATTATTATTATTATTATTATTATTATCACTACTACTACTAGAAAAAATAAAATTTAAATAACAATTTTTAAAAAAACGAATAAAATTTGTAAAAATGTAATAAAAATGTAAAATAGATAAATTAAAAAAAAAAAAAGGATGTCTACAACACGTGGGGTTCCCAAGCGGTCACCCATCTAAGTACTAACCACGCCTGACGTTGCTTGACTTCGGTGATCGGACGAGAACCGGTATTTTCAACGTAGTATGGTCGTAGACAACAACTGACGGAAATAGAATTTTATATACCGTAATATTAAAACACTATAACACTAATGATGAATATAGTTTAGAAATGTCTAATATTGTTAGTTGAAATAGCGTGTTGTATTCGTCTGTTGCACAATTTGTCATTACTGGAGAATTTAATATGGCGATGGGCTATCTTGAAAGCGGCATGAGTCAACGTTCTCTGTGTAAGGGCATGTCTTAAATGCTGACTAACAAACTTCGCGACGTTTGTGTGTGTTTTGAACCCATGGCCCCAAGAAGTCGGAGAGAGCCGCTCAAGATAGACATAGAGTCATAGAGTTTGAAACCACTTTTCTTGGAGTGGTGGATAGCTCAGACATTCAGACACTAGAGCCACGCTCTTCCCGGCCAGGAGGAGTTGTCGTACCAGTAAAGTTCGAGCCCCCATCGCCGCCGCGAAATTTTTATTATCTATTGTCTTCCTACTTTCCTACTCACTTCATTTCTTGCTAGAATCTTGCGAGTCGTTAGTGTTTCATTACGGCTAACGCCTGGATTATCTCGGCCTTTTCTCCAGATGAAATTTAAAGACAGATTTCCCATAAGAATTAATATTTAAGATAATTTTATTTATCTATTCATATTACAAGGGGGCAAAGTGGCCAAGTGGTTAAAGCATTGCACTGTGATCCGGAAGGTTTCGGGTTCGAGCCCCGCTTCAGGCACTTTCATCTTTTTCCTTGGGCAAGACTGAAAAACGGTGATTCCTGTTGACATCAGACATCCTGTTTGGGGGATTATCTATATTGTCATGGAATGCCTAGACGGCGGTAGGTATCTAAAAAGGCGTAATTTTTAAATTCATATTACAAATTATTTTTCGAAGTGGTTATTCAGAGTCGACTCTGGATAACTGTAGGCAGTTATTCAGAGTCGACTTTGGATAACTGTAGATGGTTATTCAGAGTCGACCCTGGATAACCATGTGTACAGATATTTAGAGCCGAGTAGCCTATCGAATTATCGAGTTGAGTTCTTGCGAGATGAGTTTCTTTCAATTTGATACCAGTTTACTACGGTTATTTTGTGACTTTGGCAATTTTAGTGCCAAATTCTTAAAACTTGGCGATTTTTCAACTTCAGTCGCTTATAAATAAGAATCTTTAATCAATTGCAAAACATATTCCATCAACAAAGCAAATTTAAATTAGCTTATAAACAATCATTTCTTAAATCGATCAGCCTAACTTATTATCTCTCTATTACCACATGATATCTATAAACATAATATGAAGATAGAAGGGTGGCTGAGAGAGAGAGAATTAATGAATTGATTTTTTTTTTAAATTGTTTTATAATTAGACACAAGTTGTAATGAATTCTATTAACAAATTCAGAACAATCAAAAAAAAACAAATCAAAACTTTAAAAGGAAGAAAAAAAAAGACACGCTTATAAACCTTATAAAATCGCCAAATGAATGTTACAGCTAAAAAGTACACAAATATTTACACCCATTTGCTCCACTCCCTTCCCTTTCGATCATCTTCTCATTCATGGCCACCATGGGTCTTGTGCTGCCTTTGACATTTGGCGCCAGCGTGTCTAGACTAACGTCATAAATAAAGGAGTGTCACCAAAATTCATGCAACTGAGCAGAGGTGTCAAAAATGATAGAACGCATATTATTGTTTTTTCCCCCCTGAACTACCACTGAGCAGAAAATGTTTGACATGACAAAAAACAAATCCCAGAAATCCGCGGCCCCCACTATATTTAAATTTTTTTTTTTTTTTCAAAATCTCGACAATTTGCAAAAATTGCAAATTTTGCGGCCGCAATGCAAATCACCGATGCAAAAAAAAAACTGCCATGACAGAAGAGACAAGAAAATACCAAAAAGTAAAACGATTTTTTCCCGTCGGGTTAAACAGAGGTGGGAGAGAAGAAAAAAAAAACCCAGAAAAACCGTGTGGTTGGTAACTGGAAGTTCATCACTCATAACTGTCTACAGTTATTCAGAGTCGACTCCCCGACTCTGAATAACTGTAGACAGTTATTCAGAGTTAACTGTCTACAGTTATTCAGAGTGGACTCCCCGACTCTGAATAACCGTAGACAGTTATTCAGAGTCGACTCTGAATAACCGTAGACAGTTATTCAGAGTCGACTCTGAATAACCGCAGCCTTATTTTTTCTGACGGTGTTTATGGAATAAAATCTCGTTCGGGCTTTTATAATTTTACAATCATTTTAATGACAACTTCATAAAAAGAGAGCGTTAAATTTTGTTTTTAGAAAACGGGATTGAAACGCGAGAATGAAAGGGAACCCAATTAACCAGTAGATTTTTAACCAATCAAAACACGAGATTCGTGACACACCCTCAGAGCCCTGACCCGGATATGGCATTCGGACATGGCTAGGTGGTTGTTTATAAACAATAGTAATGGCTGTGTAGTCTTAGACTAAGCCTGATGCAGAATTCTTTAAATTAAAGAAAATATGGGTAAAAATTGTCAATGGGGCCTTTGTGACAGCGACAGTTGATATCCGGAGAGATCGGGAGGCGTACGATTTTTTCCTTTTATCAAGCCGTGGATCGACAAACCTCGATGCAAGCGATGGATCAGGGCTTGCGCTCGCCCTCACAATCAGCTGAATTTAGCGAAGATCAACAAGAACCGTTACATTTGTTCTAAGGTAAGTTGATATTCAACACAGTTTATATCAATCATTATCATATTAAAATTGATTTTTTAATTTTTTTTTGCCAGAGTTTGTTTTATGATTCTTTCGGTAAACATCATTTCTCTCTTTCACTTTTCACGTTGACTTTTAGAGTTGACTCCCGGCCAGTTGGTCTTAATCAAAATCAACATTGTAGAAGTAAGTAGAACGATCTTAGAGACTTATAGAATACTTTATTTGAGCCGTTCATTTATTAGTACAGTTTAAGACAAGTAGATACGATCTTTATCTCTTATTTACCGTACGGTGATAATAGCCTGACGGTGTGTGGGAGACTATTTTCACCGTACGGTAATATCTCTTGGTGGACGATTTTCACCGTACGGTGAGAATAGTGTGGAAGGTTATATTCACTGTACGGTGATAAAAGTGTGGGAGACTATATTCAATATAATGGTTAGAAGGCTATATTCACCGTACGGTGATAATAGTGTTGGAGACTATATTCACTATAATGGTGTGGAAGGCTATATTCACTGTACAGTGATAATAGTGTGGGAGACATTGACAGTAGATGTTACTGTTGTTATTCTTCTAATAATAACAAGAAAACAAGAGAAGATACATGTTTTACTGATGCTGTCAAATCAAATAATTTCATTTTATCTTTCCAACTTAAATTGCAGCATTTCAAAGATGGTGAGCCGACTAAAAGATTCCCCGATCCTGAACTTGCTCAGTCAAGTTATCGATTGGAACTCAATATCCAAAGTCAAGAACAAAATTAACACCAAGCAAACGTCGGCTTTAACCTCTGAGGGTGAGGGATTCTGATCAGGGAATGGTATCAGGGTGAGTTTTTGACCGTTATCTCATGTGGCTATGGGCTTTTAAATTCTCAGTGTGTTTTCTTATTAATAATGACATTTGTTTCCTGAATTCAACAAATCAGATAGCAGTAGCAGGTTTAGGTAAATGAGTTGAACCCTGCTTTACTGTTTGAAATTATCAAGGGTGATAGTGAGTGTTGATCAATGTGTCTGATTTTGATGATCAGGTTGAAAAATAAAATTTCCACGACCCCCAAAATTGAGAAAAGGAAAAGTAGTCTTTTTTTTTTCAGAGCCATAGGACCAATGTAGCCAGATTTTATTACTCCAGTTTTTACAGTGCATGTCATCCTTCTGGTGGGATGCTGCTAGTTTATCACAAAGTACTTTCCTCAAGACTCAAGGCCTAACAGACCAGCCACCACTGTGTGAACAAGAGACATGGGTCCAGAATCGAACCAGTTCCCTTTGCATGTAAAGCGAGTGCTTTACCAACTGAGCTATCGGAACCACATAATTATATGTAAAAAAAAAAAAGAAGCACAGAACAGATTATTTTAACAGAGAGAAGATTTACAAGGAAAAAAATATCATCTCCCAAAACAATAACTATGCATTTGACTGTTTCCCTCCCAGCCAGGATAAAACCAAGTATGTATGTAATCTCATTCCAAGACAAAGACAGAATGCAAGTTGGAAAACAGATATACGGGGATAGAAGTAGAAGACACAGTATGTACCTGCCCACTATGGAAGGCCAGGAACCCCACCCAAGGAGTAAATTTAGCATTTATTTGCTTCTTGTCTTATGTTTAGCTTTGAGATCTCGGGGTATGACATTCTGACTTGTTTGAGTCCCTCTGTGACTGTCTGTGCAATAAGTTGGGTCCTTGGAAAAAAGCTCTTTACTTACTTTTTCTTATCATAAATAAAAACCTGGATCTTTTATAAACAGCAATCTCCACTAAACATGCCAAAAACGCTTTACAAGGGGTCGACAGCAACACTCAACATGTAGGATGAGACACGACACTTTGGCGATATTGCACTTTTTTTTTTGGACAGTGACAACGCTGTTGACCAGTTACTCATTTTACACCCACATAAGGTGAGAAAATGTGAGTAAAGAGCCTTTCCAAGGGCTCAACTTTACACCACTCGGGATGCGAACCCAGACCTTTTGGTCCAAAGGTGTATGACCTACTCCAGACCACATAACAACACTTATAAAATAAAACTACCTGGATGGTAATCTTACAAGATAGTCATAGCGCCTTATTGTCGTCATGTCTGGTCTACATACTAAATGTACCCCCACCTGGTGGATAGTCTTACCACAAGACCATAAAGTGCATAAACACATCAATGTCAGAAACGTTTACATTTTGTTCTTTTTCAGAGACGGTCATGAAAGAACACTAATTTTGAAGCAACCAATCCCGAAAATGGATCCGCACCAGAACCTATGGATACTGAAGTGGTCAACAGGGAGACTGAAAACAAAGAAAATGAACTAAGGGATAACAAGGAAAATGAACAAAGGGTTATTCCAAATTTAGGTATGACTTTAATAACACATAAAAGAAATGACAAATTGTATAATTTTTACTATGTGGAAAGAGCACAGTGAGCCTGTTGAACAGTTGAATGTTCAAGATTTTGGGCATCCGAAGTGCTGATTAGATACATCCTGCCACTCATGACTATATTTCACCACGCTCTCTGGAGGATCAAAATTTATCAGACATGGAAGTGCCAAATCCCAACAACTGATAGAAGTTTCAGATGACACAGTCTTCTCACCAATGAGAGGAGCCTAGGAAATAAAAAAAAAGAAAGCATGAAAAGAATAAGAATATTTTTAAAAAATCAATGATTTTATGAACATGTGATAAATTTATTTTAACCGCCTGAAAAAAAACATAGATTGTCTGGAGTCAAACAACTTGCTGCCTTGAGCAATTTCTATTTAAAATACTTTTCTCGGGCCCATTAGAATAGAAACATAAATGTTTTCTTCAATTCCCTTCCTCTTGACTTGCATCTACCTTTTTAAAAAAGGCATAGATGTACAGGTGTCAGAGTCTTAATCTGCATATCCAAAATGTTGGGTATTAGATATGCAGGCTACCAGTCTCTATGTAGCTGGACATAAATAAAACACTGTTCATACATAGAATACCTATGACAGAGAAAAAACAAACTTCTAACTGGATAGTACTGTTAATGCAATTCCAGACATTGTAAGTGGGTAAAAGTAAAAGTGGGTGGTCTCAATAGATTCAATATTCTTACCCAGATTAATTACAGTTTGTTGATTTAGTCTCTGCTGGACAACTAATTGCAAAAATAATTTCATTTTATTTCAGATTCTAACATGACACTGTTAGCAGTGGTTGCAGAGAACTTATCACTGAAAGAAGAAGTCTTTTTGCTTAAGCAACAACTGAAGGAGTCTAAGAGACTTCACGCCCAAGAATTATTAAAAGGAGAGGAACTTAAGAGGCTGCTGTTGTCAAAAAAACCCAAAACGGACGCAGATAAATGCAGTCACTCACTGACCATTGAACACCTGCACCATCACGGACCGAAAGAAGCTGTAAAGAGTTACACTGGTTTCGTGTATGAAGATTTTGTAAAAATATTCATCTTTGTAATTTACCATATCAACACAAATGAAAGCAACATGTTGCTTGCCCATTATAGATCAATTTTTACTTGTTATGATGAAATTGCGTCAAAATTACACTTTCTTGCATCTTGCCAATTTATTTAAAATATCAAGAAATGGTGCAGGATGTCTATTTAGGGCATGGATCAATTACTTGTATTTCAGGCTTGACAGTTTGCCAGTATGGCCCGATCGTGACACCATTAAGAATAACATGCTACAACAATTTTTAAAAGATTTTCCGGACACACTAGTTTTTCTTGATGGTATAGAGATAAAGACAAACAGGCCCAAGGCCTTAAAAAATCAAAGTCTATTGAATCCAGACTATAAGCCTTTTAACAATGCCAAAGTAGGCACATCAGTATATTGTTCATGGGATCTTCTGTTCCCCCTTCGAACCATATCGCTTTGTCTTGCTTTTCCTTTGATACTTTCAACTTCAGATCTACAACTTCTCCCCGTATCATCTGGCACTCAAATGATTTAATTGTGTCGCAAGTGCTGTAAATCCCCTAAAATCAAACAATCTACCCTTGTAACAATGCAGATTGTTTTGTCCCAATGATTTGAATGCATTATATTACCTGCTGTTCTCAATAGCTGCCATGACTGGTCGCAGCTTTACATTCCTACATGGCTTGGGAATAACCATGGAGGTAATGGGCTCGGGATCAGTTCTTGGGCCACAAGGTTTACTCCATTGTTGTGGAAGGCTTGTGTGCAGCTTGGATCTGTAGGTATATCTTGTAATCCAGCTTGCAGCCAATTCTTCAGTGTAAGGATTACTGCAACAACATGGGAACATTCACCAGATATGCTGCAAGTAAAATTTAAAAACAAATGAAAACAACACTTGTTTGTAAAACCTGCTCGGAATGAAAATTATATCACATATTTAGATGATGAGTCATATTATTTTTAAAATGGTGTATAGGATGGCTAACCACCTTTTTAAGTTGAATTAAAAAATATTATGCCAAATCGAGCTAATGGATCACACTTGACAAAGGGTATTCGAGGTAAAATGATGCTAGAAAGTGAATTTAAAGTTAAAATAATCAAAAATATTTAAAATTTAGATAATTACTCTACAATAAATCAATAAACTACATTCACTCTCCGCAATTAAAAATTAATCTAATCCAAGTCTCATATTTTTTCGTGCGGCTATGTGGTCTTGTGGTATGACACTCGCTTTTGGATTGGAAGGTCCTGGGTTCGAGCCTCACTCAGCACATAGTTGAGTCCTTGGAAAAGGCTTGTTACTCACATTCTCTCACCGTACTCAGGTGTAAAATGAGTACCTGGCCGTTAACAGGGTGTCTCTGTCCGAAACAAAAAATGTAATATTGCCTAACAGGCGTCATGACCTGTCCTAAATGTTAATTGTTGCTGTTGGCCCAGAACCCATTGTAAAGCGCTTTGAGCACGTTTAGTGGATGCTGCGCCAATAATTTTTAACAAAATTTTTGTAAATAAATTCAATTCTTTGCATCTACAAACGCACTCCCAACATATTTTCTCAGGCGGTGAGTCACAAATATTACTATTTTAATTTCCCGCATAGCTCAACTGACTTAGTAATTGATTCCCTTGAAATAGCATAAATAATAATTGGTCTCTAACTCTAAAGCATCATATTTTACCTGATGGCCCAGTCCACAAATTTTATGTTTGCGTTTTATAAATATAAATATAATAAAAAGCATGTTTCCTTTTTTTTCTTTCATTTCTTAATCTAATTAAAGTTCTCTGTACCAAATCCCTGAAATGATTAACTCAGAAAGACTGAAATGATATTTATTTAGGGCCAACTGCCTAGAGAAGCAGTTGAAAAATTATGGTGGAAAGAACTTTAGAGAAAACTAAAATTCCTTAACTGGGCATCAAATCATAGTCATTGATACACTAAAGATGCTAATAAAAAAAAAATAATAATGATGATAATGATATGATCATAATAAGAATGATAACAATAGTAATAGATATTTGTGAGACTAAATAATGCAAGAAATTATGGAATCGATGTAAAAATGAAATACTTTCCCATCATTTTGGCACTCATAAACTGAGAGAGGCAACTTAATGTGATGCAAATTAAAATTAGATTAAATTTGTAAAAATAGACTTTAGTGATCATTGTCATCATGAACTTAGTACTAGTAATTCTGATAATCGTATACCGGTGATTTAAAAAAATTAATAAGGGCACTTAAGTTTGTTTATTTCTATCAATAAAACAAGATATATATAGATATTTTTTAAATAATCGGATTGAGCGGATGCTCTACTGAGCCAATGCAAACAACAGGGGGCACACATAAAACACAACTCTAACTCGCCTACACATGACAGTACAACTCTTTTGTTCTCCCTTTACTTACGTTCGCTTAACTCCCATCCCCACCACTTTTTTATGTAGTAACGCTTTCTACAAAACTGAATTCATGAAGACCAAGATGAAAAAGATATACGTCACCTAACATTTAACATTTCATTGAAATTAATCTTGTTTCACAACCACATGACTGACTGACCGATGAGATGACTTGTCTAGCGTCGTGATAATTTACACAGTGCAGAAGAGGACGATGCATAGAAAAATAGAAATCGATTGTAACTTTAAACAGTAGTTTTAAAAATGAAACTCAGCTAAAATTGAACACTTACCCTGCTTTGTATGAGCAGTAGGCATCCACTGCCTTCTTTTCCCTCAAAACTCACGTCGTGGGGCTTCTCGCTCTTCGGTTGGCTTCGATAAACAGAAGCAAAAACATCAAAAATTTCGTTCTCCTTTTTAAATATTTTAACATACTTTTATAGGCAAAAAGCTTCCTCTCGTGTTTTTTTGCCAGGATGTCAAATATAGTAAATAATTTTGAGAAATATCCTCAGGGAGCTCGCTGACTGCCATCGTGATAGTGTAAGATATAGAAAGAAACCAACATGAATGACCGAATCCGTGTCATGACCGTCGTCAAAAGGGGGTCAAGGTCAAGAGGCGCGGTTAATTAAAAAATTTTTATTCTCTATTGTCTTCTGGCACTTTTCTACTCACTTCATATCTTGTTGTTACCAACATAAGTGCCTGCTCCACTCACTTTTCTGAATTAAAAATTCACCCCATACACCGGAGCATACTCAATGTCTCAATCGTTTCTATGTTATATGTTTGTGATGAGAATATTGGCTATTAAGCTTAACTGCTGGTCAAAATTATTTCGCGAAGGTGGTGAACGAATCGGCGATCTCAAGAAGTGGGTGAGAGAGGGATCTAGAAATGACTTTGGGTTTGAAACGAATATTTTTGTGTTCGTGGATAGCTCACACGGTAGAGCCACGCTCTCACCTGCCAGGCGGAGTTGTCGTACCAATAGGGTCGCAGGTTCAAACCCCACCACCGCCGCGAAAAAATTTTTTATTCTCTATTGTCTTCTGGCACTTTTCTACTCACTTCATATCTTGTGGTTAATTCCCCCTGCACTACCCGTTTATTTTTAAGGGAACCCTTCCAAAAAAATAATGAAAGGAAACGCTTCATGAGACAAGGGACGTTACTCTGGATTCTTCTTCGACTATTTACCTTTCAAGTGAGAGAAATCAAACGTTTTGGTGACGGAATTGTGTAGTCGAGAGAAATATACATTTAATCATATATATATTTGATTTAGTGACTGTTTTATAACCATGCCAAAAGTGAAAAGAAGTAAGAAGCCGCCTCCTGATGGCTGGGAACTGATTGAGCCAACGATAGATGAGCTTGATCAAAAAATGAGAGAGGGTAAGTGTAAGTCTAAAATGCAGGAAAGCTGGCTCAGTGGCTCAGCATGATCTGAATGAATGATCAGTGATCAGTGCTGAGCATGGACCTAAATGATTTGGTTCTGGGTGACGAGAGGAACTTACGGAAGGCCTCTCTGTGTGACTCTTAATCTGTGTGAATAACATTGATTTAAATTTGAAATTAACGATAACCCAATGACCGAGGACGAGATGCTGTCTCTCATTAGAATTAGAAAAGCGATATCTAGAATGGTGTTCGGTGTTGTTATTTTTCGTGCCACAGTAGGCAGTTTGATATTTTTTCAAAAATTAAAATTAAATTATAATTATTTTTTACATAGTCAGGTGGGCCTTCAAAAATCATTTAATATGGCACCTTCCTTTTACTTTTAGATCTAGTAGGCACTTGCAAGAAGTAGCTCTCGCGAGTTGAAAACAGACGAGGATTTCTGTTTCCGTTTTTGAGGGGAAAAAATTTAGGAGTGATTTTAAAATGCTCATTCTTCTTTCTCAGTGGAATGAAATATCATGTATTATATATCATTGGAAAGGGCATAAAATTCTGCATACAATGATGCTAATATTATTATCTTCCTATATCATGATTTTGATAAATCTTTGCGTAAAGAGAGTATATGTGTTTAAACGCTTATAACTTTTAAACCAGAGATGGTCCTTCTTAATAAAAACAAGTCCTTCTGAGATACATATTAAAGTAGCTTCTCTAAAAATTTCAGAGCAAAATATGTTTGCACTCAAAAGTTAGAGCTCCCCAAAAAACAGTAATTGGCCTCGATTGTTTACAGAAGCTGCCATTTTCTTATACTGATTCACTTCCTGTCGTCTGCTAGGTTTGAGAGATAACTTCGTCAATCCACATCAAAACTTTACATCTTTATATCTTACAAAATATTCCATTTATGGAAGTTATTTTTGTTTTAAATTATTCTATTAATTGGCGTTTTCATGTCCATGCATTCATTTTATAATTTACAATTCTCTTCCTTTTTTTTTCCGATTGATTTTTCACTGTTGATTTTGACGTTTTTCATCCTTTGACGGACGTCTGTCCAATTTAGGGGAACGGGGGAGCGGAAGTTTTTAAAATCACCTATTTTCGACTATTTTAAACACTAATACTCCACCTCAAACATTCATCAGTCCATATCTCTGCTTTTATGAGGTCTATTTTCATTTTGAAAAGTTCAAAGTGAACAACTAAATGACGCCGATTCAGTGGTGTATTTGGTCTATCTACATGTGAATAAATATTTAATTGTCGACTTTTCCAAAATTCCAATAGGTCATTCATTTGCATGTCGTGATCTATTTTCCCTTGATTTCAGCTGTTTCAGCTCTAAACTATACCTTTCTCTCTCAATAAATGATTATTTTTCTGTTTGCAATGAATTACAGAGATGTTGAATTACCACATGTAAAAATTTCAAAGTTGTATCTGAAGCCGTTTCTGAATTATACTTGATTATCCATTGGGTTGCTGTGTTTTGGTCACATATTTTCCTATTAAGCTTCTATAGAGATTTTTCACCACATAAAAGGTCATAACTTTTTAACTAGTTGAGATAGAGCGATAATTTTTTCACTTTAGTAAATGTTTCACTCCCCTTTATTTTTCTACGCTAAATTAATACCGATACCACTATTTTGAAAAATTCTTGCAAGTGCCTAGATCTAGGATAAACGGTTTCAACGTTATGATGATTTTTCAAAATTTACGAGTAAAATTTACGATTGCAAAAAGTTCAAAATCTGTGACTGAGAATCCCCCCCCCCCCACAGGACAGCATCTCGATAAGATGGCTACTGATTGAAACTGGACTTAAAAGCATAGAGAAAAGAGGGTTGGTCACTTGTGGCCAGAATTAAACATACTGCGCTGCCTTCAATCTGGATGAAATTTGACATAGACATAGATAAATGAATTATCTAGAGATGCATATTCTTTTATTTTTTTGCTACCTCAATTTTTAACAAAATTACAAAAGTTTTAAAATGGCGCAATTTTTATCAAATCATGATTTTTGACATAATGTAATCACATTGATTTCTAATTAAATGAAAGCGTAATCTCTGCTCTTTAAAATGATACCAGAACCATTCATATATATACTGTGAAAAATAATGCAACAGTGATTATGGGAAATTGTGTTATTCAAATTTGAACCCAAACTAGTGCTTCACTTTTCCAATGGCTAATCGGCACCTGTCTACAGGCTGGAATCAGACTACCTAGCCACAGGAAGCAATAGTGAAGTGCCACATTTGCCACGCAAAATAGCCAATGATTACCATCTTCCATAACAGACCATAAAAAAAATTAAATCATTAAAATGAAATCCTACCCTTTAAAACGGTTAAGTGGTCAAGATTTGAAGATGCATCAATATGCTTACTTTCTCCACAAAAAAAAAAAAGAAAAAAAAGCATGCCTAACCTGATTACTGATACTGAATAGACGTCTAATTCTGAATTAATTTTAAAAGTTACATTTGAAATTATTCAGTTCTTAGATACAGCTTTCTAATTTGTTTTTGTTTCCTTTCTTTCTTTCAGCTGAGACTGATCCCCATGAAGGCAAACGTAAGGTTGAAGCATTGTGGCCAATATTCCGTATCCATCACCAGAAGTCTCGATACATTTATGATCTCTTTTACAGAAGAAAAGCTATCAGCAGAGGTAAGCTACACGTTAATAGGTTTTCAACTGGGGTTTCCATATGATAATTGTTTATCATTACTTACTTCCTGTGTCATCTCATAAGAGGTCGACCTCCCAGTTTTGTACCAATTCTGTTTATGTTTTTCAATTTCCTGGCCGTCAACATTTTCAATAATTCCGGGTGCAGGGTGAGAATATTTCAGACTTATTTGTCTATGTTTATCATAGAGTATAAATTTTCAATATCCTGTTGCAAGAGGTCCTGGTAGCTCACTTTCCTCACATGCAAGGTGACCAGCATCTGTCACTGGCACAGTTGGGGTTTTTTTGTGACCATTCTGTCCATGATGCATTGACGGGGTAGCTTGGTATGTTAAACCTGGCAGAGAGCGTTTTACTTAAAACCAGCATAATAGACCATGGTACTGCTGTCTGTTTAAACGATAATAGTAATAATGTAAATAATTTGTACCAAGCCTGTTCCATATAAAAACAGCTCTAGGCATCTTTTCAATACAATATCATTGCCACAATCACAGTTCAATCGAAAAAAATAAAGATATAAAATGCCACAGTAACTGGAGTAAACTTTAGTTCATTCTACTTTAGGTTATTTTTAAACAAATTAATATACAGTTGTTTTGTTTTCTTTTATGATATTTATCTATGATTTATCAGGAGCAAAATAGCTGGATTTTTTGTCTGAATTTCAGTTTTAATATATTAAAATCAGATTTACCTGATATCATAAATTTATTTTTGGTTCAAGTTCAAGATCAGTGTCGTAATATGCAAAATGCACTTTGCCCATCCCTACAGATGTTTACACAATTTATGATTTATTCTTCCTATCTGTTACAATGAACTTCATAATAAATAGATTTGTAATGTTTTGCTGAAATTGTCACTGTTCTCAGCTTCTAAAATTTCTGGTGGGAGGCTCTTCCTTTCTCTGATAGTCCTTGAAAAAAGACAGTTCGTAACATGTTTTTTTAAACCACAAAATCTTTAAAGCATTTTAAGTTTATAACTAGTTGGTTTATTATAAGCTAGCTATCCAGTACCATGGTGAAACAATCCAATTTTACACAAATATTGCAAGGAAAACAATTATATTTTACTTAAAATAGGAAAAATTGCTAATTTATTGACAGATGAAACGGAAAGAATTTGAGGTGTTGGAAATGCTTTTACTATTTGCTTGTATCTATTTATGTGTGTTTGTGTGTTACTGATAGCAAACTCTGAATACTCATTCCATCATAACTCAATAAGGATTTCTATCATTTATTTTTTATATAGCCAAAAATTTTCTTTTTCCATGACGGGGAAGGGATTTGCATATTGACAGTGTCATTCCCTTATGTTCAGAATGCCTTTCAGGTAATCCCCTACTTATTTGGAACTCTTAGGCGCAGTATAAAAAGCACATCTTTAGCACATTACAGATATTGCTTTGCATAAATTTTTGTTTGTCTCTCCTGTAAAATTTTGTCAAAACCAACAATTACATGGTTAGAGAATAGCAAGGTCTTTACATATTCGAGTTTGCTGTAATACACTTCAATCACACAAAAATATATCATTATTTAATAATCACTCTACGGGCACAAGGTGAAATTGTTCAGTTCATGACATAACTTACTTTAATAAGCCAAAATCAAGTCCCTTGATTTGCAGTTTAGACTGTTTTAAATTTTATTTTTATGACATGTTTCTCATAGTAAGTAATATGATGAAAACTTATAATTTGGTACAGTTGTTTTTGACATTACAAAATAGTAGACTATAGCATTTAACCAAGTTTTCAAAATGTTCTTGTAGATAATGATAGACTCAGGCTTACTATGTGGTTTGAAATGAATTCCGTATATCAAATTGCATATGGTTGAATTGAAATCAGCTTCAATTTTTGATAGCATAGAAAGTATAT
This sequence comes from Berghia stephanieae, assembly GCF_034508935.2. NCBI lineage: Eukaryota > Metazoa > Mollusca > Gastropoda > Nudibranchia > Aeolidiidae > Berghia > Berghia stephanieae. The sequence goes on from NC_088364.1 coordinate 18,376,279, forward strand.
TTACAATCATCATGATTTTTAAAATGTTTTCTCATGTATTTTTTTGTTTTGTTTTTTTTTTGGGTAATTTTTACAGACTTGTTTCCACTTTGAAAACACACACAACAATGAACACAAATAGAGAGAAAGATGCCTCAGAAGTCTTTTTTTTTTTTTTAAATATTTGAATCGTACTTTGTAGACAATCATAGATATATGAGTAGGTGATTTTCTAACCTGATAAGTCACATTTTCATTATTCGGATAACACTGCGATTTTTTGTAATTTATTTAGTGACCTTAAAGAGGAAAATATGTGTCTTGTTGGCCTCATAGAATAATGCATTGATTGTTTTGAAACTTCACAAATTTTCTCTGGTGAATTTAAGGATTCCAATAGATTCCAATTCATTTCTATCTGGATGTGACCTACTGGGTTTTGAAAGTCACTACCAAATATATTGATGTGTTTTGCTTACCCAAAACGTTATTATTCAATCAGTTTTATTTTTTCCTCTTTTATAATGTCCAGAGTTATATGAGTACTGTCTGAAAGAGAATATTGCAGACAAGAATCTGATTGCAAAATGGAAGAAGCAAGGGTATGAGAGCCTTTGTTGTTTGAGATGTATTCAAGTCAGGGATACAAATTTTGGAGCTAATTGTATTTGTCGTGTTCCTCGATCCAAATTGGAGTCGGTAAGTTTTCTTCTTACAGTGGAACCCACTTGACTTAAAGACTAAAAAGATATTTTTATAAACCAGAAATAATTTGGAATAAGACTTTTTTTTTTCTATGATTATCATTATTAACAAGTGTTTTACAATGAAAACACTTTTTAGCGACCCCCCTTGATTTTTTTCTGATTCTCTATAGAGTGAAATCCTGATAAAATCAAATCCACCAGACCAGAAAGATTGGTTGGTTATGCAAGGTTGACTTTACCCATATCTGTGGATAACACTTAGAACAGAAAATTTATGACCAAAAAGAGGTGTTGACTTTGTCATCTATGTGGTCTAGTGGTATGGCACTCACCCTTGGATCGGAGGATCCTGGGTTTAAGTCCCACTATGAGCTGCGCATATTTGTCCTTGGAAATGGCACTTTACTCATATTTTCTCAACGTATTCAAGTGTAAAATGAGTTCCTGAGTGTTGACGTAATGCAGATTCCATTGCATTAAATAGTCCCTCAAATTTTGGTTTAAGCTGGCAATGAATGTCATTCTCATTTCGGCAGCACTAAATCAAATCTAACAATTATAGGATACAGGAGGTGTTGTAAATTGACCGTAATTAACTCACTCAATCCTAGATAATTTTGCTACTTTTCATAATTGGAAAAAATATATATATATAAAAAATGAGCATGTGCATAGAGAGAGGTCTAGTTTTATTCGACTACCATTAATATGTAAAAATTTAAAACATTAGCTTTGATACTATACCTAAATTTGTCTCATAAAGATGTACAGTAGAACTCGGAAATAGCGAGTTCGAGGGGTCCACTCCTGATTACTCGCTATTTCCGAGTTCTCGCTATTCCCAAGTTGCCAGGAAAGGTTATAATATTGCTGGTTATTCCCCTCAGTGTGTAATTCGAGTAAAAGCCATCGACCCTATTTCAATTTCTTCACAGAAGTGGCAGAATGCTTGGTTTTTTGTTGTTTTTTGTGTTTTTGTGTTTTTTTTCAAGTAAAATCATGACTAGAAAAAAAAACAAGAACATAGAAGTGTGTGTGTGCGCGAGTGTTTGTATGCACTCGGCATGTTTGATGAGGTAAGCAAGCGCATCACTCAATCACTGACCCATTGAAATGGTTCCACACTCCCCTCTCTTGCTGATCGTGTCGTTCGTTAACGATGCTACTCGCTGACCGATGCTGCGAAGTGAGGCATGTTGACATGTGCTTACCTCGCGCGTCGCGTGGCACCACATTGGGTGAATAATTGACCCCCACCCCCAATACACACACGCAACAAACCCAACCCCCACCCAAATGTGTTTCGCCTATTATGTACTACTACAGACTAGGCTACTATGTAATATTACTCGTAACGAAAAATAAGAAGAGAAAAGAGGCGAGGCTAAAAATATTTAAATTGCCATTGTCTCTTGTTTTGCTTTACTTCGTTCGCAGTCCTAGGCTGGGGCAGGAAATGCTCGTTATTTCCGAGTTGACCTCTTTTTCATACTCGCTACTTTCATGCTAATTTTATTGACTCAAATAAGGGAAAAAAACGGGGATTTAGATTTTACTCGCTATTTCCGAGTTCTCGCTATTTCCGAGTACGTTACTTTCATGTTCTACTGTAATAAATAGGCATGGGGTAAAAGTAACCTTGGTAAACTACGGATATAGTCTGTGTTAGGGTTGAGTGAGTTAATTCAAAATTGTACAAAATTTTATACATAATAAGCCCTCTATTTTAGAACAGGTGTGTTGGTTTAGTTTCCAAACATATTTCTTTATTCTTCATTTTGCCTCTGTTTTAATAAAGGAAAAAATCATAATGAAACGCCAACTTTTGTTCTTATTTTATGCTACTGAACCTTACCTTCAATCATTTCATTTTTATTCATACAATTTGTTTTCACAGGGAAAGATTGTGGAATGTATTCACTGTGGATGTCGAGGCTGTTCTGGTTAAGAGGGATACTTCTCATGAAGGATTGAACGACAATATTGTATTCATGTATTATTAACTGTAGATGACAATTCCATGTTGTTTAGAGGTTTTCACTGAAATGAAACTGTGACAAATAAATGATTTCATTGTCATGTATCACCTGGTTAGTCAATATTGTAAATCTTATGCTCGTAGGGAGTTTAAAAGAGGCCCAGAATGCTTCATTTTTTCATGTTTTTCGGAGAAGCTGGACCCCATGTTTCTCTTTGGATGTCTATCCACTCATGGAGGGGGGGGGGGGGGGGGGGGGGGGCAGAAGAGAGAGAGGTAGGAAGGGAATATTTTATTTAATGCGCTCCAAGTACAGCCCAATTCGGTAGGAAAAAATTTGTGCGGATGTTTGTTCCATGACCTTCCTCTGTTTCAAAAAAAAATCCCATTTTAAAGAATGTTTGCGTTTTTGGTCTTTTTTTTTTATTTCAACTTCATTTTATTCCACATGAGTGGTTGAAATGGTCAGAAAGAATGTAAGATTCGACTTGTAAATAGAACATTTGTATGAATTTATTGTGAGTACATGAGAAAAATAAAGGTTGAACCAACCATTTTATGTTATGGCATTTCTTTTTATTTATATTTTAAACTATCTTTTACTCATTTGTCACCAGATGTGTCAATCTAGTACATCAGTCCTCATTTATAAACACAGTCCTCGAATCAAGCACAACGTGCTTATATAACCATATCTTGCTCATAAGCGGATTCAGATTTTGTTGCCAAGTTTATTGTCAATGCTCATATTACAGTAAAAAAGAATGTTTTCCTCTGAGTTTCCAAATGCATACAAATTGATATGCACCAGGTTGCAGGCTTGAAACTACCATTTTCCCATAGAGAAAGGTCAATTTTATCATCTTTATTTTGATTTGAGTTTTATGAATTAAGCTAAAAATTCTTTATTTTAAGTACCAGGTTCATCCAGAATTCATACTGTTACACATTTGATGGAGATCCTGGATTAGCGTTTGTGACAATGTGAGACTATGGATGACCTTAGCCTGACACAGGGACGGATTGCTCCGATAACTGATATCTACCTTTGCACACTATCCCTCTTTGTCTTCTTTTCTTTTTTCTTTTTTTCTTGGGCTCCTGTGATTAGAGTTTTTCATATGCCTGGTTATCCCAGTCTTCTCTTTGAAAGAAAAAAAAAAAGACATCTATCCTTCGTTTTCTTTTTTTTAAAACAATAATAAAATAAGGCTAGGGCTATTGGTCAGTACTGACCCCCAGGCGCTAGCACCTGCAGGTCAGTACTGACCAATAGGTCTTGGTGTCTATTGGTCAGTATTGAACAACAGGTGCCACCGCCCACAGACAACCTCTTTTCTATCTGTGCCACCGCCTGCCATTGATCAGCACTGACAAACATCAGGCCTGATGTCCTTTGTGAAGGAACATTACAATATTTTCTAGATGATAGATTCTGTGGACTGTAAAAAGTACTGTTCAAAAACGAATTTAACAGCTTATAAAAAACATCAAAACAATCAACACAGAACGTTTTGGGCTCAAATCCCTTCATCCAATAATAACAAAATAAAATGGTTTCAAAATGATGAATAATTTGTTTTTTACTGCATTTGTTAAAGAAAAGTTTTAATCCAAAACATTCCACAATATTTATTTAGTTTTTATTTGAAACTGTTAAATTCGTTTCTGTACAATAATAGTTTCTGGACAAATACCTAGCTGATTTTTTCACAAGAGGAGTCTCCAAAGTTTTCAGACACCCAAACAGAACGGAAAATAATTATGTGTAAAAAGTGTTGCCAAGATACTTGTGTGTCTGAAAGTGGCCTCCTTGTATCAAGTTGAATATGGCGGCATTGCGCTTTTTCACTCGGTGCAGAAACAGTCTAGACGGAGCAAAGCATCTGGTGGAGCTCAGCAATGCAACATGTTGGGAAGGAGATTTCAGGACTGTATATAGTATATAGCATGGAAAAGATATTAAAATAAGATAAATCCTTCAGATCCTCAGGCCTACAGGGTTGGAGTTTATCCCAGTTTCTATAGCGTGAAATGGACAAAAGCAATTGTTTGTCACACTTTGGATAGGATGCTAGCCCATCGCAAAGTACTTTCCATAAGATCTAACAGAGCCAGCTACCCAATGGTTAATCTTGGTTCCTTTGCATGTTAAGATGACCTATCGGGACCCCTTAATTCATAAATAACGAATTACATTAATTTTTCCTCATGGACATAATTTTAAGTTTATCTCAAGAAAAGAATGAGATAACCCAAGCGTCAACACAAATGCAGCCCCACAAAAAATCTTAAGAGTTTGTAAGAAGGGGAAAAACAATATGCTAACAATGGGACTCAAACCCAGGTCTCTCATGGTGGAAGTCCAGTTTCATTGAGACTATCTCGCCTCCAGTAGCCTGAATGGATAAATTGATATGGTATCCTGTCAAGACAAAGGTTGAAATCTGGGAGCTGGGAATCTTGTCAAAGGAAGTCGGATTCTTCAGTGGTAGAAGGGTCAATTTAGTAACACTAAAGCTGGAAGGGTCAATTTGACTGATCAAAGGTTGGTTTTCAAGGGAAATAACTTCTTCCAGAGGAGCAAAAAAGGGGCCCGTAACCTATCTGAGAGCGGTATTTAATCAAGAGAGGTTAATCCAGTAAATATATTTGTGCACTTGTCATGGTTGCGTTATATCCCTTGAATTTAAATTAAAGTATCCATGACTCATTAACATTATTATTATAATTATTAAAGTAGTTCTTCAGAGCCATTTGGCCCATGGAGCCGGTTTATCACGGTTTCTATAGCATGAAACAGACAATAGCAATTGCTTGCTACCTTTTGGATAGGACATTAGTCTATCGCAAAGTACTTTCCATTAGATCTAACAGGCCCAACTACCCAATCACTGCTGGGGGATTCATAAAAGAATATCGATCTGAGATCTGATTATCATTATTATTTTATCATTATCATTATTAATAGTATTGTTATTATTATTATCATTATAATAATGTCACGGAGACTTAAATTTAAATTCAAGGGATATAACTCGACCATGACCAATTCTTTCCTAGTGCACAAATGTATTTACTGGATTAACTCTCTTGATTAAATACCGCTCTCAGATAGGTTACGTGCCCCTTTTTTGCTCCTCTGGACGATGTTATTTCCCTTGAAAACCAACCTGCGATCTGTCAAATTGACCCTTCCAGCTTTATTGTTACTAAATTGACCCTTCCACCGCTAAAGCCCCATTATTATTATTATTATTATTATTATTATTATTATCATTATTATTATTATTATTATTATTATTATTATTATTATTATTATTATTATTATTATTATTATTATTATTATTATTATTGTCATTATTATTATTATTATTATTATTATTATTATTATTATTATTATTATTATTATTATTATTATTATGTAAACAAATTCATTGATTGGATTAAAGCTCCAGGGTTTATTGGGGGATTGTTATTTTTTTTTTTACAGTGAACAGTTAGCGATATGATCGTGTCCATCTTCCCATGAGGCCATACAGAACTATTTCCCATTTCATACCTAGTAGAGCCGTGGAGTCGGAGTTTATCCCTGTCTTTTATGTGAAAAAAAAACAATAGCAATATCTTGCTGCCCTTCGGATAGGACGCTAGTCATTCGCAAAGTACTTTCCACCAGATCCAACAGACTCTGCTATTCAATCACTGCTGATTGGACTGGGGGGGGGGGGGGGGGGGGGGGGGGGGGGGGGGGGGGGGGGGGGGGGGGGGGGGGGGGGGGGGGGGGGTCAGAAAAAAATGTTAACTTCATTCGGGATCAATCTCGGCCCTTTGCATGTGAAGCGAGGGCTCTCCCCATTCATACATAAGCAAAGGGGTAATGATGGAAAAGTGCCTTACCCAAGGACAAATAATGTTTGTCGCCTCATCAGTTGCCAAACACACTCTTGTTTGAACATCCAGTCACTAGGTATACATGATTTTATGTCCCCGACTAAATCATGAAAATATCATGTTATGTCATAACCTCTTGCAAAGTGTATTGTTAACAATTTTAGCAAGTAATACTTTTCTTTTAATCTCAAACCGTCAGGGGAAAGATCAGTTGGTTTGGATAGTTGCATACTTTAGATTAAAACGAATAAAAGTTGAATGCCTCTCAAAGAAATTGTTTACGAAAGGCCTTAATAGATTTTTTACTTAAATTTAAGACAGAGTCTCTCTTTCAAAAGCGTCTTTCATTTGTCTTAAATTGATTGATCTAATGGATCATGATGATAATGTTTTTATTCTACTAGTAAGGTTAGTTTTTAGGGGTTTTACGGCAATTGTGAACTTTTGTGTCATTTCAGCGCAAGTAAAAGATTAGATATGTGAAAAGTTGCAGATTTGAAGTTAAAGGTGACCAAAAAAAAAAATGTGGGACAATCGGGATTGGTTCGAGTAAGATACTATGAACAATCAATCATTGTGCCTATTTTGACATTACAAGTCTCATCCAGGTACTAGCAAAGAATCCTGCTATGAAGGGCACAAATATTTACAAAGTACCTAAAAACTATAATAGTACAGAGAGAAAAAAATAATAACTTTTAAAAGAAGGAACTATACATTTGACTGCCCCCCTGCCAGGACCATGTAAGAGCCGAGCAATCTCTATCTAGAACAAAGACAGAGAGCAACATGGAAAGAGAAAACAGACGTCACAGCACGAGTGACATCTCCGCCCACCATGGGAGGTCAGAAGACCCGCCCAGCACAAGCTTTTATACATCATTGACATCCATTTGACAGTGCTAAAAGTGCAAGAGAAGATCCCACCATCAGACTTCTTGGGCTCATCTTCACATTAACCATCACTGCCAAAATGAGACGTTTCCAAGACACCTCATTCATTCTGTTGTGTTCAACACAACATTTTTAAGTCAAGGTAACCATGGAAAAGTACATCACTTGAGTAGCTCCACAACTTTCACACAGACCCTAACATGGAACAGAAAGTCACAATGAAGGGGACAAGAAACGGCCCAAAGAAACAGGGATCAAAGAGATAAGAGAAAAAAAACACCATACCAAATATTCAAGCCAAAGTTGAAAAAGTTTAGAATCAATTTTCACTTTATTTACATGCACAAAATAAATAAACAAGAATCTTACAGTTACAAGAGGGGACACCCATGTAAATGGCACAATAGCATTACACACATCTTACAATAGAAAATTTGTGTATAAATTTAAGATCACGCAGTAATGGAAACAGAAAGCTATACTACACTGCTGTCTTCTTACAAATCACTTTTAGTTTTCTTCTATTTTGCCCTCCAAACGTTTACTTCTAATATCAATCAACTGATATGACACCCCAACTTGTCAAGGAAAGGCTTATTGTTTGAGACTTCTTACACCTGAGAAGAAATGTCGGGTTTGAGACAATTTAACAAGTCGGAATGCCATCTTAATCGATCAATTGTTGAAGTAAAACTTTTCAGGCCAAAATTTCTTTTAAAATGTGATTTGTCGAGTACAGCAGTACAGTCCTAACCATTTTAAAGTGAGACTAAATATATTTTTTTCGACTAAAAGTTCTCCCATTATTTCTCGTATTATGTCTGCAAATCTAGCATTATAGAGACTGTACCAATAGATTATTTTCCCAATATTCGCCACAAAAATACCCCAATGCTAAGGCAGTATTCAATCCAGAAAAACGGATGAAAACAATTTTATTTCTTAGTTTTTCCAAATAATTTAGTATTGGGGTATCTATGTGGCAAATGTTACAAAAACGACCTTGCGGTGCTGCACTGCGGCTGATGCCTGGGTTATTCCAGTTTTCCCTTAGAATAGGCCCGAGAAACAAATTTCCCCTATGGGATGAATAAAGGGAATTTTATTTTATTTTTATTTTATTTTGGCACAGCCTCTGTAACAATTTTCTCCAATAAAACGAGAATAATGATGTCGAGTTTCACCACATCAGATTTGCTGACACTCCATTGTTGGTGACAACCCTAAAATATTATGTCCAGTGAGAGGAAAATTAAACTTCGTCTGAAACATGTTTTATAAAAATCATAAGGTGATTTACCATTTTAAATCAAACTTATGAACATTCCTATTATTTACAGACCGGGGGATTCAATAAAATGTGGATATTGTATAAGCACCAAGACTGCCAACCTCGATTCAAGAAAAAGTGTAAGATTGCTTGTCAAAAAAAGTAATATTTTAAGAAAACGGAGTGCTTATTCGTCCTTCAGGACGTATTCTTAAAAAGTGTCTAGCCGACCTTCAGTGCTTATGCTAATGAGGTAGGCGTGAAATACGTAAAGGGCAATTGACGGAAAGGCTGTTGTTTATATTTGTCACCGCATTTTTATATGTATTAAATTCAAGGTTATTGCCCTCCCATAAATCGCATTGTTGTTACAGTGACCTATATATGTCACTGCTCCCGTGGCCTTTTTTGTGCGCCCATATTACAAAATCTTCCCGGATAAACAGTATCATCCTTCCAGTCAAGCCATTGCTCAATCGTTAAAAAATCAAAATGGAACGTGAAAGCATTTTCGTTGGAGCAAGGTTTGATTCATATGAAGCTTTCAAAAAATCATTACGGCTTCATGAAAATGCGAAAAATGTGAAATTCATTATAAAGGATTGCAAAAAGGTAAGATTTTATTATCACAGAATAGCCCCCCCCCCCCCCCCCCCCCCCCCCCCGCTGTTTTTTCTATTTAAAACAATTTTTTTTTCATTATTAAAAAAAATAATTTCGCTGCCCATTTGTTCTTAATGCCTTTTATTAATCCTTTATTTATTTAAATCTACATTTAGCATACACTACAGTTTTAAAAGAAATAAAAAATAATGCACATTTATAAAACGCATCACATCTATATCAATGCTTAGTTGTTTTGTTCTTCTTCACATGCCAAGCGTCCTTTCCTTCTTTGATTTTAAAGGGCAATATCTCATTTGTGACCTCTCGTCTCAAAACGGTATTAAGTCGGGTTGGTTAATATGTTGAAAATTGAATTTATAGCCAGAAATATCAGACTTGTGTTGAGTTTATATGAGTTATTGAGGAGAATGGCAACCATATTTTGGGTGCTAATGCCAACAATTTATACTTTTGACCAGTTTCACATTAAATTCTACTTTTAAGCATCTGGTTCGTTCCGACATAATACCGTTTTGAGACGATGGGTCGCAGTTCAGATCTCCCCTAATGGTCTAAAATTTGTTTAATATGATATAATCTAATATTTATAATCTATTGATGAAAAAGGCATATTTATGATAGCATTGGTGACAAAATGAATAAATAATTAAATAAATAAATGAACGAATAAATTAATAGATGAATGAATAAATAAATAAATAACTATTCAATTCGAGCGGCAGTTTGCAAGTCGAGCGGCAGTTTGCAAGCAAGGTTTTTGAAGAAACCCTCACACTGTTGTCTTTCTGTATATTTGATTGCATGATGATATATGCATATCATTTCAACATCGATATATTGAAATAAGTATATAACATTCTCTTAAATCATCGCTTAAGGTAAAAAAAAAATAATTCAGTTATAATCTATTCTACCTGATAACTGTTATAATCGAGTCGTCAGCCGCAGTGCAGCACCCACCGTAAAGTAAGCAAGGGCGAGTAGGCTTTCTCAATATCAAACAACGCGGCTTTTGTGAATCCAATAATAATAATAATAATAATAATAATAATAATAATAATAATAATAATAATAATAATAATAATAATAAATAATATTAATAATAATAATAATAATAATAATAATAATAATAATAATAATAATAATAATAATATATAATTTATTCATCTAAAAAAAAAAAGGAAATTCGTTTACAATTCCTTACAACATAATAATATGATCTAGGCCTATCACTTTCCTCAATTTAAATGTACATTTTCACGCTAACGAAGTGTGTTCATTTATTTGTATTTGTAGCCTACTCATTCTCATTCGGATTAGTTGATCATGTCTATGTGTACTTCATTTTAATTTTCTGATCTGTGCTTACTGCACCGATAGATTTTGTTGTCCTGTTGTAAGTAGGCATATATTCGGTGTTGAAATAATGTAGTCAATGATATTATTCCATAATATTTATCTTAGGTGATGTGCTCAGATTTCATCAACACAATAGTTTATGAACGGGTTATGTTCGAATGTAAGCAAGGAAAAATGAGAAAATCCGAATCTAAAGGTCTCAGACCTATTCAAAGGTAAGGTACAAATTTTCTATGTGATTTTGTAAACAAATAAATGATATAATAACTACTTTTCTTCTTATTACAAACAAACGGGAATTTTGTTATTACCATAAAATCGAATTTTTAAATAGTTTACTCTCGCATCTGACAACAAGAGGAACGAATTGACCGAATGCTTAAGGCATTGCACTGTGATCCCGATTGTCCCGGCTTTGATTCCCGCTTCAGGCACTTTCGTTATTTTCCTTGGGCAAGATTATTAATCCCAATTTGCTCACTTGGACAACATTGGTGATTCCTGTTGACATCAGACATCCTCTTTGATGGATTATCTATATTCCTTCCTGGAATGCCCAGGCGACGGGATCTTATGGTGCCGTTGCGAAAAGGGCATCAGTAGTCTTCCCCCCCCCCCCCCCCCCCCCCCGCGTTCAAATTTACATTATATTCTGGCTTTTTCTCATTGCTTTGTTATTGTTTTTCAATTTTAAAAATTCTTTCTTACATAGATAGAAAATAGGTAGTATTCCCCATTTATTCATTCACAAGGAGAAATGTGTCTTTTTAATCTATTGCAAGGGAAGACTTGTACAACCCAGGCATCAGCCGCAGTTCAGCGCCCAAAAGTGAGCTAGGGTCATGGCCAAACGGCGCGAACCGCTGAGCAAAGCTGCCCTATGTATTTGTTCGTTTGTTTCTTTTTTTTTCTTTCTTTTGTAAAATTTTAGGAAGGGATGGGAGTGTGATTTTTCTTCCTCTTTTGTCTCCTTCATACACCAAACAAGTGTCGTCCAAAACGGAGCCATCCGAGAATATCATATCATTACCATAGGCATAATTACTTTTCCATTATTACCCATTCAGTCAGTCAGCACTGTCCACGGCAATGATTTGTGTCATTTTTTTTCAGATCTTTCAAGCTTGGCTGCATGGCTAAAATACGATTATGTTGCCGTAGGAGTAGTGCCCGTGTTTGGTTCCTTGAAGTCATTGAAGCAAATCTGACTCATGATGCACACACGCCATCTGCATCCGTAAGTACAGTTTAAAGGCACAATTTAGTTTCTTTAAATATTTGAATTCATAGCAAGTATTCAAAATTTTACGTATGCCCTTTTGATGAATGCGCCCTTGTTTTTCAAACAGCAATGTGCAATGTTCAGTAAAAGCCATGACGTTCCTTCTTGTATCTATAAGTAGCTAAATATTAACTCACTTTACTTAAAATTTCGCCAATAAAAAATGGACCAAACATCTTGTCACATTTTCTTTTACACCACCACAATAGAATTTTGGTTTCCTTGTCATTTATTGACATTTTCAAAATCTATCAATCGTATATGCCCTTCTACTTCTTTGTAATTTCTACCCCAGCCTTGTGATGAAAAACCCTATTTGAGATCATTATTTTCTGGAGTAAAACAAAATCACGCGATCAACCCCTCGTTATATTTTCGTCTCTTTACGCAAAAAAAAAAGCGAATAGTGTTGACAGAATGAAGTAACAAAACAGATGAACAGTCATATTGTAATCAAAATAGCGGGCGCTCTGAATAACGAATTTGATATTAATGTAAGTTTTATCGAACAACTTGGTCGTATTGGACATTCAGGCAGCGGGAATTCTACGGTGTAACAACTTTCAAGGTTTTAATCCACAACCCAGATACAACGGAGAGGCCATTTTGCACACATTATCCTTATTCTATCTGAGATGATTGTCACATTTAACTCCGAAAACGGACTTGCACGTGATAGATCGCAAGTTTATTTTGTATCTTGATATGCAATTTTTTATACCCTTTAATTTTCTGGGGAAAAACGATTTAACTGTAGCGTAATAGCAAAGCTATTTTGAGGCGTCCGTATTATCCTTTCTATTAAAAACAAAATAAACAAGCAAACAAAACAAAACAAAATATAATAATAATAAATAAACGTAGGAATTCTAGAATTTTTTGCCACAGCACAAAACGATAATTCTTTATGTCAAATCGATAAATTCGAGAATCAATCAGTGGTAAGAAATGATATAGGTGATGTTATTGGAATGACATAATAATAATAATATGATGATGATGATGATGATGATGATATGATGATGATGATGATGATGATGATGATGATGATATAATAATAATAATTATTATAATGATAAGAAGAAGAAATAATAATGATAGATGATGATGACGATGATGATGATGATAATGATAATGATAATGATAATGATAATAATAATAATAATAATAAATAATATAATAATAATAATAATATAATAATAATAAAATAATAATAATAATAATAATAATAATAATAATAATAATGCTTGTTTTTTTCCAGGTTCTAACAACGTTTCCTGAAATGAGGCGAGTCCAGGAAACTGACTTAGTGACGACTCTTCTCCAATTTAAATCGTTATCATCGAGGGAATTGATATCAGCCATTGAAGAAGAGCAGGTATTAGACCGACGCCAAAAGATATTCAAAACTTGCGGCAAAAATATCGGCTGTCTGATAGTGAAGAAAAGCAGGCAGCCGAAAAAATTTTGGCAGACATTGTCATGAAGGGGGGAAGGGTAGATACTCATTTTGTCGACACTACTGATTCTTCTTCTGATGATATCCATTTCAGAGACATTATGTGTCTGACCTATCAGACTTCTACAATGTTAGAATTGCTATCTCATTTTGGTGATGTACTTATTATGGATGTTACTCACAACACTAATAATATTTGCTTGCCTCTTCTCACTGTTATGTGTATTGATGCAGACGGCAAAGGCCATCCCGTCCTGCATTCTTTCTTGCATTCTGAGGAACGGGACATTATGGTCAAACCTCTGAAGTTTTTGAAGGAATCATATGATTTCTCAAAGACGGCATGTATCTTTGTTGATAAAGATTTTTCCGAAATCGGGGCACTCTCGTCTGTTTTTCCCGATGTCAAACCCATTCTGTGCTCGTTCCATGTTTCTAACGCCATAAAAAAGGCAATGAAAAAGAAGAATATGTCTTCTTCTCAGACTTCTACTATTCATTCTATTTTCATGGCCATGAAAGAAGAAGTAACAGAGGAGGGCTACTTGTCTTATTTACGAAAGTTTCAGTCCGTATTGCCTTCTCATGTTTTTGACTATTTCAATACTCATTGGTTCAGTAAGCCTCACTTGTGGGCTGCCCACCGGTTGGTGGACACTGTCAAACTCCATGTCACCACTACCAACCACTGTGAGGCATACCATGCCACAATTAAAAGAGTAGTGAAAGGTGCTCAAAAACTGTCCAATGTCCTCCAAGATCTCTTATTCATTGATAGAGATATTGACTTTCTGTTTTCTTTCAAAAGCCTCCGGTTGATGAATACGAGGGCAGTTGATTGTGGCGATCCTGTCGTTAACGCTATAAGAGATGATGTAACTCCCTTTGCTGCGTCTATCATATTGAATCAATATTCTCTAATGAGCAAGTTGAGCTATGACATCAGATCTCACTCTCTCTCTGACAATACTTTTCGGTTGTCCAGACAATCAAAGTCCTACATTGCATCTCCATCTGAGTGCTCTTGTGAATTTTTCAAGAATTTAGACTTACCTTGTCGGCATATTTTTTTTTTCGTTCTCATCTGTCATTACCTATGTATGTTCGTCTTCCTGAAGGACATAGATTCAAACCAAGTATACGCCATTCTCTTCCATCAAACGCTACGTCTCAAATTACTATTCACCAAGTTCCTTTGCCCAAAGCTCCCAGAATAAGGACAAGAGAGGCGAAATTTAACAAGGCAAATTCTTTCTTCAATAAAATGTCTAACTATCTGAGTCTTTTGGGGAATGCAGAATTCGATGAGAAAATGAATTTTCTTTCTTCCTTATTTGATAGTTGGACTTCATCATCCAGTGACCTGTATCACCACTCTGTTGATGGTGATGCTATTTCCAGCGAAGATATTCCTGGTCCTTCTCACTCCAGAATTGACTGCAGTAATTTTGTTGAGCATGCTGTTATAGCTAGTCCTGTTGTTGAGGCTAGTTCTCTTATTGTTGGGGAATGTTCTTCTGTTGTTAAGGATATTCCTCTTGTTGTTAAAGCTAGTGCCCCTATTGTTGAGGATAGTCATCTTTCTATAGCCCATCCCCCTTTTGTTGAGACTAGTCCTCTTGATGTCAAGGCTGATCTCCCAGTTGTTGAAACTATTCCCCCTGTTGTAGCAAGTTCTGTTGTTGATGCTATTTCTCCTATGGCTGAGGCTAGCCTTCCTGTCGTTGTACCTCCACCTCCTATTGTTGAGTCGACATCCATAAATATTACATCTCCTCTTGCGGGCCATTCTAGCTCCTCTCCTGTCTTTTTTTCAAATTTGGTTTCTTTTAGTGATGTTAGACTAAAACCGGTGCGTGTAAGAGGTAGGCCTAAAAATAAGCCAAATTTCACACGGAGAAAGCGAAAGGCAACTGGATTGATTCCCTTTTCTACATTATTGGGGGAAAGGAAAAAGCAGTTCATGTTAAGGAGAGCTGTTGATGAAGTCAATAACCTGAGGGGAGTGCTTTATAGTACTTGCGATCTGAAGGATGCATTGCGGTTAGGAGCTGTACTATTGAGTGAAGATATTGAATGTTTGGAGGACTTGTTCACTATTACGGGATGGAGTGAGTTGATGCGCAGAGTTGATATTAGAAAGGACCAAGGAATAGTTTGTTTTAAGTGCAAGCATTATGATGATGGTGAGAGAATGATGACAAAATGTGAAGGTTGTTTGGAATACTATCATTATGAATGTGCCCGTTATGAAGAGAGTTATAGAATATCGAATTGGTTTTGCGAGGACTGCTTTTAGTTTGTAGGTGTCCACTTCCCTTTGTATTCGCATGATGGTCTTCTTTCATTTTTAATCTTCAATTGTAATTTCTAGTCTCTCTCCTCAAGTTTTTACTGTGCGTTCCATTCTAGTTTTAGGTTCTTGGTTTAATATTTTTTATCACTACATTGTAGAAACCATCCTTTCTGCTGGTCCCTCTGTTTACTCAATGTCCACACAGTTCCCGTTTCATAATATTTTGGCTTTTCATCAGATCAATCTAATCATTTCCATAGCCGCCCAAACCTCCCCCCCCTGACTGACAATTTAAATATTTCTAATATTCGTGTAAATTACTTCTTATATATTGTGCATAGAGACAATGTGTGCTTGTGTGTGTGTGTGTGTGTGTGTGTTTCGTGTGTGTTTGTTTGTGTGTGAATGCGTGCGTATAGTAGTTGTGTGTATGTGTATGAATGTCTGTGTTTGGATATTGCACACAATCGTCAAGATTATATCAATTAACTTATCAAATTTAATTGTTTTCAACTTTCGTCATCACTATGTCTAAGTGTCTATCTTAAGTTTTCAATTTAAATTCTATTCGCAAAATTACCTAAATGTGCAATAGTATTCACAAGCTTTTTTGACATTTCCAATGATTCACCATCATCTGTGGATTATTCCGAAATGCTTTAACCGATTTATCAAGTTTGTTGCTCAAGAGTGCAAGTGGTCTTCTTGCTTTTTTATTTAAAGTTAATATTTTCAATCACATAATTGGTACTCTGTACGGTATTTTGTTAGAGACATCTTCATTCGAATATTTGTATTTTTTGTTTTTCTTGAAATGATGAAACATTCATTTTCAAGCATATGTTTATTATACAGAAAATTTCTAATGCTCATTAAACTCAAAATGCTAATCTGTTTTATTTAGATTGTTAAATTAATGCAGCTACAAATGATATTCGATAATGTGAATAATGATTGCTGTCAAAATTTGTGAAACGAACATGGTTAAAGAAAAAAAAAATGTACAATGTAAATTAAGTTTGGAAGTATGTGAAACAAAAACTAATGAGGGATATTTAATTTATAGAACTATAATGACGAAATTATCATTGATGTTAACTAAAACGCAGATATAATGAATATCTTCGATAGCTTTTCTTGCTGAAGATAATCTATATCGAATATGCATTTTTCAATCAATCGTCATATAATATATATATATATATATATATATATATATATATATATATATATATATATATATATATATATATATATATATATATATATATATCAGTGTTATGAAATAACTATTACAATAAGAACATGTGTCTAGATGGCTGCCATCTAATGTGTACTTATTTGCAGGTCTGATAATCTAAATATGTTATGGTCTCATTCTTATTATGGAAATACTCTCGAAGGCAAAATGTTTTCCATTGCAACAATGTTAAATCAAGGCCATAATTCCGTTCAGTTATTAGACCTGCAATTATGGGCACGTATCCCCGTCTTACCGTTTGAAATGATTGCTACAGTTGTCTACCCTTTTCAAAAGCATTGAACAAATCTATGACATTATACATTATATCATATGATTTAAAATAAATGGCAAATGTGACTGCAATGTATAAAAGGCTTGACCTTATGTGATGGTCGATAGCATACTATAGTGAATACTTTGAAAGTATAAATATAAAAAAAAAATAACTCCCTGCCTTCCCCCCCCCCCCCCCCAACCCCCCCCCCCTCCCCCCAAAAAATAAAAAAAAAATTAAAACCCCAAAAACTCAAGCTCATGTGGCATTCAATATCTGATGATATAAGGGATTTCTCTTCAAAGTGACTAATGATAAAATATATGATTTTCAAAATGGCGGCGCTGAATAGCGACGCACAGTTACACCTATGTGATGAATTCTTTTGGTATTTATTTGTTTCATGACAACCTTTCACTCATTTACATATTAAACGTTGTATGATTGTTCGTATTAATGAATGGTATGTACTTCAAACTTTAACGTTTAGAGTCCTGCTTCAAATCCTCGGAAAAATCGTTCGTATCAATGTTTTTGTCTCGAGGAAATCGAAATGGCGGCGGTTATGTTTACTTCCGACACAAAATTGCCCCGCTATTTTCATCTTATTTCGCGATTTGTTGATTGAAGACCTATTATTCGCTTAATTATATAAAGCGTTGTACGATGGTTTAGCCTACAAAGAGGCATCAAAAATAATAAACCATCCTCTTGATGAAGTAGAAAGAATTCATGGAAAAGCAATAGAAAGGAAAGCATTCTCAATTACCAACAATAAAAAACATATTTTATACGATGAATTTAGTCTTTTACCATCTGGGAGAAGGTTTTGTCAGATTAAATGTAGAACTAAAAAGTATAAGGGCCGAAAGTATAAATCAACGTTCGTTCCATCAGCAATTGTTGAATATTTCATATGGTACAGAAAAACCAAGGATTGATGCGTTGACTGATTGACTGATTAATTTATTTAATGTTAGATTAAGTGACCAATTGATAATGATTATAATATTTGGTGTTGAGTTGCCAAAAATGTAACGAATTGAAAATGAAATGAA
>NC_088364.1:18399598-18527098 GCF_034508935.2 Berghia stephanieae
TCTCCTCATGCATTCGTTAGACTATAACAATAACGACCGTGTTATCTTTACTCCTTCCCCATCCAACCCCTAGCTTCTCGCCTCTTCATCACGAACTATCTTATGTATGTATTTCAGGACGGGCAAGTACGGAATCTGCCCACCCTTCCTTTGTATTTATTTCCTCTATAACTTAGTTGGAATTCAACTCTCTACTTTCTTAGAAGAGTATTTCTCGTATACTAATTCAATTGTTGAGAAAACCAAAATGGTGGTTGTATTTTATATATTTATTTAGTCATGACTTTTGAATAAAAGTGTTTTGTTTTATTAGAGGGAATACAAAAGAAAATGACATTGTTTTGCAAAAATATTTAGTCTGGCAATAAAAATACAGCGGTAATTACTTTAAGAATTTGAAAAAAAAAGAACTAACAAATTAATTTTTTTTAAAATAAAAAAAAAAAAAAAAAAAAATAAGAAAATAATTTAAATAAATGAGTTTTGAGAAGCTCTAAAGAAAACGAGAAAAAAAGAAAGAAAGAATTTAAATGGATAAACAAATATATAAAAACAACACAAGTTAATACGAACTTGATATAATATTAGTAAATTAATACATTTAATTCAATACTGGAACCTTCCCAATGTCATTACATCAATGGTACCAGCACAAGTAAGGCAATAAATAAGAAAAAGTTCGTTTGCCAAAATCTCTATTTAGTGTTCATTGGTTTATAAGGTGGGCTCATTCCGTGTAGCCCGACCTAGAACTAGAGAGGCCAGACAGCAAACTCGGAGTTCACCGTCGTCAGGCGACGTGACAATGAGATGACGATGTGGGCGGAGTTGAGTGGTAAGGGGGGGGGGGGGGGTGGTGATAAAAAAGAACAGGAGCGTATCCTGGTTTATATATTACGGGGTGCATGGTGATTCTCAATCTATCAAAAATACACACAAATTTATTTCAGTACGAAGTATCAAGTTTAAGTACTAACTTTTAAAATTATCTAATTTAAATTAGATTATTTCGGACATGGTAATACAGCATGTAACTTGAAAAAAACAGGCTGGTATTTGCCCACCCTGCCCATTATGACCAGCCGTCCCTGATGTTATGTATGCATGTATGTATCTATGTATGTATATATGTAGGTAGTTATATTTGTATCTATGTGTATGTACGTATTTATGTATGTAGTGCGTGTATGCTTGCGTATGTTCTATGTATAATTATGGCACGATTACAGAAGATGTAAACTCGTAGCCTACTAGCCTATATCATTTAAAGAGAAAAGGAACTGGGAGAGAAAAATACACAAAACCGAAAACATTATGGGAGTGGGAGTAAAGGTTAAGGGCATAAGTCAGACTTTATCTTGTCTGTCTGTTTTATACTTTTTTAGTATCAAATCTTAAATTGAATCTTCCTTTCAAACTAAGAAAACAATATAATTTCTGTTTGTCAATGATATTGATCAAAATATTAATAACTGCCACTCTTGATTAGCTTTTAAATTCAGATCTACGAAATATTTGAAACGGGACATCAACAATATTTCATTCAACTTTTTTCATCTCTTTGTAAAACGAAGTACCACAAGTGTTGGAACGGTCAATTCAGATTTTACAAATTTCCATGAAGTAACCTAATGACACTATAAACTTTGGTAAAATAACCTAGATCCCAGTGGAGGGAACTTCCTTTCGAGACAGCAATACCTGTCTCGGGTTCATCGTAGACACAATTAAATAGGGAGGGTTGGACACGCCAAAGGATTGAACCACCCAACTTCCTCCCAACGTCCTCCCCTCTGTACTCTTTCTTTTTCTTTTTCAATGGGGACGATCTACATTAATTTTCCACGTGCTCGAGTCATTAGTCACATTGCAGATGTGCTCAAAATGGCATAGTTAATAAAACGTTCACAGTTCTTGAAATATCCAACGTCACATTATGTTACTTTTCCAGTTTGACGGATGAGTATGTTTACAACTTTCATAGACAGAGCAGCGTGTTTACTTTTATTAAGAAAAGATCAACCGTTAGACAGACCTAATCATGTGACTCAGTTGGACTAAAACTTGATTATAGATCGCTCTCATTTGGATTAAAATCTTAAATCTATGAGAGACCTAGATCAGAGTAGAAATCAGGTATCCAGATCAAATTTAATTTTAATTTCATATATACGAAAGCTAAATTAATTATGAAAGTATAATCGACAGAATGTGATGTAACAAAATGAGACTCGTTTCATTTTTATAAACCTCTTGTAATATCTAACCTTCCACATATCTATATTCAGCCACTTCATAAAATAAATTTTTTCATGAAATACAATGAGATAAAATTAATTTCTGAAATTAGACAAATATACAAACACTCACACACAAACACACTCGCACGCACGCACACAAACATACACACACACACACATAATTTATTATTATTATTATCAATTTATCTGTCCTTTAAATGCTGCTAAAGATATTTAAATAATATTACAATTACAAAGTTAAAATCTTTTATCCCCCCCCCCCCTCTCCTCCTCCTCTCTCTCTCTCTCTCTCTCTCTCTCTCTCTCTCTCTCTCTCTCTCTCTGCACCTACAGAAACAACAACCACCATCCCCGTTCGTTAAATGCTCTCTCCCTGTGACTGTGACAATGATTAACGATGTTTTAGTCCACGCTCATTATCAAGTCTTGTCAACCGCCCCCCCCCCCCCCCCCCTTCTTACCCAAGCTGTATAGTCTACGGCCTATACGATATCTTCTTTTCTTTTTTTTTTTCTTTTTTTTAACCTATGGCGGGACGGAGAAAAAAAAATTGAAAAAACATCAAAAAGCAGCATTGCGTTTTTCAATAATAAATGGGTCACAGTATCCGTTATTCAACTTCGCAAAAATTATTCGTACGTAAGTCTAAGCCGTCTGTAAATTTTAGAACTGCCAACTTCAACGAATAAAAAAAAATATTCGGAAGTTTGCAAGATGGTGGTGACCTTGTTACTTGTTATGGTGATGATGGCGATAGTGACGCTCTGGGCCCCTTTTTATGGACGTGGACTAGCGCTTAGTCTTTGATTTTAGCTAAGGACTTGAAAAAATCGAATTATATGTGAGATGACCAAATATTTCCCAGACTAAAATCACGTCACCTTCAGACTAAGTTTGATTAAATTTTAGTCATTTATTGCTGAGGCCGGACTTCAAGCTTAGTCTGAGACTAGTTACGAGGATACGTAATATCGTCGATAAGCTATTTTTAGATAGAGCGAGCTTCGATTCGGAAAGAAAATACTTCGGTTACGAATGACAGAGGCAAAAGGTGTCCTGCTGGTATTGTCACTACTTTTTAAAAAATGTAAGATATGCTAGACCTTCGAAAGTACAATTTTTTTGTGAGTAAAAACTAGGGAAAAAACCCGGAATCTAATCCGTTAGCAGGTTGCAAATGAACGGAGACTCGAAGTGGAAGGGTTCGCTTCAAAGAACAACGAAGAAAATCAAACAAACAAAAAACAAAAGAAAAAAACAAACGACTAGAAAGTATAGTGGAGACAAAAAATTATTCTATTGGCATGACACTGACTGAAATAATGTGATTCGTCAGAACACATTTTCCGTTGTTTTTTGTTTTGTTTTTTTAAAAGTTCAATTCGTTTGATTTTCACTGACACTTTCATTGGCCTAAATATATAATTGACAGTCGACCATGGGCATCATTGTTGTCTGATCAGTCGACAGTCAATATCATGTGATTTCATTAATCACGGCAAAAGTAAGTTCAAATATGAAACGGAACGGAGGTGTTGCTAATTTCTTCTTTGGAAATCTTTTGCGTTGAAAATATCAAGGCTGGTGTCTTACTTGCCATTGTGTACTAGAGAGCTTGATGTTACAAGCACAAAATAGCTGAATTAGGCACCGTCCTAACAACGCCCACTTCTCGGCAAGAGCCTCGCTAGTCAGAGACTAGAAAACGTTCATGAAATCCCACTTTTTAGACACTTGTTCCGCCTCGGCTTAAGGCTAGCAAATAATTTACTAGACTAGTAAATAACTAAATCTAGTCCGCTTACATAAAATTGGGCCCTGGTGGTGGTAGTCGATGTTGTGGTGATAGTAGTTAGTAGTGCTAGTGGTGGTGGTAGCAGTGATGATGCTGTTAATTTTGTTGTTTTTGTGATGGTCGTGATTGAAATGGTGATCCCTGATTGAAATGATGATGATGATGGTGGTGGTGGTGGTGGTGGTAGTTACAAAGCTGATGCATTGGTGATGTTGATAGTGATAATAAGAATAATGTGGTGGGGACGATAACGACCATAATTTACTTGTAGTGGTGGTGTCAATGATCAAGAAGCTGAAGTGATAACATTGAAGGCAATGGTGACGCTATAGTGTACGCCTGTGATATTGGTATTTAAAATGATTGTTTTCTGGAGTGGTGGTGGCTGACATGATAGTTATGCTTTTGCTAGTGGTGGCAATAGTTGATATGACCATGGTAATGGTAGGTATAATGCTGTGGTAGTGATGTGGATGGGGGTGCTGATACGTATGATATGGTGCAAATGATGGTGGTAGCGATTCTGATGGTAATGAGGCTGTTGTAAAAGTGCTTGTGGTAGTGATTATTGTCTGTGATGGTGATGGTTTTTAAATTGATGTGGATCGACGTGCACTTATTTTCAGGTCTGATAACCCATTTCCTAATTGGCTCATTGTTGTAATGGAAATCTAAAAAAAAAGACGCAAAATACTGTCCATGATACAACAATGTTAAACTAGGCTGAAAAGTGGGTTCAGATGTCAGACCTGCGTATTTCTACACGTCGATGGGGATGATTTGTTAACCTACAACGCAGCACAAATCCCTTTCGAAATGGTATTCTGCCATCCCACTATAATACAATAAGTCGAATGCTTGGCAGGTCTGTATCACTGCGTACATAGACACAAGTTAGTATTAGTAATATCTATTGAGTTACCACATTGAGTGGTGATAAGCCAAATTACACATCTGGAATACAACATTTGCATACAAAGTTGTTTGAATACAGAATTATTGAGAAAAATCGTGTATTTTTTCTTGTAACCATTGTTTAAAATATATAAAGCTTATTATGTATATATTTCCGTGTTTTTATTTTTCAAATTTTAACTAAAGTTAGAAATATATTTTTGGCCAGTAATCTTAGCTTTATCAGACGTTAGAGACGTTTCTAATATTGATGTTGTTATCTATAGACCCCTACCCAGATCAAAATAACAATCCCAACACCCCTGATAACATAACCCATTGTTCTGAGTTTAAGAACATAGGCAAATTATTGTTCTTAGGCCGAACTGGGCTTTTATGTTCTGTATCATCCTATTTCATCCAGTTTCAACCCGTAGACATTTCAAAGCCCAGCCCGTTGACATTCTAACTTCTCGTCAGGGCAAAAGTGGATACCAAATACTTAATAGTATTAGCTAACGAATGAAGTACTGAAAATATTGAGGACTTGGTATTAGTATATGTAGATTAGATTAAATGCAACGTTGTGCTTTCGGCTTTGGAATTAATTTGCGTGTTGTAAAGCCGCCAAATTCCATACCGTCTATACCATTACCTCGTTCACTGCCACTAACTCATTGAATTCTCCGTGAATTAAATCTACAATTCTGTAATACAGCTCGTCTACTCAAGACGGTACAACTTATAACAAAATTTTCTGAAGTTAAAGGACATGTATCGACATTGTTCAAATAAATGAAAAATGTTGGCTAAATTCAAGCCAATATTGATGGCCCTCACTGAGTTATCAAGATTATAATATTTTAAAAAAACTGCTTCTTAAGAGATGTTTTGGGCTGCTTATATTACTATGACTAATATAATATTTTTGACAATTTTAATACTAGTCATTTAAATTAAATAGTTATTGAGTGTTAAACCACTATCATAGATAGAAAACATGTAATAAAGGCAACCCCCCCCCCCCTCACACACACACACACATACACAACAATTTTTTTTTTTTAAAAGAAGAAGAAGAAAAAAATAATTATCCCCCACCACCAAAAAAAGAAAGAAAAGAAAAAAAGAAAAGAATACCTGACGAATCTTCCTCTGTGCCCAACCAACCCAAACTTTCGAGCAGGCATTTGAATAGGATACTTGCCAAAAGGAGAAACACGATAATAGTTCCTAATAAGGAAACGATCACCATTCTGGAAAAAAAATCCCAGAAGAAAACGAAAAAAAAAAAAAAAAAAAAAAAAAAACAACCCCCCCCCCCCCAAAAAACAAAACAAAACAGAAAACAAAAAAAACAACCCCCCCCCCCCCCCCCACACACACACACACAAAACTAACACATACACGCACACACACACACACACCTACACACATACACTCAACTGATTATTTGACTCACTAACAAAAATTTAAAGACGATACGGATATATCATGTAATTACGTAGAATCGAATCTAGCTCAGTACAAACAGAAACGGAATAGTGCCCAGCTGTAGTGTGAAGTACGAATAGTGCAAGCAACACTATTTGTCCTTACGGACGGCAATGGCGGTTGATGCTATTCGACCTTAAGGACGAATAGGGCTACCCGAAAGAAAAAGTGTACAAGTTGAAATTGTAATTCTTCCGTAATCTCACTCCCTACTGTTGAGTAAGTTTGCTAATAATTCTTATAATAAATTTGTGAGGGTGAAAATTTCCACAAGGAAAACTTAATAAAACTATTACGCATTGAAAAAAAAAAATCCACACAATCCTATCAAACAACAATTGTTAAAATATATATTGTTGGAAGACTGGAGAATGCCAGGAACTTTATGATAAACTGTATAAAAACAACTTTTTACATCGAAATGTTAAAATTTGATTCTCATGAAAAATCTGAGCAAACAAACATACTATCTTACAAAAGGGGAAAAAAAGCATACAAATATGTTCTTTTGGCATACAGTTGGCAGCCCTGGAGCACCTCAGCACATAATTATCAAGCACTGTAAGAAACCTAAGTACCCAGTTCACCTTTTATTGAACCACCCTTTATAAGTGCAAAGATATTTCATTGGTGATATGGTGTTCAAGTAGTCTTAACATTTAAAGTATATAGAGTAAGATAAGAATGCCTTAATTTGTATCATATTTCACAGTTAATTGGATTAGTGCCACCCCCCCCCCCACCCCCAGTTTCTTCCTTATAAAGGTTGCCCTATCAATTTTTTCCCTGCTAAAGCTATGATTTTCAATCCAACTGCAAACAACAATCTCACTAATGTCTGGTCTAAGTATATCTCAAATACAGTAAAATTACTTTAAACCGAAAGAAGCTAAACCGAAAAATACCTTAAACCGCAAAGAATTTAATAAATTGTACTAGTTTCTTCATTATCTTTGTACTAATTCTTACGATGAACCGAAATACTTCTAAGAAGGACTTTCTTTAAACCGAAACAATTTGAGACCACCTTCCTTTATTCTCTATCAATTTTTCTTCAAAAATTGGGGAAGGTGGCCACACGTAATAATGCCCGGCGATATTAAACAGAGCGTACGTATAAGATGAGGTTGATGTGTGAGGGGGGGGGCGGGGGTTCTATGAAATTAGGCCTTTGAACCTAATGGCTTTTCAACAAAAGAGAGATGTGTAGTGGACAGGTTAGCATTGACACTCCTTTTCATTTCCATTTCACTTCACCTCTGAGTAGCTGCGCGTCATTCATTATCAATTATCGCACAAGAACTTTCGATCTTATTTTAGCTTTGCATTTTACTAAAAGATGTCTAAAAGAAAGCACTGTGTTTACACGTTTGAGTTTAAAATCAAAATACTATGTGAAGTCGATGAAAAAAAAGTTGATCAAGACAGAGATATGTAAAAAACACGGCATCCTGAACCCAACTCTTTCAACACTGTTGAATTGAAAACGAAAACCCCCAAAAATATTTTTTAAACACACCAAAAAAAAAAAAAAAGAATGGTTACGAAGACGGCATTTATTCAACAACTCCATTTAACGGGAAACCCATGATACCATTAAATGAGCAAATTCCTTAAAAAGTTACTACCATTGAAAAACATTGCAAAACGGGAACTTGCTTTAAACCAAAATGTCTTTAAACCGAAATGGTTTAGAAGGTCCCCAAAATTTCGGTTTAAAAGTAATTCTACTGTATATTCAGCTGTAAAGTGTCAACCATTTTTTTAAAATGTGATATTTAATGATATATTAATCATTTTAAAAAATAATGAAAACAAAGAAAGATCATTAAAAACATTTCCAATACGAGTGCATTTTCATTTAAAATGCAGGACAAAAAAAATACAAGATAAAAAACAAAAACAACGAAACACAAAAAAATGGAACTACGAAAAGTAAAGTCAGAGCAATTACAGAACGTATGATTCACGTATCACTATCACCAACAATACACTACAGTGTGTGTATTAATTTATGTAATGTATCATTTCAACAACACCACCAGAAATGAAAACTAGAAGATAATAAATACAGAGGCAACTTTCAATCAAAACACATTGCTAATTTTTTATACACACTCTCTCTCTCACACACACACACTACATACACACACACAAACATACACAGGCACACTTACAAATACACAAGCACTCACATACACACAGACAAACGCAAACATGTGTGTGTGTGTGTGTGTGTGTGTGTGTGTGTGTGTGTGTGTGTGTACATGAGCAATCGAACCACAATATTTGCTGATCTAAAATCTAATTCCCTCAAAATACTCTGATATGTAAGTGTCTAAAAGAAAAAGAAGTTTCTCTGTGCATAATAGAAGAAACCTTTTTGATCAGAAAGAACCTACCGTTTTCTCAAAATCTTTGAAAATATATTGAACTGGAACATAAACTGTACATATGTATCTCACCGAGTCAACAAAAATATCTGAATGACTGTATTAACTCCTTCAACAAAGAATAAATCTCTTAAATTAATCATTATCCATAACCCTAGTCTTTTACAAAAGAACAACTTGCGGCGCCATTGACAGTCACTGGGATTGTTTCACTCTAGTTTTAAATGTCTAACTGCAGCCTTTGTTCATCCTAAGCCTGACACTCCCTAAAAAGTACTTCACAATTCATGTTGTTGACAACCAAGAGAATGTTAACAGTTTGCTGTATTCAATAAAACGAAAGGAATTGTTTTCCATCCTGTATACTACTAAAAAAAATTCACCTTTCACTTTATTTTGGTAGCCATCCACATGTTATGTGATTTAAATTTTTAGGAAGTATAAGTCTACAGTTAACGAAGGCTACAGTCTAAAAGAACTTGAAATATTCTAAGGTCATATTATAGTCCAAGAACAGGAAAAAAAGATATACAAAATCACAGGACATCCAGATCTACAATACAAATAAAATTCAGTGAAAACTTGGACCCAACAAAGACCCCACCTAGATACAACTGTCTTGGGTTAGGTCGTAAACACCAAGGTGAAAGAAAAAAATTAGAAAAAGGGGGACTGGTAAAGTTAAAAACAGGAACATCTCAGCAGCAATCAACCTTTTTCCCATCCTGACAACACCAAACTCGCAATGAAACCATCAAATATTACCCCCCCCCCCTTCTTCACCCCACCCAACATAAGTCTCACAGTAGTTGTTCTCTAATACACTTCTTCTTTTATTATTATTATATTATTATTATTATTATTATTATTATTATTATTATTATTATTATTATTATTATTATGTAGAGATTTTTTTAATGTTTTGCCTGACAGTGTGTTAAGCACTTCACTAAAAGTAAAAGTTTGTTAATTGCTTTTCATGCTGCAATATCCTGTGAGAACTTATCGTCTATTCCTTTTGAATTTCTGTGGTATTACCATCCTATGGATGGCTCCTTCAGAATTTGTGAAACTTAGAGATCAATTCACCAAATTGTACTGGCAATCGTAACAACACTGAACCCACTGACAATTGTGAAAACCAAACTTGTGCAGCAGATGTGTCAAATGTGTTTGCTGATTCTAAACGTGTGTGCTGATTCTACTTATGATTTAAACTTTTGGTCGTCCAATAGCGAAGTGCTGAGAGACTTTGATGGTATCCTTGGTTCTCTTACTAGGGTCAATATGCCCAAGAAATACAAAGTAATGTTTCACCAAGAGATATCTGAAAAGATGGCAAACCAGCTCTCAATGTATTGAACAAGTGCATTCATTTTGCCAAAACTAGATTGAAGGGGAGTGAACTCTTAACACCCAAATAAACTACCAAGAAGGTGAATACGCTTGTCAAAGTCATCCTAAGAAAAGAAACAGTAAAACAAAAGGGAAGTACTCATACAATTAGATTTAAACAGTAAATGTCGGCACAGGACACCCACAAAAAGGGAGACACTCCGATTATTCTCACATTTATATCTTACTAAGAGCAAAAAGCTTGAGGTGCCTAAATAAGCCCAGTTCAGATAGAGAGAAAAATAAGGTGAATTACGGTGACTCATATATATGGAGATAACAAAAAAACAGAGCAAAGAGCCCTGGACAGGGCCTAGGAAAAACCAAGTTGCCTCATTTTCCTGAACAAAAATTAAAAGATGAAAGATATATCTCTAGTCCTTTTATATATGACAGGCATAGAATAGGCCATCCGTTGCCATAATTATAAATTATGTCAAAATATAATAGTAACAAAATTAGGTTACCGTACCAAATGTTAAAAACCAAATCTTCAAAATCAAATCATTTTGATTCCCTTCCAAATAACCGCACACATGCCATTGTACACAAATATCTTCGACTGTTGTAAAAAATAATCTACACGCAAATTTTAGATATTTCTAGGATTCACTAGAATAAAAGCCCTCGGTGATATATATGTATAATCTATAACTAAATAAATGTAAGTAAGGGGAGTGGGAGGTAGTCACTTCAATTACACTTTCAAGATTTAAAAATCTTTTCAGTCCTTTGCAAACTCACTTCAGATAAATGTTATTTAAAACTCACTTCAGATAAATGTTATTTAATCCACACAAATAAAAAAAAAAAAGAAATTACTGGTTAATTTTCATCTTCATAAACTAGATATGTGTCAAGTTAACTTGCTCTGTAGCTGAAATACCTTCTTGAAATTTAAAAAATCACATGGCACCAGCCGCTTGGATTATTGTAATGCTCTGCTGTACGGCCTACCAAAAACCTCGCTGAACAGACTACAGTTGATGCAAATAAATCTGCTCGTATAGTTACAAGGACAAAGCCTTGAGATCATATAACACCAGTCCTTAAGTCACTACACTGGCACTAATATACAAAATCGCATGTTTCGCTTACAATTGCCTTCACCATATATCACCTGAATATCTTGTGAAGGACTATAAACCAACTCGATCTCTGCGATCCACCAGTTCTTCGCTATCGGAGAAAAACATCCCAAGAACAAAGTTTGTTGAGTGTGTGATTTTGCATTTTCAGCTTCAATCGTATCAAATTCTTTACCACCTAAAACCTGACGATGTGAAATTCTACCAGTCTTTAAAGGGCATTTAAAAAACAATCTTTTTCATTCTACTTATCGTGATTCCATGTGAACTTCGAACAGTATACAAGTGTGTGACAGTTGTAGTGATTTTGTAGTCGAATGAATGAATGAAATGTGATACCATAAAACTATTGTAAAGCACCTCTGAGGACCTCTATTTGTGGATACTGTCGCTATATAAAATAATAATAATAATAATAATAATAATAATAATAAAAATAATAATGGCATGCAACAATGACCCTAATGTAAAGGATACAAGAAATGGGAGATGGTGGGGGTGGGATAATAGAAAAAGACAGTAACGTTGGAATTTTAAACCCCCAGTGTTACCTTCCCAGAGGCAATTTTCACCTATGATGACATTACAAATCAAGAAAATTGTCTTAAGTAATCTAAAATGTATCAAAACCATCAATAGCTCAGGTCAGCAATATACTATAAATCTTTCCACAGAAATGTAACCATGTAGATTTTAAGACTGAAAATCTGCCAGATTTGTTTAAACTGATAATTATGTTTCTGGAGCACATTTTGTTGAAATTTCAAAGCCCTTGAATTTAATTATTAAATCTATGCATAAGAATATAGGCATGTTTAACCTTCCAATACCTATAAAATCAAAATAAATTTTAAGCACATCGCAATTACAACATTTTGATATATAATATTTGTACATAAAATAAATATGTTTCCTTTTCAACACCACAGTCCATGCTCAATGCACTTCCCAAAGCCGCCTGTATCCACCCAGCAGGCCCTAAGGAATCAAATCTCCATTTCATACAGTACAAAGCAACTATTATCCCCCTTGTACACTTACACTTGTGCAAAATCTAACACTGCAGATAGACGGGTACTCATTCACATCTGAGTCAAGTGGGATAATGAATGTTAAGTACCTTAGCCGAGGGCTAGATGCCAGAACCAGAGATGTCTATCAGCATCATCGACCTAATTTCAACAAGGCTCATTAAGCATTATCACTTGCCAAAATTCCATGATAAGACACCGTTATTGCGAAGCCATCAATCTCGTCGCCCATTGACAATGAACTGATGAATTTTTTTAACAAACCAATCAATAAATAAATCAATAGAACAATCTGGCAATTCACCCCTACAGAGAAAGTAAAAAAGGGTCAATCTAGCTGGTAATAATAAAGAAGTTTCTATCAGTCCATCTAATATCTGTGTATTCTAAGAATAACATCACATCACAAGAATAACTGTGCAAATCATATTTTCGTATTATAAAATCAGAGCAAATAAAAACAAATCTTTGACATCATATTTTCTAAAATCTTTATCAATTTATAATATGTATCGATAAATATCTATTAGATAGACTATTATATATAAATTTATATTGTGATTGAGCAGTGAGAGAAATGCTAAAACTCATCTATATATACAATGAGAATGTATTTGGATGCCCGTACATCGGTAATCAATTAAGGAAGACCACCTTTTGTCAACTAGCAGAGAAATGTCTCTTGAGATGTAATCATATTATCCATCAGTAAATGCTGTTGTCCTTTATAACCTAAAAGAGCTAGAATTTCCTAAGCTGCTACAAGCTGTGGACTGTAAAACGTAACAGAAAAAAAAAATGAATATAACAGCTTCAACAAAGAACAAAATACCAAACACAGATAGTGTTAAATCGAAACTCTTCTTCAGCAAGTAATAAATAATAGTAAAACGTTAATACATCACAAATTGGCTGTCTGTCTAGATTTTAAGGGATCTATTCATGTTTTCACTGGCTTTCTTTTTGTTGGCTTACATTCTGTGTTTGGTATTGTAAATGTTGATGATCGAAGCTCAAAGAAATAAATAACAATGCAAAATTGAATATAAGCTTCAATGTAACAAACAAAAACAAATAATGTGTCTTTTCAGGTTTTCCCCTTTATCAACAAAACATGATGAATGAAACACTACAGACGAATGAGGTATATCTTACATTCAATTTCACATTGTTATTTATGTGTTTGGGTTATTTATGTGTTTGGTATTTTGTTCTATTATTTTTAAGCCATTAGAATTCATTCCTGTCTCATAACGGTATCATTTGCCAACAGCAACATTTAACAAGTAGGACAATACATGATGCCTGTTAGCCGATATTACAATTTTTTTCAAAAGAGACAATGCTGTTTACAGCCTTTTACTTTACACCTGTGTATGGTGAGAGAATGTGAGTAAATTGTCCTTTCTCGACTATGCATTACTCAGAGACAGGGCTCGAACCCAGGACCTCTACTGGTCCGAAAGCGAAGCACTAGACCACATAGCTGCACAAGTTTTTTTAATACTAAATATTCAAACTTGGAAAATTTAGTGAAGAAACCATGACTTATGAGTGATATATTTGTTACAGTAACTCATTTGTCAAGAAAATGTGTCTTATCTGGTTCATTCATGCGATAACCAAATATTTTCTGGGGGGTGTGAGGGTGGATATTTTTATTTCTATTTTGTTCACCATTTAAGCAAAATTACAAAAGACACATCCCCTTCCTGCCCCCTATGTCAACACCCCAAGGAAACAGTAACACACCACTTGCTTGAATGTCAACCTCTTGAAGACCCGAGATGCACATTCCTCCCACCAAATCCAAGCATCAGTAACACACTTTATAGTCACCTGGAACAACTACAAAAGACGTCTAACTTCTACGTCATGGCACAAGACCGAAGGGCTAGAGCTCAGGTGGTCGCTGGCTCGGATAAGTAAGTAAGTAAGTATTTCTATTTTGTTCAATATTAATAGTTTACAAATTCAGGAAGCCTTGTTGTTAATCTAAAATATGTCCACATGGGGTTGTACCTAACAACTAACGAAGCGAGAGAAAATGAATGCAGCACGGCAAAGCAATTTACAAAGAGATAGTAACTTCACAGTAACAAGAACTACTTCCAACTGTCCTCAGGAGAAAGTGACTGTTCCAGCAGGCAGACTAGCATTGATGATGTTGTAGTACCGGATATCATTGACAAATCTTTGGACTGTTTGGGTGAAAGACGGAAGGTCCTAAACAAATAAACAAACAAAAATTATTTTTTTTTAATCAACGTAAAGAGCAGCTCATGCTATTCGTCATAAATATAACATACTTATGAAAAGAAAATAGAAAATGGCTATTTCCTCCCCCCCCCCCCTTTTTAATATGGATTGTCTTATAGACATTACATTTGGTCAGTCATATTTGAAAATTGAAATGAAAAATAATACCATACCAAAGTTGTCATTTAAAAAAAAAAAATAAAAGCAATGATGAGAGTTCTAAGTAAAATAATCAATTTAAATTATCTTTTTCAAAAACCCTTTAAAATTTTCATTTGACCTAGTCTTATCGATATCGAATGCAAGATGCATTACCACTATACAGTACGGCTATTGTAAATATTTTAATTCAGAAAAGTGAGTGGAGCAGGTACTTATGTTGATAATAACAAGAAATGAAGTGAGTAGGAAAGTGCCAGAAGACAAAAAAGAATACAAACTTAGTGGCAGCGATGGGGGCTTGAACCTGCGACATAGTCAGATTGCAGGTTAGGGCCTCCATTGCCGCCGCAAAGTTTTTATTCTCTGTTGTCTTCTGGCACTTTCCTACTCACTTCATTTACAGCTATAGTAAATATTAACTTTCAATTTTTTGAAATAATCATGAACCCGACTGTACGTATATTTTCCAATCCTTTACAAATAGCAATGCAACAATTCAACTAACTTTCCATTAGAAACGGAATTTGCATTACTTAACTCGTTTAATTCACAAGGCCGACAGAAAGAAAAAAACAATCCAAAAATAACAAAAACTATATTTACTTACTGTATCAACCTTAAAATTTTTGGCCAATGCACTTTTTTGATTATTATCGAGACCATCTACTGCAGTCAAAAACTGTTGTAGAAAGTTGTGGAAGAAGTCATCGAAGTTACTGGCAGCCATGTTATAGATAGAAATGACGATTTCTTCCTGCAATAAGTCATGTGACTTTCGAATGAGAACCTCTAACAAGACTTTGAGGAACTGATGACACATGACCTCTCTGAAGATACGCTGTGAGAGAGAAATTGGAGATGTGAATTACACAAAGATGGGATGAAATCACACAAATTGTGTAGCATAAGTAAGTAATAACCAAGTTGTGGAAAATGATGGTTTCAACTCCTAATAGTAAAAAAAAAACCCCAACTTAAATGAGCCTGTACCAGATCCAGGTTTGTCGTCATAATTAAGCAAATCAGATCATGTTTACCATATAATTGATTTGTGTAAACACCTACACCCTTAAACCATTTGTTGTTTTTTTTTTGGGGAAATGAAATCATTTAATCTACTAAAAGAGATGGATTGAATAATATTTATCAAAATCTATTCTGATTCAACTCTCTCATTACTATGAAAATAAGTATTTTTAACAGTTTAAATTTAATTTATGTAATGCTTTTGACTCTACAATCACAACTGATGAAAAAAGCATTCCTAAAACATTGGATCAGATTTCAAGTTAAAAGAAATATTCATTGCAGTTATATATGTCAAAACAATGGCATTCATTCAGGTTCCAGCTTCTAGCAAAGGTTCAAATAAGCTCTTATTCACAGTTTCTCACTATGTTTTTATCTTTCATAAAATTCATTTCTCAAACTGTAAAGAGAAGGTGGAAATGGACTGAACATGTCCTCTGAATGGATTCGAGTGCCATTCCCAGGATAGCTTTCGGGTGGACCCCCAGGGAACGAGAAGAAGAGGCAGCCCAGTGGAGACCTAGAGGAGTATCAATAGAGAGAAATGAAAGCTAGTTGAGGGTCTTGGGGAACAGAAGACAAAAATGGCCTCCAACTGAGACAGATGGTGTTCCACCGTGTCAGCCTTATGTGCTGATCAAGCACCAAGAGAATAAGATGAAGAAGAAAATTCTTTTCTGCTGATGGACAGTGTTTATTTAGCACATTTGATAATGCATGCAAAAATTGAATTCTTTTCCAACAACGTTATAAATGCTGTTTTACACAGTTGAGACCTACAAGTTTCACATCCCTTTTAAAAGGACAAGAAAAAAGTCTTTCCCATGCACGTTCCACAATGGTATCTAGACCGGGATTCAAGCTAAAGGGCCTTAAGTTTAAAAACAACTATGCATCAACTTTTACACTGCAGTTCACACAAACGAGACTTTCTAAAAGAAAATACAATAAAAACAAATATAATGGTGAGCGAAACAAAATGTTTTCAAAAATTCAATACAACATGAGGGAAGAAGCCAAATTGGGACGGAAAGGAAAGCTTTAGATCATTACAAAAGGTGATATGCAACATGGTGTGCATATACTGAATCTTACTCAAGCTGGTATAGATAGAACTGTTTGTTGTCATTTTGAGACAACTAGAGACATGATCCTGTTCAGTTCTCCCCAAATTCAGTGCCACAATATTAAAAGATTTAAAGTGAACATATACGTTTGTATTTTGGTTTCAACTATTTGTGATTGCTTTGGCAGGCAGAATTGGTAAGCAGTTTACTCAAGATGTAATGAACAAAAATGAATATAATAGCTTCAAAAAAGAACAGAATGCCAAACCGGAATTGTTTTGGGTTCAAAATCCTTCATCAGACAATAACAACAACAATATTGTTTTAATTTTATTGCTTTTATCATTGGCTGACAAAAGGTTTTGACCCCAAAAAGTTCTGCATTTGGTATTTTGTTCTTTTTTCGAAGTTGTCGAATTCATTTTTGTTCGTTACTTTTTAGTTCACAGCTTCTAGTAGGTTAGTATCAAGTTTACACAGCATCATCTTTTTCATATTTCAAGAAGAAGAATATGGCACGACTGATATCATTGAGATTGAACAAACTCACCTTGTTATAAAGTTTACATTTGAAATGAAGGCTTTCTAGAGATTCCAAGTTTTGTTTAAATATACTGATGTCAGTTTGCAGGAATGAATGTCCATAAGTCTAATGAGAAAAATACATATAAAAAAGGACATCTTTACAAAATGGCAACAAACAAACAAAATTCTGATGTACAATATTTTTCAATGAAGATTTTTATTTTAAAATTAAGTTTACTTAATGGCTAGGGTTCCATTTCCTAAACTTAGGTAAGCTTATAATGGAATAAACTGTTGTTGCCTTACAAATCCAATGTAAAAATTGTATATTAATTGATTACAAGAGAGCCAACTCACAGCAACTTAATAAATGAAAAAATTATTAAATTCTAAGGGAGAATTAAAAACTAAAAAGGAAGATACAAAACAAAAGAAAAGAAAAGAAACCACATGTTAAGTGTATACCTGAAGAATGGTAGTAAATTGAACACTGTTCTCTAGCGTGTCACCGGTTTCTTTCATGGCATCCAGCACTGACGTTTTGAAGAAATACCTCCAGTTGTTGACTAGGATTTCGTGGAGGAGTTTGAACAAGGCACTTTTCATATCAGGGGACTGGCGCTATAGAAGGCGAGGAGAAGTATTCAAACATGTTACAATATTTATAAGTGAGGATTTAATATTATTACTACAAGAAGTAAAATAAAAAAGGGTAGACATATATATATAAAACACTAAAATTGTGAGCTCCAAGGTTTGAGAGTTTTGCCAAAATGAGGGTCATTTAAATAGATTGATAGTTAAAGGACAAGTTTTCTGGCCAAATTTTTAAATACATATTTTTCCAGAATAAGGCAGTTAATTGGTTAAGAATATTTTTGATTTTCTATACAATATATCATGCCATAAAACTTACTGGTGCAATGATGGGGTAGATTTGGTCCAAAGCTAGATTAATTATCTGGGGTAGGAATGGCTTGAATTGGGAACCGGGCTCTTGAACTATCAACTGCAAGATCTTCAGAAAACTAGTAAGAAGAAAGGATAATAATAATTAACAGAGAGAAAACATAAAGAACACATCAAAAATTCATGTTGACAATGTAACATTAAGATGGCTAGCTGCTCCATATCTTTAGAAGTAAGGTCAAATACCCTGGCTTGATTCACAATTTATTTAGCTGGAACTACATTTAAGTTAAACAAGAAAAATATCAGTGCTAACAAAAACTGTAGATCATTGTAAAAAAAATTAGTAAGTAGCTTGGTGAAAGCTGCTCCTGCTATTCCTTTAGTAGTCTGCATTCTGCCATTTTTTACTACGTTTTCAATATTGCTTAATTAAAAGAAACTGAGAAAACTAAATAATTTCTTCAGCTCTTTTATTTACTCTATATGATATTTTTATGGCGAACATTACAAAGAGTGTCTTTTGCCACAGCTTTATTTATCTATGCAACAAACAATATCAAAATCTAATTTCACTTACTTTTCAATAAGTCGGAATGCTATATTTGTTTCCTGGTGAATAGTCTGGGCTAATAAATCTCTGTAGAAAAAAATAAGAAAACACAAACATGAATGACATTTTGCTGAGATCTAAGAACAAGAAGAATCTGGCTTGGAACTCTTCTTCAGCACATGTGACTTTTATATGGTTGATTACTCAGTAACAGTTGAGCTCACAAATTAGGATACAACATGAACTTCTTGTCAGTCCAAAGATCCCCATTACATCCAACATCCACCATCCTGTTAAACAAAAAGCTAGAAAATGTTAAAAAGGTTATATGTTCATATGCAGAGACGCCAACTTTAAATTTGGCTCACAGGAGTTTCAGACACCACTCGTAGGAATTTCAATGCCGAAAGAGGAATTTCCGCACACAAGAAAAATGAATTGGAATGATATTGTGTTTACATATTGTATAGTTCTAAATAGATAACTGATAACTGATAACTGAATTATATTATGATACATAAACACATTGCTAAATACAATCCCAAAGTTTCCTTATTTAAAATGAAGTAAAGTGCCAAAACCTAATGGTAGAGATTGTAGTATTGGTGGTAATGTGGTGTTGGTGGTTGTA
Source organism: Berghia stephanieae (assembly GCF_034508935.2). Taxonomy (NCBI): domain Eukaryota; kingdom Metazoa; phylum Mollusca; class Gastropoda; order Nudibranchia; family Aeolidiidae; genus Berghia; species Berghia stephanieae. The sequence goes on from NC_088364.1 coordinate 18,419,085, forward strand.
GTAATGATGAAGATGTGATAGTGGTTGTTGTTGTTGTAGTAGTAGTGATGATGATATGGTGGTGGTGGTGGTGGTGGTTGAAGTAGTAGTTGTAGTGATGATGATGTGGTGGTGGTATAGTGGTTGTAGTAGTTGTGGTCGTGATGATAATGATGTGGTGGTGGTTGTAGTAGTGGTGGTAGTGTTGTTGATGTGGTGGTGATGGTGGTACAAATGGTAGTGATGATATTGTGGTAGTGGCGGTAGTGATGATAATGTGGTGGTGGTTGTAGTAGTAGTGGTAGTGATGATGATGATGTAGTGGTGGTTGTAGTAGTAGTGGTAGTGATGATGATGATGTAGTGGTGGTTGTTGTAGTAGTAGTAGTACTAGTAGTAGTTGTAGTGATGATGATGTGGTTGTAGTAGTAGTTGTAGTGATGATGATGTGGTGGTGGTTGTAGTAGTAGTGGTAATGATGATGTGGTGGTGGTTGTAGTAGTAGTGGTAGTGATGATGATGATGTAGTGGTGGTTGTTGTAGTAGTGGTAGTGATGATGATGATGTGGGGTGGTTGTAGTAGTAGTGGTAGTGATGATGATGATGTAGTGGTGGTTGTTGTAGTAGTAGTACTAATAGTAGTTGTAGTGATGATGATGTGGTTGTAGTAGTAGTTGTAGTGATGATGATGTGGTGGTGGTTGTAGTAGTAGTGGTAATGATGATGTGGTGGTGGCTGTAGTAGTAGTGGTAGTGATGATGATGATGTAGTGGTGGTTGTTGTAGTAGTAGTACTAGTAGTAGTTGTAGTGATGATGATGTGGTTGTAGTAGTAGTTGTAGTGATGATGATGTGGTGGTGGTTGTAGTAGTAGTGTAATGATGATGTGGTGGTGGCTGTAGTAGTAGTGGTAGTGATGATGATGATGTAGTGGTGGTTGTTGTAGTAGTAGTACTAGTAGGAGTTGTAGTGATGATGATGTGGTGGTGGTGGTTGTAGTAGCAGTGGTAGTGATGATGTGGTGGTGGTGGTTGTTGTAGTAGTAGTGATGGTGATGATGTGGTGGTGGTGGTGGTTGTAGTAGTAGTGGTAGCGATGTTGTAGTGGTGGTTGTAGTAGTAGTGGTAGTTGCAGTGATGATGATGTGGTGGTGGTGGTTGCAGTAGTAGTGGTAGTGATGATGTGGTGGTGGTGGTGGTGGTTGTAGTAGTAGTGCTAGTGATGATGAGGTGGTGGTGGTGGTTGTAGTAGTAGTAGTGGTAATGATGATGTGGTGGTGGTGGTTGTAGTAGTAGTGGTAGTGATGATGTGGTGGTGGTGGTTGTAGTAGTAGTGGTAGTGATGATGATGTAGTGGTGGTTGTTGTAGCAGTAGTGGTAGTGATGATGTAATGGTGTTGGTGGTGGTTGTAGTAGTAGTGGTAATGATGATGTGGTGGTGGTTGTTGTAGTAGTAGTGGTATTGATGATGTAATGGTGTTGGTGGTGGTTGTAGTAGTAGAGGTCGTGATGATGATGTGGTAGTGGTGATTGTAGTGGTAGTGGTAGTGATGACGATTTGGTTGTGGTGGTTGTAGTAGTAGTAGTAGTAGTGATGATGATGTGGTGGTGGTTGTAGTAGTAGTGGTAGTGATGATGATGTGGTGGTGGATATAATTGTGATGGTAGTTGTGGTAGTGGTAGTGATGATGATGTGGTGGTGGTGGTGGTTGTAGTAGTAGTAGTTGTGGTACTGATGATGTGGTGGTTGTGGTAGTAGTGGTAGTGATGATGATGTGGTGGTGGTTGCAGTAGTAGTGGTAGTGATGATGGTTGTAATACTAGTGGCAATGATGATGATGTGGTGATTGGAAGGGGGGGGGGGGGGAGGTATCCTTGGAACAAATTGACCTCACCGGAATTTGACGGAAGTTGCCCGGAGCCCGGAATTTTTTGCTCCAGACCGGAGTTTTTTTCCGGTGAAACCGGAGTTTTGGCATCACTGCATATGGGACATAATCATGAGTCCTTAGCCTTTGGATTTGGAATTTGCCATAAATTGGCTGCCCATAATGCTCGATCCTTAATTTGACCTTGGCCTTGGAAATTTCGATTTGGCCGGTCTGCTTATTGGGCCCATAAAAGTTTAAGGCTCAAGTGATTTGTCTCGATCTATATTAATTTCCACAATACAATAGTATAATCATTAAAATAGATGAATTCCTGTTCATAATAGACTTCATTTCTCCCAAATTCAGTGGGTTCTCCATCAATAAACACCAACCATCGATGTCATAAGACACATAAAGACTTAAGGGAGGTAACTGTATTTTGCAAGTATTTAACTATTTCAAGTATGATGATTTAGCATTTAAAATTATATCGATATTTAAAAAAACAAATCTTTATTAAAATACATTTTATTTGTCAATTTAATCAGCATTCTTTAAATTATTTACCAATATTCACAATTTTGACACTATCTTCATACATCATGATATTAGGATATAAGTATTTTTTTTAAAAAGATAACGTTTGCTATGCTCTTTATAAACGGCATGTCTGGGTTTGTTTGTTTTTTTAAGCGGGCATTATGATTGACATCTGACGTTGCAAATAGCCACCTACACACTTTGTACCTAACCGATTTTGATTGTTGATGGCTCAAAATAATTAATCCTGACCCATGATAATTTCCACAATATAAGTATAATAAGTGAAATAGATGAGTGCAAGTTTGTTATAGCCTTCATTTCCCTGCAAATATTGCAGGTTCTCCACTGGTACTGATATATATTGATAACAATAATTTATTTACTCCAAAACTAAAATATGGTCTATGGTGCTGTGATGATTAGAAGCAAAAAACAAACAAATACTTATCCTATTAAAAAGACAGAAATGTCAAGTTATTTAAAAACATAAAAAAATTACCTTGAAAACACAGTCATGAATATATGCATGATCTTTTCGGTAAATGCGACACCCATCTGAACCCTTAAACTCTGGAATACGGCCAAGAAATAGCTGACAATTGGTTCTAGAGCCTCTGTCTTATGGATGTAAATGGGAAAGATGGTGAGGGCTGTCTGGGTCACCTCGGTCAGAGATTCCCAACATATCTTTTTAGATTTGACAATCTCTCCAGCAATGGACTCCACTAAATCCTGACACATCACCATGGTTTGTTTGATGACCGGTTTGCCTGAAAATGAATAATACGACAATTATGATTCGCATGTCATGTGGTGTAGAGGTAGTCTTTGACTCACAACACAATTTAAACAAGGTACAAAACACCTTACAAAAGACATTTTGCATATGATTTCCAAGTCTTTGAGTCAACGATTAACCTCTTTATAAAAGCACATTGCACACATTTTCCTTTGAGATGGACGTTAAATTTGGAGGTCCCCATAGTGTAATTAAACATTGGCTTTGTCCAAAAATTATGCTACAGACTTTATTATACAACAAGAGATTTTCAAAAAATAAATTTAATCACTTAGAGCAAAGAATCTACTGTGGATCAGCAATAAACAGATGTAATTTTCATTAAAAAACTAATTACAAAGTCACTAAAATTGATTTGGTTCAATGTTAAATGATAAGTTAAGGTAACTTCAGCATAAATAAAAAAAATTAAATCAATTATGAAAAGCCCTTCAACAAATAGAGACCTAAACCCAGAGCTGCCTATTTAAAAAATTCGTAGTTTCCAAGGGAAAGAAGAAAAATATTCACTTTAAATAGCTTGAAAAATAAACAATTTGCTCTCAGCATGATCCAAAAAACTCCAATATCCTGAATATAGGTTCTAATAAGCTAGACGTTCCTTTTCAACAAGATTTATTGAGTCAAAGAGACCTATGTAGGGCTGGAGCCAAAAATGTGTATTTCTATGAATTTTTCATAGTACGAGGCAGGTCTGTAAACCCAATCTGCAAATTTACAAAATAAAATCCCACCTTGTTCTTGTGCAGTGGAGGAAAGATCTTGTAGATTACAAAGGGCTGTAAATTGACTGGTTAGATGGGTGACCAGTGACTTGTGAGTGGCTGCCCGCTGAGTCCAGTTCTGTTGATTTTCGGGTAGACTTGGCCACGGTAATACCAGGTGTAGGGACAATGACCGAATCAACAAGTGCTGGATCTGTTGAGACATTTTAATGTTAACTTTGTATATATATAAAGTTATCTCAGCTGCTAACATATAACATTTTTCCTCTCCTCTTGTAATAAACAAGAGCTGACTACCTTCATTGCTGTTATATATAACCAGATGGGGTTCGATTTTGCTGTAACATGACAGTTTTACCAGGAGTAACACCAGACCTGCCAAGACCAACTAACAAAAATCTGCATATTTTAAATAAAAAATTCGAATTTGGAGTTGAAGAAAATTGAATTTGTATAAACCTAAAGGACATGAAGGTGAGCCTTATTTATATAAATTTATTTATAACACTTTAGAATTGGTGTGTTGGTTCATTTCATATATCCATCTCTGGAGGATAAAAAAATTTCACTTAAGACATTTTCATTAATTTTTAACTAACTTACAAAAATTTAAAAAACTGGAACAAAAAAATCTGTATTTGGCAAAATCTGAACTCCCAAAATATCTGTATAAATCGACATAATCTGCTAAAAGTGGCAGATCTGTAACACTCACTTCCAACTTAATTCAAACTTAACAGGAGAAATTATGCTTTGAAAAAGAATAAAATCTTGCAATCCAAAAGTTAATGAAAAAGTTTTGGTGTGATATTGGTTTTATTATACATAAGAGCACCACCTTGTGTAGGAGAACAAGACTTAACGAAATTCCAGTCCTGCCAAAGGGAGCTAACCAAAAATGTACATAAGTAGTAAAAATCTTGATTTAAATACTTGAAAACTGGTCTAGCTGGTCTCAATTTAAATATTCCAAATATCCACAATAATCACATCTTCACTCATTCAACAATCTTATTTTAATAATCTAGAACAAAAAAAAAACAAAAAAAAATCGAATTTAGCACTGTGTGCACATCGCAGATGAAGTTCTTTAAATCAATTTTTGAGGAAGGCACTCGCCAAATCTCACCTCCTGAGGGAGTTCCAGCACGGCTCCCTGTGAGGCCATGTCATACAATGCCTGAACACATCCAACCTCCAGCAGGAATGCTGGTCTCACTGTGGTTGTGATCGAGAGCAGGAGATGGGCAGAGGACTGCAGAATCTTTTCAGGGACCTGGAAGTCAGTAAAGTATTTGAGCTGTCATCAAATAATATCCATAGCAAAAGAGAAAACAATAAAATAGAAAAAAACATCAATAAGATATTAGCGCTCACTATGAGGGAGGGGGCAGGAGAGGAAGAGAGAGAGGGGGGGGAGAGAGAGAGAGAGAGAGAGAGAGAGAGAGAGAGAGAGAGAGAGAGAGAGAGAGAGAGAGTGAGAGAAAGAGGGAGAGAGAGAGAGAGAGAAAGAGAGAGAGAGAGACAGAGAGAGAGACAGAGACAGAGAGAGATGTTTTATTTGTTGTTTTTAAGGGTTTTACGGTGCTTGCAACACATTAAGGCCATATCAGCGCCAGTAAAAAGGAAAAAAAATAGGTTAGTAAAAAGTTCTAGAATTCAAATTAGAGCACCCAAGAAAAGTTAAGACAAAGGGGAATTGGATCATATTGGAAACAGATGTAAATTCCAAAAGCACATTATCAAAGTACTTAGTTTGAGATCACCTAAAAGTCTCATCCAGGCACAAGCACAGGTCCCCACGAAGAAGAATACACTCAAATGTTTACGAATCATATATAAAATGTAAATAAAACATAAAACAGTGCACAACAGAGAGATGATTTACAAGAAAATAAATATCTCCCAAAACTAACTATACATTTGACTGAGTCCCTCCCAGCTAGGGTATTGGGTCACTGCCAGGACAAAACCCAAGTAATTTCATCCCAAGACAAAGACAGAAAGCGTGTTGTTTGTTTGTTGTTTTTAAGGGTTTTACGGCGCTTGCAACACATTTAGGTTATATCAGCGCCAGTAAAAAGGAAGAAAATGGGACAGTAAAAAGTTCTAGAATTACAGTTAAAGCACCCAAGAAAAAGTAAGACATAGGGGAACTGGGAACAAATAGGGATCAGATGTAGATTCCAAGAGCATACCACCAATGCACCTAGTTTGAGATCACATATAAGTATCATCCAGACACAAGTACAAAATCCAACAAAGAGGAATACACTCAAATGCCTACATTATACATTAAAATAACAATAATACATTACAGAGAGATGATTTACAAGGAAAAAAAAATCATCTCCCAAAACAATAACTATGCATTTTACTGTTTCCCTCCCATCTAGGACTCCGGCCAGGGCCAGGACAAAACCAAGTAATCTCATGCCAAGACAAAGACAGAAAGCAAGTTGGAAAACAGATATAAGGGGATATAAGACACAGTATGTACCCCCCTGCCCACTATGGGAGGTCAGGATCCCCACCCAGAAAGCGTGTTGGAAAGAAGATAAAGGGGGATAGAAGACATAGTAACTGCCCCTCTGCCCACTATGGGAGGTCAGGAACCCCACCCAGAGAGAGAGAGAGAGAGAGAGAGAGAGAGAGAGAGAGAGAGAGAGAGAGAGAGAGAGAGAGAGAGAGAGAGAGAGAGAGATAGAGATAGGAGAGAGAGAGAGAGAGAGAGAGAGAGAGAGAGAGAGGGAGGGAAGGAGAGAGAGAGAGAGAGAGAGAGAGAGAGAGAGAGAGAGAGAGAGAGAGAGAGAGAGAGAGAGAGTGAGTGTGGATTATGAAACAAGCTAATACTTCTCGTCTTATACCTCTTTTACAATGAGTGGTGTAAGGGATTCCATCACAACTACAACAAAGTTTTTGAACTCATCTTTCTGATGATTCGTTCGTAAACTTTCAGCATAGAACTGAGCCATCCAATGAGCATAGGCCTTGATGGCTGCTACAGATTGAGCATGTCTGGAATCAAGAAATTAAAACAATAAAAGCTTGATAAAAAAAAAAGTACATTACGTGTGATAGTTGTTGTCCTTGCCTTAAAATTCATATAATTCTCTTAATAACATTGTACCGAAAGATGAAAATTGTATAAATTAAAATGATCAGTTTATTAACCCTTTTAACAAAACAATCGTGACACCCTAATGGGTTCTTTTTTCTCTCTGTTTTTTTCTTTAATTGTCAAAAATAATTTCTTGTTTCCTTGTTCATTTGATTTTGTATTATCAAATAATTTAAATAGATAAAATATGATTTAGTCTAGCAACAATCCATTGAAATCAATAATGTGAATAATTCAACACAATTCTGCTTTTTTCAACTTGACTGATAAGGAAAGTATCAAATAATTATCCAAAAAAATATCAATAGCATTGGCGATCCAGTTAAAATACATTGGTGACAAAAATAGAGAAAAGAAAATTGCGCATAAACATACACTTCAATAAAGTCCTGTTGCAATACAGCTGCTGAAGTGCTGAGTTCAAATAATTTAAGACGACTTCCATATGCCATGACTTGAACCAATCTGAAATTTGACATGAGGGTGGGGGGAAGAGAGAAAGAGAGAAGAGCATATATATTGTAACTAAACAAAGCAGTCATTATAAAACTTCAATATGCCTGTGATTTGATTCCTGAATTCATTTTTTGAAAAGCGGGAAGGTTTATTTGTTTTTAAGGGTTTTACAGCCCTTGCAACACATTAAGGTCATGTCATATCAGCACCAGTAAAAAGGAAGAAAATGGGACAGTAAAAAGAATTACAATTAAAGCACCAAAAAAAAAACGTAAAACAAAGGGGAATTGGTTCAAATAGGGAACAGATGTAGATTCCAAGAGCTCACTATCAAAGTACTTAGTTTGAGATCAACTAAATGTCTCATCCTGAAACAAGCACAGGTCCCCACTAAGAGGAACACACTCAAATGTTTACAAATCATATATTATATATGTAAAACACAAAATAATACAATGCATAACAGAGAGATGATTTACAAGCTCCCAAAACTCCTTAACATATGACTGTTTCCCTTTCAGCCAGAGTCAGGACAAAACCATGTAATCTCATTCCAAGACAAAAACAGAAAGCAAGTTGGAAAACAGATACAGAGGGAAAGAAGGTTTGGAACCTCACTCAGAAAGGGGGAGGGGGTGGGGGAAGAATATTATTTAAACTTATTTACATTCAAAGAGGATTTCATATTGTAAAAGTAGGAAAATGAACTAGCCTATCTCCAAATCTGCGTAAGTTAAGGCTGAAGGCTTTAAAACACTTAAGGAAAAACCGAGAAGCTTAAATGAAAGGTACATGTACACGTATGTATAAAACTGACATTGTACAAGCTTTTAGCACATTTTATATTCATATGTGGGGAATTAAGATCATAGTTTAAGTAAGTAAGGGTAAAATAGCACAGTTTTTTGGGATATCAAACTCCATATAATTTAAGAAAAATTAATGAACAATGATGCATTCTGGGTATGATGTGACTTCTCTAAGGAGATACTCCTTAGCTAATTCTTATAATAATAGTAATAATAATAATAATAATAATAATAATAATAATAATAATAATAATAATAATAATAATAATAATAATAATAATAATAATAATAATAATAATAATAATAAGGAACAAAGAAGAAACAGAATTTCTTAACAATGAAAAATACACAAGATTCCATTTTAACTCCAAAACCTAAACCTTCAACCCAGTTGTGATCGTAATCTGAGCCCTATTTAAATCAGATGAGAAGTAAATAGCAAGGACCAACATCCTAGCCAAGGATAACCAATGACCATTATATGTCAATTGGACACTTCAGAAACTGGAAGGAACTCCAGCTCTGTAACCGGTAAGAAAATGAAGGACTTTTATGAAAAATGGTTACCTTGTAACAATCTGCATGGCATTTTCAAACCGCGACACAAATGTCTCGCCGATGAAGTGGACAGCCAACCTTCCCAGGGCTTGTAATAAAGAAGACAAGTCCCTCAAGGCACAATGAAGACGACGGCAGTCATTCTCAACCGTGATACACAATCTCCTTCCATTCACAGACGAATTGTCTACAAATTTCTCCACACCAAAGTAAGTCTCGACATACTCCTGAAATGGATCCCACTGTGTAGAGAAAAATAAATTTAAAATGACATAAATCACCCAAGTAAATAATTGTTCATCCAAGTATTTGTACTGCTGTGGTAAAAAGATTAAATCTAATGTAAGTCCAATGGTTCAATGGTGACTAATCATCTTGATGGTATGCCATCATGGAAAAGGCAATATGCAGACATTTTCCTCTTCCCTTCAAAAATGAACATCTATTAGAGATTCAGAGTAGTCCAGCACATCTTTATACAAATAATAATTCTTTATTTTTTTTTTAATGCCTCCAGCAGCAACACATGTATTTTACATTATTATATTAACCTTTAGCTAAAGTTATTAACTCGGACATGATGCATGTTAGTCATATTGTAAGTTTAGAAGGCAGGTACAATGGTCAAATTTGTATATCATGCTGAATGGTAGAATATAAGTCCAATGCCTCAAAAGATTTTGCTAATACATATTTATAGCCAATCATATTATTTTATTATTATATAATGTGATAACTTTCTTTTATAATTCTCATTTTCAAATTTTCTCTGTGCTTTTATTTACTGTATTGATTTAGCTCAATTCCCAATTTTATTATCTAATCTGATCTTAGATATCTATTTGTAATAATAATAATAATAATAATAATAATAATAATAATAATAATAATAATAATAATAATAATAATAATAATAATAATAATATCAACAAGACAATACCCACCAATAATTGAAAAACATCAGCTGTCATCACTTCCGCTACTTTCGCAATTACCTCCAAATTTTGACGTAGAAAATGCTGCCACTCAGTTTCCTCCTTCAAAACAAAAAAAAAAACAAAAAAATTTTTTTAAACATATATAGAAATCTCCAAATGGTGCCTTATTCTCTTTGTAATGGAAAATAAGAGGAAAATATATAATCTTAAAATATATTAATATCCTGTTACTTCAACCCATTAGACCAGTTTGGTGTACACAGCTCAGTGATAAGTATCAGAGGCTGATTCAAAACAAGTGCCTGTCACTTAATTACATTATTAATTGGAGTTGCAGTCATCAATCAGATCTGCCAAAAGAAGCTGGACGTTCCTATACTTTTTTTAAAAACATCAAGAATGAGAGACATAAAAGATTTGCCATCATTTATTATTTACTTTTCCAAAATTTCGATATTTTATCATTATTAGCTACTTATCTATTTTCTTTTGTTTTGGGTCTTATGAGTGCCAGTAAAAAGCAGAAACATGGCATCGTCAAAAAAATATATATTTACAATTAAAAGCACATAAGTAAAAGGGGAATGGTTCAAATAGCAAATAGATGTAGATTCCAAGAGTGGACAGTTTGAGATCACCTAAAAGTCTCATCCAGACACAAGCAGAGGATCCCACCAAGAGGCATACATCCTCCCTGTACACTACGGGGGAGACAAAAGACCCCATGCATCATAAATATGAATCTCACAATACGAAAACAGGAATCCCTCACTCCTTAAAGATTGGTTTTTACTCTTTCCTGACACAGCACAATAATTCGTCACCTAATGATTTGATTCAATGTCAATCTAAAAGGAAATTGAGTCCTATAACCGGACATGATGCATTTTAGTCATATGGTGAGTTTAGAAGGCAAGTACAATGGTCAAATTTGTATATCATGCTGAATGGTAGAATATAAGTCCAATGCCTCAAAAGATTTTGCTAATACATATTTATAGCCAATCATATTATTTTATTATTATATAATGTGATAACAGCTGACAATTTATTCAATAGTACTAAACAGATGCATTCAGGTACAAACATTAGAATTACCACTTTGAGTACAGAAGAAGAGCTTACATGTCTTCACTAACTCACAGCCATTACAGCACCTCACCAAATTTGTTGTTGCAATGAATCAACTAAGGAATTACAAACTATTCATGAACAATTCATATCATTCTTAACTTACATCATCATCCAGAGTGTCATCATCCAACTCCTCAAGTTCTGACTGATTAAATTTAAACTGTAATTTTTGTAATATATTTGACATCAGAGATGTCAGAGCACCTTTGTATCTGAAATTTGAAGAAGAAAATACCAAGATTATGCAGAAAAACTTGATTATTAAAAAAAAAGAAGATAAATCCTCAAACCTAAATATTACTGAACCATCACGAATGACCACAATGATATCCTTTTTAAAAAAATTATGTACAAATTAGTAAAACTTTTTTTTTCTCCCCTGGACAAGATTATTAAGCCCTAATTTGCTTTAGACAACACGGGTATTTCCTGTTGCCATCAGACATCTCTTTGATGGATTAAATTCTACTAGAAAATGACATTTAAAGATGTGCCATGGAAGGGTGTGTTTTTTTTTATTTAAAAAAATATAAAAAATTCCTTCTACGATGCTATTATAAATTGCTATTCACCTATTAATGACCTCCTCTCTGGCAACAGCTCTGGTTTCCAATTTGCCAGTCAAATAGTCCAGGAATGTGATCCAGATATCCAGACAACTGTAATAGCCATCTGTAGTGGGCTGGTGGTAAGAAAACAATATAAATGAATTAGAATATTGCTAGAACCCATTGGGTGTCAAAATGATCCGACATTTTCAACAACAACAACAAAATTATTTTTTAAAAAGACAGAAAAAGAAAGAAAGAAATGAAGGACGCATGTATGTCTCTTCAAATAATTATTAATAATAATAATAATAATAATAATAATAATAATAATAATAATAATAATAATAATAATAATAATAATAATAATAATAATAATCACCTGTCTGAAAGTATATTTAAACAAAAGAGATAAAAATTCTAGCACCGGGAACTGTGGATTTGACTCAAATCTGCGTAGATGTACACTGACAAACAGACGTAGGAAGTCTGTAAACTTCTCTACATAACTGAAAATAGAATAAAAATGATAAAATGTAAAAAAATAATTATTTTGTCAGTTTTGACAAATTTCATATTGATTCCTTGATAAATAAGCAATAAATTTATGGATTGTTTATTTAGGTATCCAAATATTTCTCTCAACTATTTACAATATATATATATATATATTTTTTAAAAATATTTTTTAATTTGGAAGGTGTCTCATCAGTAGCAAAGCTACAAAACTATTGGTCAAAAAAAGGATCAAAAACTCAAAAATGTCCCATAAAAAAAGCAGAGTAAATTCATGATCATTTTTTACAGAATCCATCACTTTTCAAAACTGTTTAGATTTTGTTCAAGTCCTGTAAAATATAATTGAAGGATTCTTTCTTTAGCAATCACATGAACTTAGCCACACTCATCTGTAATATTTACGGACCACTCTAAGTTGTGAATGAGAAATACTCTAGTTGACTCTTAATGGAGCAGGCACTGGTGTAAGATAAAGATCTAATAGAAAGTTTATGAAACAAAGCTTTTCCTGACACTGTTTCATAAATAGGATATTGTAAGAGAGTGCGAGTACAGAAGAACAGATGATGTTTGTTTGTTTGTTTTTAAGGATTTTACGGTACTTGCAACACATTTAGGTCATATCAGCGCCAGTAAAAATATAGAAAATGGGAAAGTAAAAAGTTCTAGAATTACAATTAAAGCACCCAAAAAAAGGTAAAATGAAGGGGAATTGGTTCAAATATGGAACAGATGTAGATTCCAAGAGCACACTATCAAAGTACTTAGTTTGAGATCACCTAAAAGTATCATCTCAATGCAAGCACAGGTCCCCACTAAAAGGAATACACTCAAATGTTTACACATCATACATAGTAATAATATGTAAACAAAATATAATACAGGGCATAACAGAGACAAAAAATATAATCTCCCAAAACTCAACTAAACAATTGACTGTTTCCCTCCCAGCTAGAGTACCCGGACAGGGCCAGGACAAAACCAAGAAATCCTATCCCAAGACAAAGACAGAAAACATGTTGGAAAACAGATACAGGGGGAAAGAAGACACAGTAAGTGCCTCCCTGCCCACTATGGGAGGTCAGGAACCCCACCCAGAAGAACAGGTGACTTGTTCTGTTTGAAACGAATATTTGATTCACTAGGCTTGCTGGAGGAGTGATGTCACAACTTCCTCTTTTCCTGTTTAAAAATCCTTGGAAGTGTGTAACCAGGCATCCGGACAATGTATTATAAACAATGAAACATTGGAAGTGTGCACGTAACCAGTCCTTCGGAGGACTAATGATGAATAGGTTACATATTGAATCATAAGGTAGCATAAACATTTTAGTAGCAGGATATATAGGCAGATTCTTATGATAACAGGGCGTAAATGAGCGAGGATGGATGATCTTTATTGACGATCAACATTTATTTAGGCTATCACTCTGAAACCAGAAGATATGTTGCATAATGTATGTATCCACCTGTCCTGAGGACAACTGGCTTTACACTTCCAATCAGATTGGAACTAGTATTTTGACATGACACTTTTTTTCCCTACTGTGAAGTCGGTTGAACATGGTAGGAAATACACTCTAAAATTTGCATATTTTAAAATGCCAAGATTACTGACAGAAAGAACAAAAATTAGTAGAGTCTTACACTTCATCGAGTTCTTGAAGACGATTGCCTGTTGAGCTGGTATTGCTCTCTTTGGTGATTTTCTTCAACAAATTAAAAGTTTGCTGAAACATTTGGAGCAAAAAGTCCTCAAATTCTTGAGGCACACAATTCTTGCTGAGGATTTCATTAATACAATTCATTGCCAACACACCTGTAAAATAAATCATTGAATGATCTGCTATAATTCAGATAGAATATATTATCCTTTACTTTAATTAGGTCAAACATATAATCAAAAGCAATCCTTTTAAGTCATCGGGCCCACTGAGCTCAAGTTTATTAAGATAGTAGTAACAAGTGCTGGCTACCTTTTGTACAGGATGGGGATCCTGATAACTCAGTTGGTAGAACACTTATTTCACACACAAAGGGAGTTGGATCAACCCCAGGTGAAGTGGAGATGTTTTTTTTCTGACCCCGCTGTCTATCCAGGAGTGATTAGGTCTGTTAGATTAGGTGAAAAGTACTTTGCAATAAGCTAGCATCAGATCCAAAGGGTAGAAAGCAATAATTGCTATTGTCTCTTTATCGCTATAGAAATCAAGATTAGCTCCAGCTCAATGGGCCCTATGGTTCTAAAAGACTACTTTTGTATAGAATATTATAACAAAATGCTTTCTTCCAGATATAAAATTTCACTTTGTGACACTTGGTATTCTTTTGTGACAAAAGTAGAATGGGGCACTATCTGTGCCCGCAGATGGGAAAAGACCTCCAATTGTATCATTAAAAAAAAATTAATTAAAACAATCCGAGAAATTAGGAATTTAATTTTGATCACTTCAGATGTTACTTGTGACAATTTTTTTACACTATAAAATGTAACTTACCAAAATAGAATTTTTTGTATAAACACCTCAAACTTTTGTGTAAATAATTAAAACGATTTAAAAAAAAAAAAAAAATTTTTTTAAACCCTTCTTACCCAATTTATGAGTGGTGCTACTAAAGTTACCAGGTCTTGAAAAGCTGGGGCTTCCCCCATTGCCAGTAACTCCTTCCTTGGAGGAATCAGGTCTTGGTTGGCAGCCGAATGCCGCAAAGTGAAATATAGTAGACAGGAGTTGTGGTCTGATGACTGACGATAGAGGAACCCAGGAGAGGTACTGGGCCAGGCAGGTCAGTCCATGCCAGCACAGCTGCTGCGCAGCTGGATCTAGAGGAGGTAATGCTTCCATTTGGGGCCCTCGACTTGGACTGCCAAGAAGTAGAGACACAAAATTGGCTGGGGAAGAAAGGATGAAATTAAAATTTGTGAGAAGTCTGCATAATATAACTACAAGTATAATGTGTTTGTGTTTTTAAGGGTTTTATGGCGCTTGCAACACAATTAGGTCATTTCATCGCCAGTAAAAAGGAAGAAAAATGGAATAGTCAAAAAAAAATTATAATAGATTTACAATTGAAAGCACACAAATAAAAAGTAAGACGACGGGGAATGGTTTAAATAGGGAACAGGTGTAGATTCCAAGAGCACACTATCAGTGTTATTAGTCTGAGAACACATAAAAGTCTAATCCAGACACAAGTACAGGATCCCACTAAGAGGAAAACATTGAAATGTTTACAAACCACTATATATTCAAAACAAAAAATACACATACATAACAGAGAGATGATTTACAAGGAAATTCTAATACTATACATTTGACTGTTTTCCTTCAAGCCAATGACTCCAGCTTAGCCAGGACAAAACAAGTAATTCCATTACAAGACAAAGAGAGAATGCAAACTCAGAACGAAAACGAGATATAGGGGGGAAGAAGACACAGCAAGTGGCCTCCTGCCCTCTATGGGAAGTTTTTTTTTAAAAAGCCACCCACAACTGCAAGTATGAGGTGGAACTGGAAGGTGTCAATTGACCAAAAAATAAAATAAAATAAATTTAAAAAAAAAAAATCAAATAAGGAATGTTTCAGATCCATGGCATTTCACAAATGGTGATCTTGTGCTGAATGTCATGAAAACACACATTTATTCATTTTCTTTGAAAACCATAAGAAACAACACCACCACCACCACCACCAAAAACAACAACAACAACAACAACAACAACATAATAATAATAATAATAATAATAATAATAATAATAATAATAATAATAATAATAATAATAATAATAATAATAAATAATAATAATATTAATTAGCTGTTATATCATCTTGACTGATAATATAACAATATTAACTTCAATTTCTTTTTTATTTTGTTTCAGCAGGGTAGTGTACGAAACGTTTTTCCCCCCTGCATTTTGCATTTAAATACTTTCAAGTTTACCTCATACTTGCTAAAGATTCAATACATGAGAAATTTGGATAAAGAGCCTTATCTTGTTAATTTTACACTTTCAGTTTTGGCTGTGGAATATTTGGTGGAGAATTATCAATTCAACGTTTAGACATGAATAGAAAATCAACAACTGATAAAAGATGTATTGGTAAAGACTATCGCATGACAAGAGTAATCAACAATGAATTAATTCACCTTAATTAATTCTTTTTGGTGATAGATCTTCACTCACAAGTTTTTTAAAATATTAAGACCTATCTTAATTGAGATCCAATAAATGGTTTTCAACTGTTTAAACATCTAAATCTATGATTTATAATAATTTCATTCACATTGAAATCTGAATATATCTCTTCTTTTACCATTTGCAATAGGAGAGGAAGAAAAAAGCTGATCAGACTGTTGGCGAGGTGATTTGGATCGGCCCTCCCCAGATGTTGGTGAAGGAGGAGGAGTTGCTGCTATCACATGACGATGCTTTTCTAACATGGCCTCTAAAATACCTGTGAAAAAGTTGAATCAGCTTTTTAGAAAATACAATTTAATCAATAAGTTACATTATTTTGTAAGAAAATGGAGATAATGCCATAAAGAATTAACTTTTAAAAAATGCAAACTAAACATAAATAAGTTTATTGAATATTTGATTCAAGTGCAAAAGAACTTAAATCAATACAGGATACAGGATACAGGGTGCAGCTGAGATTTTTCTGATTCCCTTGTCCACCCAGCGATGAGTCAGTTGGATCTAGCCACAAGTACTTTGAAATAGACTTGCATCTTATCCTAAGAGTGACAAACAATTGCTACTTCTGTTTAATACGTAAAAATCAGGATAAATTTCAGTTCCTTAAATAATGAATTTACAGATCTGAGATTTCTTGAAGGACTGTTTTTTGTTTTGTACAAACAATGTTATTTCTAAATTTTTGACAACGATTTAAAGGCTTTATTTAAAAGCCAAACATTCTGTATTGACAAGAGCAATTCAAATTGCATTTATGCTTGTAAAAGTTTTTCAGGAAATGAATACAACTTTTGTAAACATACCAATGAATTAATATTGTACTGCTGTTATAATCAGGGCAGATACAATTTAACCGTTATCTTGATCAAAGCCAAATAAATATGACGTAGCACATAAGCAATCCCCATTTGTCCACCTCATACTGCATGCCACATGCAGTGAGTTGGGCTGAACATTTTAAAGCAATATTACAGCCTGACCGAGGGCAGTAAACACAAAAATACTATTTTTATCTAAAATATTATTTAAAAATTAAATAATTTCAAAACAAAAACATGTGATTAAGAAACAAGACTTCTACCTCTTTTGTATACACACTGCCATAAGGCATGGTTAACAAAAAATTTTTTTTTTAAAAATCAAATACTTAGTTTCATAATAAAATTGGATAATTATGATAAAATTTGAATCAAGCATGACTTAAGTCATGATTAAATATTTTGCCACTTACAGTTTAGCACACTGAGAATAGCAGGCACTTGCTGCAGAAGAAGTCTCTGCAGTTCGTCTTTCCTGGCCATACTGAGGTCATCTCTGGGCGAGGCAAGCTCCTCAGAGGCTGTCTGTAACAGTATGACCCCGAGTAGGGCTGTATCTGGATGCTGGGCCAACTGTTCAAAGAACAAAATATCGACCATGAAGTCGTAATTGTTATGAAATGAATGAGAACTATCTCACAAATCACCTACAAATAATGCTTTCCTTTCAATCAATCAATTGACAAGTAATTTGGGGTTGTGACAAAAGGCTACTTCATGTACCGTTCAACTAAAAAATGACAGGTCATGAAGTTATTTTGAGACTCTATGTAAACAATCTTGTTCTCATAAATTTCTCTGATGTGAATACTGACAAAAAGTTGAAGGAAATGAGCGTCTGGAACCAAGTATTGATAAAGTATAATTAAGGTACCAACTTCCTTCAAACACCAATGATAATGCTTCAAAATCTACTGAAAATTCATGAATTTATCACAATATAAAGCCAATATCATCTCAACATTTAAATACATAAATTAATTACATAAAATATGGCGAATAAAATTAATGGTCATTCATGCTAAGACAGTATTGCCAATAAAGCATCCATCAAACGGTCGCCATCATAAAAAAAAACATGGAACATATCCAGTCTATTTTATATTAAATACACAAAAATAACCTTCTGCAACTAGTTCCTTCACTTACTTGTACTATTCTTAAGAAGAAATCTGGGTAGAAATGTGGCCAGTCACTTCTTCCTATATCAATGACTAGCTTGGCCAACTTGTTGCGAATGTAAGACGGAACTGTGGCATGATTGGTCAGTAAATATTGATTTAACTGGGTCTTGATCTGTGTCTTGTCAGGGGATGGCATATTCACCCACTTATGAGTTATGAAATTCTGAAATCAATTTCAAACAATGACTGTATATCAAACCAAATTTCCAATACTACACACTTTGAAAAATTATACAAAATCTGCAAATGTCATGGTGATAAAAAAAAAAAGAGATTTAAAAAATAAGTAAAAGAATTGGAGAGAACCGCATCTTCATTATAAACGTTTGAATTTATCAATTTGTGTTCATTCATTTGCAGAGAAATTGTACTCTCTCATAGCCCTTGCCAAAACACATGAAGAAATAAATACATACACGTCTCAAGACAGTATTATGTTGGTATGAACCAGTTATGGAAAATTGGCTTTTAAGTCTAAATTATGAAATTATATAAACTGAGGCAGTGGGTCAAAAATGAATAGGAAATTAAAAACTAATGTTATTCTACATAATTGTAAACATGTAATTGGCCTAATCATAAATGCACATTTCAACTTTAGTCACAAACCATCCTTTCAGTCAAAGTCATCAAAATAAATAATCACCTCAAGCACATTTAAGCAAAACATCTGAACATATTCATTGCTAGAACTGTTGAGGAAGAATAAGCACATCTCCCATGCATTAGACAGGCGTGTGAAGGTCTGTAAAATAGATTCTGAGGAGAAACAAATAGAATGTGTATAAAATTAAACAAATATGATTGAAAGATAAATAGTTACTAACAACTATTCTCTCCATACTGACTGCTTGTAAATCACATGCTTTCTCAAATCATATGAAATCTATCATTTAATTGCTGTTAGAATAAAACACTTTCACTCCCTGTTCACTGTTGCTTTGATATGTCCAATTTGCCTTGCCCATATAATCATTGATTTCACATACTATCAATAGCAAAATTTGCCCAGTTTAATGATATAATAAAATACATATTATGTTATATATTTTCTATCAATTTTACTTTTTAAAAACTAGAAATAACTCGTGATTCAGAGATAAATCATTATTTTAGAGCATTTAGAGCATATAGTAATATATGCAAAATCCTTTATTACTGTGCACATATGTGCATAATTTATTCAGTTTTAATTGAAATAAAATTTAACACGGTGCGCCCTTTGGTAACTGAGAGATGACGTCATCAGTATAAAAGGGTAATTTTGACATAAATCGCAAATCATTTTGACTTTGTCCAACATGATTCTTGAAAGTTTATTTCATTTAAAACGTCAATCTAAGGATATCAATTGCCTTGACACTGTAAAATTCTTTTTCGTATGACGACATCATTGATTATACTGAGGATTACAATAGCATTTTGAGGTTTGACACAATGATGGGAACCCTTGGTGATGGCAGTTTTTATAAAAACAAAGAGATGACAAAATGGCTGAAAACAATAAGAAAGCCATGGTTCAGTTTACTGGCCTCCAAGATCACTTGACATAACCCCAATTGACTTTTTTTATGGGGATATGTGAAGAGCAGAGTGTTTTTTTTTTGTTTGTTTGTTTGTTGCTTTAGGTCTCTTCCAACACAATTGAGGTTATATGAGAGACTGCTGAAACAAAAAAAAAAAAGCAATCTAACAAAAATAGTACAAATGTCAATCAAAATCATAACCTAAAGATATCATAAGCTAAATTATAAATAACCAAGAACAAACAGGCAGAGGATTTACAGGAAAAAAAATATCCCCTGTCAAAAATACAATCACAAACCAAAGAAGCAGGATAGGCTAGTAAAGAGAAGAAGAAACGACATCACTATCGGATCGTACACCCATGCGAACATCATAGGTATATGATTCAAGGGTGATGCTCCCATCCAACCACCCGCGAGCAGAGTGTTTAGAACCCTCGTGAGAGACATGCTTCACCTGAAGACAAAAATAAGAAAAGCCGTTTCGTCTGTCACACATTACTCATGCTGCAAAAGATGTGGGATGAACTGGAGAGACACTTGCTGCTTGTCATTCAAAATGGTGGTGGTCACGTGAAGCTTTAAATTGGATGATTGCTTAAACACACGATCACAAGTAAGATATTAGAAAGAAACTCTAATAAATTTAGACTAATATGTTGAAAACTTTGTAAGGCGTTGCAGCTGTTCTTGAGTTATTCAAACCGGAGACGTGTCAATGATTAAAAACAAACACGCTGTAAATTACAATATATTCCAAAATTAACTTTTCTACTCATGACAGTTACCAAAGGGTGCACAGTATCAAAACTTATATTAATCAAAACTTTAATAAATTCTGCACCTGTGGCAAAAAAACGTTTCATAAAATCTTACATAGCTGTCAAGTTAATTAAACCTGAAATGTGTCAATAATAAAAAAAAACACACTGTATATTATATGTGGGATGCTTTTTTTTTTCAGCTACTTTTCAGTCATGGCTGTATCTCGCTTAATAAGTGGAATTCAAAAACGAAACTTGGCAATAATAAGGCGAATCCATCAGCGAACATCTTCAGCGCGATATAAAAATCACAGATTATTGCCCTTAAAAATATTCACATTATCCCTGGTCTAGAGAGAGAGAGAGAGAGAGAGAGAGAGGGGGAGTGGTCAAGTGGTTATGGGATTGAACTGATTGAACCCTGAAGACCCAGGGTTCATACCTCACAACAGGCGCTTTCATATTTAGCATTGGGCAATATTATTAACCTCCAATTTGCACACTTCTGACAACATGAGTGATTCCTGGTGACATTAGACATTTGTTTGATGATCTATATTCCTTCACGGAATGCCTATGCGATGGCATCTCAGGGAAGGGTGTAATCATTCAATTTTTCAGAGAGAGGGAGGGAGATAGAAAGAGAAATTTAATATACTCTTAATACGAAAGAAATTACATGAGAAAAAAGAGAAATTGTAGAAGTCAAAGTGGATAAAGGCCAAAGGATTTTTGCGAGATTGGCATTGTGGAAAATATTTCCATAACACAAAATACATTTTGGTAGCAAATAAAAGTTTAAGCTGCAAAAGCAAAAGAAAATAAGATTAGATTTTAATTTTATAAAATGATGTTTATCATTCAACTTCAAATATTGTGAGAAATAATTTTTAATTTTAAACTAACTTAACTCACCAATTTCTCTTTTGCGTTCATTGCTTGTTGCAGGAGCAAAAAATTCACTAAGCAGCCCGTCCAAGGCTTTCAAGGAATCCTGGGGAGTAAAAAATAAATTAAAATTTTACAGCATGATTTTGTGGTTTGCCACTGCCCATATCTACACATTTTTATTATTCAAAAATTAGTGTGACAAATTGGTGTCATTGAGAGTGTCATGTGTGAGGTTTTGTATTTTCACCACGGATCTTTTGTCATGCATTTATTTATATTCAATTTGTTAATATATATAGTAGCATTTTAAATAGTACTCTAGAACAAACTTTGATAGATTAGTGAAAGTTTAAACTTTCCTAATACGGTCTTTGTTTTGGTTTTCCGCTGCCATTTTGTTTTGTGAATATTGAAAGCAGTCCTAGGTTTGTTTTTTTCTATAGGGTTAGCTTGAGGTCAGAGGATTTTTTTACAATTAGGGTTAGTCATAAGTCTTAGTAAAGGTGCTAGGGTTAATTAAAAAGTACTCGATTTTATTTTTTCTTAGGGTTAGTTGAGGGAATATTTTGGGTTGTTTTCCTTAACACGAGAAGCTTTCGGAAGGCCTCCTGTTCTTCAATTAATGGGTCTCCTGATACTACTGATAGGGCAATAATAGTAGGAAATCTTATCTTTCTGCATCCATAGAAGACACTAGACACCTGGTTTCATATCCCAGAAATGGGGTGGAAGGGGCAGCAATGATTTGTAATTATTAATTGTAAAGCCTGTACATTTAGCGTTAAAATTACATCTTTATACTCCAGCGATTTGGGACTATCGACTATCGAGGTTGTTGTGAGCTATTGATGTGGGGTTTTTTTCCGTGAATTGTGATGTCGGCCTCGTGTCTTGTTATCAGGTTATAATATAAGCTGCAGTCTGCAGTCACCTTTCACTCTGTCTCTGTGTGTAGTGGTCTGCTACTGTAGACTGTAGTGTTGTATTGAATTTGAAGAAGAATCTATCCGTACGGATCATAACCAAACCTAGGTATGTGTACTAAGTGAATCGCGATACTAACCACTCATGTGGAGAACATGCCTCGTGAATAGTATCTATATATTTTATCTCCAACCGTGAACGAGATGTAAAACTATTCACGACAGTGGGATGAGTCACGATTCCTAGCCATCGCCATCTCTCATGTCATAATCATGTTTTGTAAAATCGAGCAATCTTAACTTACCATATTTGTTGATTTTCAAATGAAACAATTCCCAAGAACTGTGCTATATATCTTGAGTCGACATCTTTGAACATATATTTGACAAATACACTGAATGTACAGGTTTTTTAACACGTAGATTTTGTAAATTCGTTGAGATTCGCCATGTTTCACTGACGATTTTTTGGAACTGTGGTGACGAGTTATGTCCCCTTCTTCCCCTTTCTCATCGTAATGACCGGATATTCGCAATGGGCGTATTTTAACGGTCATCAAATTAAATTCGTGGAACCAAAAATAATAGAAGAAGGACCATCGTTGGTGGAACCGTGGAATAAGGATTTTTTGGTTCCGCTTACAGTTACAGTACAGTAGGGTATAACTTAAATTCAATAACTTTTGATGTAATGGAACGTTTCTTGCCAGGGCAAGTTCATTATGAACTTAAAAATTTATTTAATCCTACAGGGGACTTTTTATTATTTTAAAATATAAAGTCAGTTTTCAAGAGGCCAGTCTGAAGGTGGGGATGTTGATGGGGCGACGTGTACACGTCGTGATTCGGGCAAACATTTACAATTTCCTTCTCCGTCGGTATTGTTGTTTTGTTGGTTTCTGTTTCGGGTTTTTAAAAAATATATTTTTGCTTTGGTTTGCGCGTGTTACTTGTTTTTTTCTTTATTTTTTCTCTCGTTTTTTTGAGTATGTAGTTTATTTTATCGGGGGGGGGGGGGGGGGGGGGGGGGGGGGGGGGGGTTGTTGATTAAAATTTTTTTTTTCTTTTTGGGGGCTTAGAGTTTGTTTTAGTTTTTTCTTTGGTGATTATTAATTTTGATGGGGATTAGAGGTAATTAGTTTCTTTATCTTATCTTCCTTTTCTACGACTATTTCTCTTGTCGACTTGACCTGACAAAAAAATGACGTTACGGGCATGCATTGTCCATACATTGATATTACAAGATATTCTGTTAACCCTCATTTGTAATATCATTTTTAATGCAAAGGCTGTGAAATTTAAATTAATTGCTTTTTTAAAAATTCTTTCCTATAATGAAATGACCGCACTCTTGTGCCAATGATAAATAGCAATACTCACACCAAAAAAAAAAAAAAAAAAAAAAAAAATTAATGGAGAGAGATCAGTAGAACAGATTATTAGACTTATTATGATCATCATCTCCTCAGACCCATGGAACCAAACTTTATCCTGGTTTCTGTAGCGCGAAATGGAATTCATAGCAATTCATAGCTACAGACATTTGCAGGTCTGATAACAGAAATTGTAATGGTCTTAGTATGCCAGTGCAAGTCTATCGCAAAGTACTTTCCACCAGGTCTGACGTACCAAGCTACCCAATCACTGCTGGATGGACAGGGAGGTCAGAAAAAATCTTGATTTCACCCGGGATTTTTTTTTTTTTTATCCGAACCAGCGACCACCTGAGCTCTAGCCATTCGGTCTTGTGCCATGACGTAGAAGTTAGATGTCTTTTGTAGTTGTTCCAGGTGACTATAAAGTTACTGATGCTTGGATTTGGTGGGAGGAATGTGCATCTCAGGGATAAATGTTTGTCTATAACAAAGTTCTTTCCACCAGGTCAAACAGATTCAGGTACCCAATCACTACTGGGAGGACAGAGGCGCCAGAAAAAAATTAAAAGGCTGCAAGCGTCCAGACCGACGTTTATTATTATTTATTCGCAGGGCTGATAGAAAACATGTTGGAACAGATATAGGAGGAATAGAAGACACAGAAATGCCTCCCTGCCCAGTATGGGAGGTCAAAGAACCCCACCCAGTGGCACTTTGTAAATGTGGTAACAAAAACTGTGCCAAGTGAAGGTCAATGATGAGGTTTTTTTGTTGTTTTTATTTTAAATGTGTTTTTAGGGCACTTGTAGCACTTTTAGGTCATTTAAACGCCAGCATAGATATTATACGCTTGGCTAAGAAGCTCATAACATTGCCATCCAGAAGTATAACGGACCAACACACAAAACTGTGTGTATCCATGAACGTTTATAGTCAGGCAGTTCAGTGAGCATTACTCATAAACGCGGATGGCAAAAAACAATAACAAAGGCCTGAGTGACATCTTCGAACTATCTATAAACGTCTTGGAATTATGTGGGCAATTTTGTCAAATAATCATTTTGTAAAATAAAATTTAGAAAAAAAAACAAAACACACACACAAAAACGAAAAAAAAAAAAAAAACCCAAAAAACAGTAATACAGAAGGAAAATCAAACGAACCGAGAATTTGGAATTCTGCACCATTTATTTGTAAATCAATTTCAATACAATAAAACTTCCGAGGCATTGCAATGGCTGCAAAAATACAAGTGAAACTAAATTATGATAATGGAAATAAATTATTATAAGAATAAGTTAAGAAGTCATAAATAATGAAAAAAATATATTTTAAAGACTAATTATTTTAAAAACACACCCATGCCCAAATCCGTTTAATCCACACTTAATAATCAATGACAAGTCGCAAAAAAACTGCATAACATCCTCAATTTTTACTGATATCATTTGATAGCGGAATTCATGCTGCATCCTAAAAAAAAACAACATGTAGCTAAAAAGACACCAAGGATGTCCATGTAATATGTCCTAAGATCTGCCTATTTGAAATTAGCTGTCACAAGGTCAAAAATGAGGGTCCTGTTCCAGAACAAGGACAGAAGGCCACATGGAAAGATCAAATGATATAGAGAAGAAAGAACAAAGCTGTGGACCAATGAGGAATCCACCGGCCCAGGGAAGAATCATTGCTGCCCAAGCCCCCCATGGAATTCCATCTACTGCTCATTATTTCTGATATTGCACTCGATATGCTCAAATTCATTCGACTGGGCACCACTGAACCATTTTCTCCCTAGGAAAATAAGAAGTTAAGGAAAAAGAAGATTGTACAAAAAGGAACATAACCTTGAGTAAAATGCTAAGTGGATTCTAGTTCTAGTCTGTAATAGATTTGATTTGTAATGAATTGGATAAAATTGGTGAACAAGTCTTTTAAAAAAAAAGGACGATAAGTATTGAATTGTGTATTGAATTTTAAGCTTCAAATTATTAGATGAAGACAGATACTGTGGGCGATTCGGGTTTCCCCTTTATCAACAAAAAGATGATGAATAAAACACTAAGAATGAACGAGATATCTCATTCGTCCTTAGTGTTTTATCCATAAAGGGGAAACCCGAATCGTCCACAGTATCTGTCTTCATCTAATAAATTGAAGCTTACAATTTAATACTTATCATTATTTTTCCCTTCAACCTTCAAGCAGCAACATTTTCATTAATAAATCTAATGGTACTTGCTGGCTTTAAGGTGTCAACTAGTGCTTTGATGATTTATGATGATGAGTGCTTAGGATATGTTTATGTTGTTTGTTTTTAAGGGTTTATGGCGTTTAAAACACAATTCGGTTATATCAGCGCCAGTAAAAAGGAATAAATGGATAGACAAATTCTAGAATTATAATCACCCAAGAAAAAGTTTTAAAAAGGGGACCTGGGAACAAATAGGGATCAGATGAAGATTCTAAGAGCATACCATCAATATACTAAGTTCGAGGTCAACTAAAAGTCCCATCCGGACACAAACACAAGATCCAACTAAGAGGAATACACTCAAATGTTTACATTACACACTCAAAATATCAGATATAACAATACATAACAGAGAGATGATTTACAAGGAAAAGAATATAATCTCCCAAAACAATAACTGTATATTTGACCATTTCCCTCCCAGCCAGGGTATATAGCTAGTGCCAGAACAAAACCAAGTAATCTCATTCCAAGACAAAGACAGAAAGCATGTTGGAAAACAGACATAAGGAGATAGAAGACACAATGAGTGCCTCCCTGCCCACTATGGAAGGTCAGGAACCCCAACCAGTATTTAGTTTATAAGCATTTTTGAAAAATTATAACGAATATAAAGATTGTTAATTTCAATAGAAGATTGTAGTAAATCAAGTCCAAGCAGCTATGTATTCACGTGTTTAGATTAAAATACAGCCAGTTCTACTCAGTTGCGGGCATAGAATTCTCATCGAGAGAAATAAACTCAAATAGATAATAACAGTCAAAGACTGTCCAATATGTTTGTGAGGCATTAGTACTCCATATTGGCTAGAATTTTTAAAGTTAAAATATCCATTTACTTCTTTTTAGTATCCTTCATGAGAATTATTGATAAAATTTAGTGTTTGCAACACTTACAGCTTAAGTTCTTAAGGCAAAAATAATCAACTTCATTATATAAAAAAAATAAAAGGACACCACAATGCATACATTCTTTCATACATTTCACTGTCCTATATACATAAAATCCAATACACACAAAGATAAAGCAGGAATACACATTATGCCTTGTTGTCTGAGTGGACCAAGCAATAGTCTTCATCATTAATTAATAATAATATATGACTTTGTCATATAAAATTTCCTTTCCATGGAAAACTTGACTTACAGATACCCTAACATAACTCTAATAAAAATTAGGTTTTAGATAAGGTCAGCAAAAAAAAAAATTAAAAAATGCACCATCTCACTTGTACTTTTAACGAAATATTTTCATATGAACATTTAATAATCTAGAAAATTGAAAGGAGAAAAACTTTAGATACACCTAAATTCTAAGAACATTGCCATGCCTTCTATATTATATAATCTGATTCAATGACAAAATAAATTAATAAAATACGTATTAAACAAAATAGACAATGAATTGAGTAAGAAAAAAAAAAAGACAAAATAGTTGGTTCAGCCCTGAAATTGAATAACAATCCTTGTCTAAAGTCAATAACAACAGCAAGTTTGCGAATAATCATTGTTGGATCTTTGCATCAACACTAACACACACTCCTAGAAAAACACATATTAACAGCAAACGCCATCCTCGTGGAAATGACTGCACCAATTTTCCCTGAGAAAAATCAAGTTGTGTTGTCTCATTCAAGGACAAGGGGGGGGGGGGGGGGGAAGACTACTAAAAAAGGCATTGGAGAAAGGGGATTTAGGCCCCACGAAGAGCCCACATGGGACTGGAATGAAATGTCTTGATCACACAAAGACACATACTGGAAAAAATCTTCATAATTTAAAAAAAAATTATCTATTCTCCTCACCGCCTCAATAAGAAATGGGTGAAAATGACAGCTATAATTAACTGATGGAGCACACTTTCATGGTTTACCCATAAGCTGATATTCTGTGACCTTGGCGAATCTGTCTGTCTTTGTAACAATTATAGCCCAACCCAGACAAAAAAGGAACTCTGCCATAAGGGACACTTATGCATTTGAAAATGTGTGTCAATAACTTACAAATACGTATGGAGGGATGATTAACAAGAAAAACAAAATATCACCCACAGAAACATTCATTTGACTTCCTCCCTCCTATAACAAAGACGGAAAGCCATATGTGTTATGGTGTAAAAAAATCAGTCAGAGCATGCAAACCAGCAATTCCAGAGATTTGCTGTCCAACTCAAATTTAAGAGTTTCGACTTTTGGATAGATATATATCAAAACCATTTTGTTTTCAAATTAGAACTTTCTTTTTTATGACAGCCACCTTCAAACATATCCATTTTTGAGTGGACAGAGGCCTATTACTATTTGCAATCTAATGGTTCCTTCTTTCAATATTTATTTTGTCAACTCGTAGAATTTCTAATAAACTAAACCTGAATAATTATAACTTTGCTTTTATTGATACTGACAACAAGTTCAAAATACTCGCATAAGTATATAGATAAAAAAGTATATTTATCTCTAAAAGTCAAAAACAGTAATTAAGGCATTGTCCTGCACTTAAAAACACACTTGGAAAGATAGAAAAGTGAGCAAGAGCAGAACCCCCCTCCCCCCAAAGCCACAGGGGGAAGCCAAGAGTCCACAACTAGAACATTGTGGACAGTTTTCGACTGCTTGGATGATAAACAATACACACAAATCATAAACAAGTATTCATAATGCCCAATCAATTCAAACACAATGACTTTGATGAGTTTTCCCGAGAGAAGCTATGGATATCTTTACGGACGAGGTAGAGAGCATATTTCACAGACACTTTGTGAGACTTGGTTGATGAAGGTACAATGCACACATGTCCACATTCCTCCCACCTGAGACAAGCCACTTGTATTCATCGCTCCAGAGTCAGCAGATGCAGCAGGCATGCTACCATCTTTAAAAGAAAAAGAAAAGAAAATAAATCAACTGGGGTAAAAGCTAATATACCAATGAGACAAGTTAAAAACGCAAGTCTTCTATAAGAATGATAATTATGAACAATGTGTTGGGACATATATTGCCTGATTATAAAGCAGAGCTGCCAATCTCAATATCAGAAAAAGTGTAAAACTGCTTAATTGGAGAAAATGGCTTTAATTTAGCATGCACACTCTACAGCAACATTTGATGTTCATTGTTTATAAAAGACTAAATTCTTATTACTGATTGTAAAGAGGCAATTAAATCTTCCCTTGGAAGATGTACAAAGCACATGAATTCTGATTTTATAAAGTATGAAGATGAGAAATAATAACAAATTTTAAAAATCAATGTAAAAAGAAAGAAAGAAAGAAAATCAGAAGAAGCAAGCAATATAAACTAATCTAATAGCAGAAAATGGGAATAATTTTGATCAAAGCTTTCTCTTAAACAATAAGGAACATTTTTGTACGGTAATTAGTGCAGTTTGCTTTTTATTTTTTTGTATTTGTGTGTGTGTGTGTGTGTTTATGTGTGAGATTGTGTGCTTGCACGTTCATGTGTATGTGAATTATGAAAGTTACCATGAGCAGACATCATTTCCTCCACAGTCGCCCACTCTTCTGTTTTCTTGAAGTCGTGGGCCAGCTTTTCATCATGATCTTTGACAGCTTTGAATAGTATGTCAATTTTATCCTTAAAAAAAAAACAACAACAAAAAACCAGAAATTAACATTGAACAATTTGTTTTGTTCTTGGGTCTATAAAAATACTGTCAATAAATTTATGTGAATCATACTCAAAGTTTTCTCTATAAATATCATTGATGTCAAACATGGCATATTTTGTGCAGAGACGGAAACCAAGCAGCCATAATGAAATGATCAATATTTGGGAGGGTGACAACGTCAATTACTGCAAAACTCGGTGAACACATCTTAGGATATTGCAAAATTAAACGTACAAAATGTTTTTTTTTTTTTTTTTCAATTTAAAATGGAAATTTGCTTCAATTTGGCCGGCTATGCAAATCAATCAAAACATGAAGTTCATAGAGCATGGTAAAACATTGAAAAGCTCAATTATTTTAAAGAATGAATTCTTCTAACTTACTTGATTATAGAGTGCCCTTTATTTTATTTTTTTCCATTCCTTTAGAAACCATTAAAATCCACATAAAATCATATCAACAACCAACTCTTTTACAACTTACTTTTAAGGGCAGCATGTCTGATGTAGCCAAAAAAATAAGGAGATGAAAATCTGACATTGCTTCAAGGAACTTGTTGGGTGGGAATTTCTCCAAGTATTTTGTCAGAGATGCAAAGTCCTGTTTTACGGGACAAAGGAGAAAAAAAAACAACATAAAAAACAATCAACATTGAAATTATGAGACTAGAATGCTTTCATAAATCACACATGTTATTCAATCTTTATCATCATACATGGATAGAAGCCTTCCTGACTGTCATTTCTTTAAAACAATACAGTGGAAACCAGCCGGAAAAGCCCAAAGCAGAAATAGCAACCAAGAACTTTTTGACCGAATCTTTCAAGTTAAAATACAAAACTGAATTTTTAAAGCAAAAATATGTTTTAGGAAGCCATGAAATTAGGTTTGGTAATTGTGATATCACCATGCCTTCTTTCTGATATGGAATTCATAGACTACTTTGTTTTGTTTTTAAGGGTTTAACGGTGCTTGCAACACATTAAGGTCATATCCGAGGCAGTAAAAAGGAAGAAAATGGGATAGTAAAAAGTTCTAGAATTACAATTAAAGCACCTAAGACAAAGTAGACTTGGTTCAAATAGGAAACAGATGTAGATTCCAAGGGCCCACCATCAAGTACTGAGTTTGAGATCACCTAAAAGTCTCATCCGGACACAAGCACAGGCCCCTACTAAGAGGAATACACTCAAATATTTACAAATCATATATAATATTAATATATAAACAAAACATAATACAGTGCATAATAGAGGGATGATTTACTAGGGAAAAAATATAATCTCCCAAATCTATACATCATTTGACTGTTTCCTCTCTCAGCAAGGGCATCCGGCCAGGACAAAACCAAGTAATTTCATTCCAAGACAAAGACAGAAAGCATGTTGGAAAACAGAAATAGGGGGATAGAAGACACAGTAAGTACCTCCATCCCCACTCTGGGAGGTCAGGAACCCCACCCAGGAATTCATAGCACCAAAGTACAAAAAAGCCTGCAGAAATGTCTGATCACTCGGGAAAGCCAGCACACAAATTTCATCTTTTAAACACACCAACCCATATGAAAACTTAGGTAAGCGGAAAAACTAACAAGGTGTCATACTGATGGTCAAGCATCAATGCTACTATGGAAGGGTTTTACATAATCAGAAGCTCAAAGGCAGAAATAAAACACTCTAACAACTCAGCAAACATCATAAACATTAAAAACTGTCTAAAAGTAAATATTAAGTAGCCTGAAAGTGTGAATAGTGAAAGTATAGAACAAAAATATTATATCTAATAACTGCCTGACCTTAAAGATCTAACCACATGATCACCACTGAGTGGACAGAGGGGTCTTTGAATGTACGATGAGACATATCACCATTTTTTCCTACAGAAAAGCTAGGTATCTGAGTATGGTGAAAGACTGTAAGTAAAGAGCCTTTTCTGGGGACTTGACTATGCGCCTCTCAAACCAGGAACAAAACTAGTATGTTTTCTTGTCAGACAAGTGTATGACAAATTAAGCTATGAGGGATCCCAAGTGGATGAATAGAAGTAACATATTTCAAAATATGGAAAATTGTTTATAATACCACCAGCTAATAGAAGATTTGAGCCCAATAAGGTGCATTGTTTTAAGATGTACTACAAGAGGATTTAGACTGCGAAATGAAGGGGAATATGAATGGGAATTTTGTGTCACATACTTGCGTGTGTCCAATATTCTCCCTGTTCTCTACAGGGAAGCTGTCATTTGCTATTTGTTCATTAGACTTGAAGGTATATGAAAAGTCTGAGGCAAACGCTGCCGGGATAGTTGTTAAAAGATACTCCACTGGCAAGGGACGGGCCAACTGCGTCACCTCATTGTTGTAGTTATCTTTTTCCTGAGAGGAGAAAAGAAAAGTCAACGTTGGTTTAACATTTCATGAAATATTTTGAAAGAGGAGCATGTGAAATCTTTAGGAATTAAATCTAAAATAAGAAAAGGAAAAGGAGAGGAATAGGGAAAAGAAGTAGAAACGGAAAAAATAATACTAATAATAATAAATGATGAGAAGAAGAAGAAGAAGAAGAAGAAGAAGAAGAAGAAGAAGAAGAAGAAGAAGAAGAAGAAGAAGAAGAAGAAGAAGACGAAGAAGAAGAAGAAGAAGAAGAAAGAAAAAAATAATAAAGAACATCCGCAACATTATCAACATGACAATAACTAGTGCTACAACATAAAAGTACAAATGTATCTAAAGCAAAACGTGACCAACCTTGTAAAAGACATCAGGGACATACTGCTCATTGGACGATTCCTTCACATAGCCCAGCTGGGGGACGTCTTTGGTGGGAAGCAAACAATCATCCCTGACAAGGGCCATGCATTGATTGGAAACTTGGTATCCTTCAAAATGGATTTGATTGTCATTGTCTCCTGTAATTTAAAAACCAACATATTTGTAAAATAATAATTAGCAGAAAAATGGATTTGTTTGTCATTGTCTCCTGTAATTTGAAAACCTTTAGATTTGTAATAATAATTAGCAGCAAAATAGATTTGTATAACGCATTATCAACTTGGCAACAATTTTCTGAAGATAAGTCTTTCCAAGCCAGTGGTGCATAGAATGAATAGGATATTAAATTGATTGCTACAACAGTGGATGAATGTCTCATTATAATAGGAGTGCTCTAAAATAGCATACGATCATACCTGCCACAGACAAAAAAAAAACCAAAAAAACATTTTAGTGAGAAGAACAAAATCCAAATCAACACAAAATGCATGATTTCTTCCCCTATTTCTGTTAATGCTTTAACATTGATGTAATGTCATTTTGATCATATGTCCATTTCTTAGAAAAATATCATTTATAACAATTTGGTTAAAAAATCCATATCTAGAGCTAAAAATCTGAGTTTGGCCAATTGGCTAAAAAGAATAAATGTGTACCGATTGAATCTGTAAGTGGTAGGTCTAAAAGGAACTATAAGAACATGAAAACCAATCAAAATGTTAAGAACACAAAAAAAATACAATTTAAAATTCAACAGTGAAAACATTTCAGTTACACATTATAAGTTAATAGTTTTTAATCAATTTTTAAAAAGTAGTCTGACCAGGGCTTGGAAAATATCACTTCACTTCCTACTTGATTTATGGCCCTTCAGCTAGAAGACTGTTCCACCTGTACAACTTTTATTTATCGTTGATGTTATTCATCTCTCACTTTTCTGTATCATGCCATTTCTTATATTTCCTGAACATCTTGGATGGTATGAAATTTTCATCTGGTTGTTTTATACACTACCACAATCAATCCTAACTTAATCCTTACTAAATTTTAATAAAAAGATGATATGGGAAATCCTCCCTGAAGTATAGGGTATATGAAAATATTTACCTGTGACAACCACGGTGACAAACTTTGAGCCAAAGTGACCATCTGGTGACAATGTGCATGGGTTTGGAAAACGATTTTGAAAATCTGCTGCCATTATGCATTCTTCTGCACTGAGGAAATGGGAGTCCTGAACACAGAGATAAATAAAAAACAAGTAAAACAGTTCTTAAAAAAAAAAAAAATGAAAAAAAAAATGGGCAGACTCAATCATGCACCGTCATTACAAGCAAAAAAAGTAATAAGCAAATTTCAAGTTTGGCTTTTAAGAAGACCAGGGAGCAATTTCATCTGCCAGTCCCTTGAGTGGACCCAACCCCCCCCCCCCCCAAGGGATACAAAAGGTGGGGCGTCCAAAACAGACATGGAGGCGCTCACTGTCAAAAGAAATGAAAATGGCAGGCCTCACCTTGGAGGCTAACAAGAAGATGGCCAAGGACAGAAGTAGATGACGATGAGCATTAAGTCAAGTCAAGTCAGCAAGTTTGGATTTTACCATATCTAATTTTTAATTATTTTTTTTAATGAAAAGAAAGTCCTCTGGCTTGGGGAAGAGTGGTTAATCTACAAGAATACAAGAATGACTGCAGGTGTAAAAGACTACTACTTGACAAAAATAAAGCATTTTCATAGGATAGTTTTATCCTATATCTATAGCATTGATGTTTAAGCATGTGATACTGGAAATAAAATAAAAAAATTATTCTAAGAGTTGAAAGATTTTCAACTGGAGCCATTAATAATAATATACATGTTTGGTGCCAAACAAGTGGATGAACTCAACAATCTTATATAATATAAATCCCTTACAATGTTTCCCCTAAAATTCTTCACAGTTCCTTTGGACAGGTCATCAGCAACGAGATCAGTAAATATCCATCCAACCCGTCTCAGTCCCAGCTTCTCCGCAGCAGCATTGACAGCAGCCTCTCTTGGATCAGGTTTCAACTCGATCCGGTTCATTGTTGCAGCCTGAAAACGATTTCATATGAGAAGGGAAATCGTTACTTCCAAGTTTCATCCAAACTAAAGCTGTAGTTAAACTTTTTCAACAAACCCTCAGAACATTCAAATGTCTTTGCCGCTAGAATGTATGTATGGGATATAGGTTTTGTAAAGAGCCTTAAATATAATGGAGTTTGAATCTATCCTTGTTACTGTCGTGTCAAATGGATAGTTATAATTACTCACTACTCTTCTCCCAAGGGTATCAATAATATAAATAATTACTATGCTTTACATATTTAAGTTTCTGTCAATTAATTTATATAATTTCTAAAATGCATAAAAAATTATACATGTATTTCTCATCTCAAAATTAAAAAAAAATAAATAAATTGAACATGAACATTCCTATAATTTTCAATGTTATCCCCTAATGAAAAATAACAAAATAAATGAATAATTTCCTAGATACATCCTCTATGAATGTTTTTTTTATATTAGGTTCTATCTTGAGAAAAAAACTGGGCTAACACAGGCACCACGCAAAGTGAGCAGTTGGGGCTAAGTTTCTTGCTCAAGAAAAAAAACAAGAGGATGACAGAGTTTGAACCGCCAGGTGTAACGGAATCGAAAAGTTTTATATGAATCCTTCGATTCATTTTCCATTGCGTAAAAAAGAGAAGAAAAAAAAGCTTCTCAGTCTTCCTCACTCATTCAAACTATATTCCATAGCACATACAACAGTACGCTAATATACTGTGATGGTTTCGTGCTTTCATGGCAGAATTGCGAAATGAATGGCTGTTTTGGGGAATTGTAGAAAACTCTGGTGTAATGTCCTATCCACTCACCTCACCCCCCCCCCCCCCCCCCCCCCCCACTTCCCCTAAAAGCTATTTCCATTTCTGCTGTAGATGATTGGATATAGCCATTACAAAATTTGATTTTGCCACAGAAAGTAACCTTGAACAAAATTTCCTATACTTACCTGAGGTGGTTCATAGATGGCAGCCACTCTGGCTCGGATTCCTAACGGTACATCTTTGTGTGCTTCATAAGTGCCATATAAAATGCCAAGTCTCTGGTGGCCTGACCGACGCCAGAAATTCAAAAACTTGTCAGCGACTGCAGGATTCTCAAACATAATGTTGTCAACATGACGATATTCCTGAAATTAAAAAAATAATAAACATTTTACCCTCAATTTATTCCACACAGAATAAAAATTGATATAAGCTGATGGAACTTTGTACGTCTAATATACCATTATATTGAAAGGGGTACAGTTAGTTCAGTTGGTTAAACATTCACCTCAAGGGCAAAGAGAATTTTATCAATCCCAGGTGCAGTTGAGATTTTTTTTGGGACCTCCCCACCTCCTCTGTACCCTGTGTTGGGGTAGATGGGTGTTAAATCTGACAGAAAATACTTTGTGATAGACCAACATGCAATCCAAAGGGTAGCAAGCAACTGCTTCTGTTTGTTAAATGAAACATTAAACGGGATAACGTCTAAATCCATGGACCTTATGATTTTAAGGGACTCCTATTACATATAAAATCCCAAAAAGTGATTTTTAAAATGCTTGGACGAAAGATGGTTTTCTTTTTCTTTTTAAACCGATCATGGTTGTATGAGAATGAATATGTTTTAACTTCTTTATAACAATAACCATGACTAGACAGCTAAAGATGGCTGGATACACTCTGAGAAAGCATGCAACAAATATTACAAGGCAGGGTGAATATGTTTTAACTTCTTTATAACAATAACCATGACCAGACAGCTAAAGATGGCTGGATACACTCTGAGAAAGCATGCAACAAATATTACAAGGCAGGGAGTGAGAAAAAGAGGACAGCCTAGAAATAGCTGGAGGAGGGCTTACATTTGAAAAAAAAGAGACTTCATGTGAAAAGAATCTGAGGAGATGGCACAAAACTAAACAAGATGGAAAGGAACAGTCGATGACCTATACTCAAGCTGGAAGGAAGGGCCAAATTAAGCAATAAGATAGCTATAATAACTATACTGTCCTTTACAATTGACTCATCCACATTTTGTTGACACAAGTTACCCCTGCAATTCTTTTGCTGTCAGACATTCTGTTTCAGGGTCAATGGTCAATATTCAACTCAACATTGTATACAAACCTGTCTGTTCAAAGTGACTGCATTGGGTTGGCATTTGGTGCAGATACCGCCCGGCCATGGTGGGTGTTCTTTGCAACCTGCTTTAATCTTGCAGCTGATGTTCTCCAAATTTACAAACTTCCCTCTGGATGACAATATCAAAACAAGTGATGAGAATTGTTTTTTAAAAAAATATAAATATATAAAACAAGTTTTTTCAAATTTTGAAATAACCCTAAAAAATAAATCTTCTCCCTTTATGCAAATCATTTAAGCCCACCACTGCTTTAAAATCTAACCAAATAATTTAATTTTCTCTGAGATTGCTTCAATCTAATAACATCTACTATTTATCTTAAGCATTGTTAATAGCAGTACAGAAATAATTGAACTTCCTTGCTTATAAGGGGAAAAACCCCCAAAAAATTCAAGATCTATAACTTCAATATTACTGGTCCATAGATTTAACATCAAATAATTAGAAACTTACTTGTCAACACCTCCTGTCAGTTTCCTGATGTAGGAATGAAAGGACAGAAACTTTATAGGTGGATCACAACTGTTGAGAAATTCCTTGTCGTAAGGCTGTGAAAAAAAAAAAAATAATAATGAATACAAGCTCCATTTTTAGCATACCTTATATTTTAACTCTTTGTGATATAAAATAAAAATGAGGATGGGTAATAAGAACCCATTTTAAGAAAAATACAAGGCATATCTGCAAATGTAGTAATCTGTCTGAAATAAACATTATCAGTGCTGCCTACCATAGCCCATGAAAATGTGTACAATAGAGAGCCAAAATGAGAAAGATTTTGAAAAATATGAGTACAATCCTTCAAAACCAATAATTAGCACTAAATTTGACGATGAACAATAATTAGACCATATGGTATGGTATTATTGATAATTTAGATAAACGAATAAATTTACTCTTTATATTCAACATAAATAGTATCCACTTCCTGAACCCACTTATAAATCTGATATGACCCACCCATATAACACTATATTGAACTCCAATAACTCATGTTATATGAACGTCCATGGCGACAAACAGATAAAAGTGTTTAAGTACACCAAAAGGGTGTATGATTGTTTAATATTCTTAAATAATAAATAATAAAAAACCAATATTGCGTAAACTCCTGAGCAAAATGTGTACTAGAAGCAAAAATGCATAAGAATACGCATTTTTTAAGTAAGGTCGGCACCACTGCATTATTTTAAAAATTGACGATTACCTCTAAGGGTACACAGTGAAGGCATTTGCCCTGAGGTCCATGTCTGCACCTACGGAAGAGAAGAAATAAATTATGTCATAAAAGCACCTGCTTCCATCATTCAAGCATAGTTGTTTAGCTTAAGCAGTAAGCTCTCCAGTCAATGTAAAATAAATAAAAAACTTTAAAACATTTTTTTTTTAATGTGAGTTTTTATATATCCCAATATCCACTGGTATCTGCTCGAAGTCCTTTTTGTGGGGTTCCAAGCTGTCAGCGATTCTGAACATGATTAAACCTGGGTATGGTGACAAAATGTGAGCAAAGAGCCTTTTCCAAGGAATCAGTAAATTTTGGGCCACCTACAGCTAGACTCTGACTTGGAATTTACAGGTCACAAGCTGGGTGTCAAACCATTAGACCAAAAAGTGGAACTACTTTTATTTTTTTTACAAAAACTTATTTTTAAGTCAGTCAATGTTTCACATTTATTATATATCAATGTTTACTTCTTTTGAGTAATAACTGAAAGTGTATCTGCTCATGTTTTTGTGTGTGCGTGTGTGTGTGTGTTAGTGCTATTTGAATTGTCATACTTGTAACTGTGAAGCACATAAAGCATGACCTAGTCATGGTTATGCACTATAGCGGTGCTATAAATGTTAATATTATTACCATAGCACTAGTTTTCCTTTTTGGCTGATAAAAAATTTGAACCTGAATCATTTCTTGTATCTCAATATTAGTATGGGATAAAATTTGAATGAAATCCTTTGGCCAGAGAAGAACCACAGGCTTGTAGTTATACAATAAACAAATCTAGCCTCAAAAAATAAAAAATAAAAGCTAGCAAATACAATGACTCTGAACAAATCGTATGAACATTTCTTACAACTGCTCATTTCTTTTCCTGTATATTTTCCCATCCTCTCCTCGTAAAACTTTGTCCACTTCATCTTCATGGACATCACCACATGGAATTGTTGTTGTTCTGTCCGAGGATGACGTCCCTGCCATGTTCTCTTCAGTCTCTTCTTTCCCTTTATTGGTGAACACCATATATAGCATATCGCCATGTCTGGTGATATAAAAAATAAAGAAACAAATAAAATTAATGAAATCGGTTAACGCAAACAATTTTTCTTAATTGTTTTCAGGTCTCATCTGTTTTCACTCTAATCAAACAATAAAGCCAGCATATAAAATTCATGCAAAATGAATGCTAAGCACGTGTAACAAAAGTAAATATATTTATCCATGGACTTATTTGATCTAAATTCAAATTCTTACTTTAATTGATAATCCACAATCTTTTTACTGCGTGACGCCCTCAAAAAGTTTTTGGAGTTTCGTTCTTTAAACAGGTCCCACCCTGTGTCTCCCACTTCGAATAATTTTTGTACCTGCAAAGAGATTTTTTAACAATATATTATACATACATATATATATATAAATACTTTTTAAAAAATATATAATTGTCTAATCTTAATCAATGAACCATATCATTGTCTTTCTTCCCATGGCTAAAAAAAAAAATTTATGCCAAAACAAAAAAGCATTAAAATCTTTTTTTTTTAAAAGAAAGTAAACCAAGCAGTCTAT
Source organism: Berghia stephanieae (assembly GCF_034508935.2). Lineage (NCBI taxonomy): Eukaryota > Metazoa > Mollusca > Gastropoda > Nudibranchia > Aeolidiidae > Berghia > Berghia stephanieae. The sequence continues at coordinate 18,458,426 of NC_088364.1, forward strand.
CAAGAGATATGAACAACTCAGCCTTAACATACTTGATAAGTAAAAGGATTTGGATGCATCCATTAACTTTTTATCACAATTGTTGTAAATCAAAAAAAAAATTATCTGTTCACTGTATGCAGCAATGATCAATGACACCATTTCATGACACTCAACCATCCAGTTATTTTCCAATTGGCCTTTGATTTTGTGCTGACCCATTACTTCTTCATGGTGTGCACAGTATAAACATACATCAATTTTATGATTTTAAGGTCCTAAGATAAGAGGTAGGAAGAATAAATATATCATTTTATTACATGCGACAACATGTAGCAATATAAAGAGAGATAAAGAGGAGGGGGTAATTTTCATTTCTGCCAACAATCAAATTTATGACAGAAAAATAAGAGCCATATCTGTCAATGGAAATTGCTGAGGCAGAGTGGACAGTATATTGAATGCAATCTTTTATAAGTTTAATTCATTCATAGACATAAATACATATTTATCAAACCTTTTCCAAAAAAACTGTGATTGTCTCAGACAACTTGGTATCGATTCGCTTTGTCCCATGCAAGGGTGACTGTATCCTTAGAACCTGAAAACGAAAGTTTAACTCATAATTAAGGATACTATGACAATTCATAAAATTCAAAAGCAAATTATCCCTTTTATTTTAGTCTATTTATTATCATTTCCCCCCCCCCCCCCTTTCTTATCTCTCTTTCGTTCTCTTTTTTTAAGGGCATGGTCTTGGCTGTGATCTTAGCACCAAAAGAGACCTTTGCCTTTTCACGTCTATCTCTCTTAATATTACAATTAGAATAATTCCATTTATGGTATGCAAGGGCGTATCCCTCAAACAAGTAGGTTCTGGGCATGATTTATAGCGGAAAAAATGAAAATGCCATTACTTGGACGCAAACAAAAATTACGACATTCACACAATTAAAATGTTTTTAAGTTCTATAAGATGGATTCGAGAGATGACAAATTTTGAAGAGGAAGCAGGGATCTGTTTCCAATTTCAATTGCCACGCGCCACATGGTAAATAAATGTTGTGACCCTTGGGAGAGGTCTTTTGACCTCCCATGGTGGGCAGAACGGTCACTATTACTAGTTACTTTGGTAAAAAAAAAAATTCAATTGGCTTGATATCATTCAAATTAATTCAAGGGCTTTTCAGAACGATTCTAATGATCAGGCAATCAGAAGAAAATTTGTTTGTTTAAAGACTGAACAATATACTCGTATTTTCCTCTGTTATTAACTGACAGATTTTGTGACCTGAAACAGGTAGTGACCACCATTTGAATTTTAAAACTGCTCGAAAATGGCCTCTGACAAGGAAGTAAGATTTTTTCTGGGATGAAATCGGGGATAAAACTTTGACCTGAATTTTTTTGAAAAATTAAGATGTTAAAATGGGTGTCATGGTAGCTCAGTTGGTAGAACACTCAATTCAAACACAAAAGGGCCAAGATTGATCCCAGTTGAGGTCGAGATTTTTTTCTGACTCCCCAGTTCACCCAGCAGTGATTGGATAGCTGGGTCTGTTAGATCTGGCAGAAAGTACTTTGCAATAGACTAGCATCCTATCAAAAGGGTAGCAAGTATTTTTGTCCATTTCACACAGTCACTGGGATTAACTCCAGCTCCAAGGGTCAAATGGCTCTCATGAAGGACTACTAAGATGTTAAATTATGTGCTGATTTTTAAAATTATTATCCAAAGTAAATCTAAAACAATACCATATTTTATCCACAATCATAATAAGTATACCATAAGTATGGGTAAGGGGTACTAAATTGGCACTAATTAAAACATTTAAAAACATGACACGATAGGGTACCCTAATTCTTCCTGAAGAAAATGAGATATAAATTATAAATCATCCATAAAAATAAAAACAAACATTCTACGATTTTCTTTCCGAGGAGACCTTTCACTCACTTAAAATACCTACCCTACAGTAGAGTAATTATCGGGTCACCACAGCCATTTGCACATTTATCAGCTCACTGCTGGTGTGCCAACTGGAAGTTTACCTAAGTACTACTATTATTATTACTATTGCTGTGTCTTCACTTCTCTCCCCTCCCGTTGTATATTTGTTTTCATTTCTTGCTCTTGTCTTTGTTCTGAATTGACTGACATTCATCATAATTCATATCTCCGTTACAATGTTACAAAAAAAAAAAAGTAATATTTTCTAAGTTATAATGCAACAGCTCTACTCCGTGGTCATTGTCAACACCATATTCCATCATCCATGCGACAGCTGGGGACTGGAGAATCATCTATGCAGCGCAGTGTTTTCATCTTTCAATGAAAATAGAAACCCCAAAAAAACCCCCATAAAAACGTGACATTTTTTACTAAAATTACTGAACGTATTTCTTTGTCAAATCACGATTGCTTGGGCTTCAAGGTCAGGGTGTCTGAAGTTGGGATACAAACGACATGTTATGTACGCTGGATGCAAATCAGTCACCGAGGCCAAAAGTAAGAGAGAAAGTGTAAGTGCAAGTTGTGATGTGAAGTAAGAGTAAGACACGGCTGCGACAACGGTTTTTTACAGTTCATAATAATATCTACTTTGAGAAAAGACATAAATTGAAAGCAAATCAAATAGACTAATTCATGACAGATGATCGGAAAAATTGACTTACAATGTTTGAATTTGACATGTTTGAATCGGTGTGTTCCCTTCGACTCCAAAATAAAAATTTCGGGTTGCTTGCTCACACACAATGATTTGGCTTTTTGGACATGTTTAGATAACGTTAGGAACGAGAGTAAGAATTGAGAAATCTTTTCATGTAGAGATAAAATTTATTCATCTCGGTTTCCGGGAAATAAACTTTTCGGCGTTTTGGTCGTGTGCGCTTCATCAGCGGATCACTAGGTTACAGTTTAATTTAGGGAAAAGAAGAGAGAGAGAGAGAGAGAGAGAGAGAGAGAGAGAGAGAGAGAGAGAGAGAGAGAGGAAACAATTTTTTGAATAAACGAATGGGAGTAAAACGATGTAAATATGTAAAGAAATTATAATCAGTGTTGACATGCTGGATTACGCCGAAGACGATACGCACTTGCTTGCAGGTCTGATAAGCCAATTCGTAATGGGCTGATGGTAATAATAGAAATCTCTAAAAAATACGCAAAATATATTCCATAACAACAATGTTAAACTAGGACCATAGTTGCGTTCGGGTGTCAGACCTACATATATGTAACTACACGTCGGCAGAAGACAATGACGATAGTGATAGTTATAATATTACGATATATAGCAACATGTACTTATTTGCAGGTCTGATAACCCAAATTGTTATGGTCTCGTTGTTGTTATGGAAATACTCTCAAAGCAACACAAAATTGGCCTATTGTCCTTTACAACAATGTTAAATCAGGCCCATAATTCCGTTCGGTTATCAAACTGGCAAATATGTGCACCTAGGGGTATACTTAGTGATCAATGTGTTGACTTATTTGCCAAATATGTGACTTACCTCAACAAATTGATAATAAGTCGGGATGAAAAAGATGTCAAAACGTAAAGATCAAGAGCGTGTACTTATATGAACTTTTGGGTATAGGATGCACTTTGAACCTTTGGTCATTCTCACCAATAAAACAAATAATTATATTAGACAAATTATGTTTCCTAAGTTTCATTTTCTTTTTTACAATAAATTAATAATTTTCGGCATGAAAATCACCCCCCACATAATATCATTTTGAGATTTTGGGTCACATTCACGTACGTCAGTAATGATGGTGGTATCAGTTGGTAGACTATTGATGTGTTTAGGTAAAATACTCACAATATACGCCAGTCGGATATAAGGTATCAATACACAAAACTATGAATGCGTAACCGGGAACGTTTATAGTCACGTTTATAAAATTTAGTGACAACTTATGACAAAAACGGCTGTCTAAAAAACAATAACAAAAGCTGAGTGACGTCAATTTCGTTCCTTCCATAGTGATCGACGAGTAGATTTATTAGCCTACGTGTTTACAAATGTGTGACTCACCGCGACAAATTGATATTGAGTCGGGATAAAGTAGATACCAAAAAAAGTAAAGATCAAGCATAGCCTACACCATTTTGAATCAAAGGTCATTCTCCTCCATAAAACAAATAGACTTTTCCCACGGTTCATATTTTTGACATAAATAACAATGGGAAATTGAATGTAAGCTTCCATTTAATATACGAAAACAGATAAAATGGACGTTTCGGGTTTCCCCTTTATCAACAAAACAGGATGAATGAAACACTACAGACGAATGAGATAATGTGGTGTTGGCGTACTTAAGATATATGTTTATTCATCTTAACAAAGCCACGACCACGGACAATAAATTGATAAATTAAATTTTCATCATGAAGATCACTTGGACATCATAACGTTGGGATACGGTGGGTCACATAATATGTACGTCTGTAATGATGATGGCATCAGCAGTAGAGGTAGTCTATAGATCGTGTGAAGTTGACGTCACTCAGGTCTTTGTTATTGCTTTTTGGCCACCCGCGTTTATGAGTAATTCTTACTAAACTGTATTAACACGACCATACACATTCAAGGTTACACATAGTTTTGTGTGTTGGTCCGTTAGTTCTTCCGGATGGCAATGTTGTGAGTGTCTTAGCCAAGCACATACTATCTATTTAATATTACATGGCCATGGTCGACGTCCATGCCCTGGCCATTAAACGAAAATAAATGCGTTAATGTCTATTGACGCTAACTATTCTTTTAGGTAAAATACTCAAAACATAATAATACCTATGCCAGCCGGATATATAGTACCAATACACAAAACTATGTGTAACCTTGAATGTTATAGTCTGGATTATATAATTTAGTGAGAACGAATCACTAACGCGGCTGTCTAAAACCAATAACAAACAGTTGAGTGACGTCAATTTTGTTCCTTATTATAATATAGCGCGTATTCAACGCAAACACCATGCGCTACTCGCTTTGCTTTTTATTCCGAACAATCATCCTCTGATGGTACCTATAGTATACGTATAATATTATCATGGACAAGATTTTAGCCTGTTAGGTTTTGGCACAGTTTTCGGACAACGACGGCGTTGCTTTACGATAGTGGCTCCTCCCATTTTAATGTTCATCTCCGATCAAACGCGGAAAATATATTGTACAAAATGCTATTCCTTATGCAAACCGTCCGGGATCGAACTCTCGAATTCTCGTCGAGCATAATGAATCGTGTTGGTGAATTCAAATACCGTAGCTCAGACCCATAGATAACACAGGACTCCAAGTAGTCTGTGCTCAGACCTGACTTCTTAGAATTTGAAAAAAAAAATCGTAATTTTTATGCCTAGGCCTATATTAATATAATATTAGACACTAAAACTACTTTTTAAAATTACCAATTTGCCTCAATATGTTAAAATAATGCTTTTCGCTCCTTAATGTATAGATAGTATGCAGATGACGTCACTCAGGCTTTTGTTATTGTTTTTGCCATCCGCGTTTGTGAGTTGTTCTAACTAAACTGTCTTAACCAGACTATAAAAGTTCATGGTTACACAGAGTTTGTGTGTTGGTCCGTTATACTTCCGGATGGCAATGTTGTGAACTCCTTGGCCAAGCTAATTCTATCTATAGATAGAATGAAATTGATGTCAATCGGGTCTTTGTTTTTGTTTTGTTGTTGTTGTTGTTGTTGCCATCCACGTTTATGAGTAATTCTCACTTAACTGTATTAACCAGACTATAAACGTTCAAGGTACACATAGTTTTGTGTGTTGGTCCGTTATACTTCCGGATGGCAATGTAGTGAGCTTCTTGCCCAAGCGCATACTATCTATACTGGATCATGCAACAAAACTGTTTTCAAGAAGTTTATTGAATTAAAGATCTTTATAATTGTCCGTTTGGAGCCAAAAACTCGTAGTACTACGAAATTTTCGTAGAGCAGTAAGCAGGTTTGTCGTCTGCCGTAGTTACCTCACAGTGATTGGATTTTTATGGCACCTATCAACGGTAGACACCGTATTCCAAATGATATATATTTTTAAAGTGAGCTTTTATATAGCGCAATATCCACTAAACGTGCTCAAAGCGCTTTACAAGGGGTCCCTAACGAACAGCAACACGAAACATGTAGAACGGGACATGACGCCTGTTAGGCGAGATTTGCAATTTTTTTCCGACAGAGACAACGCTGTTAAAGGCCAGGTACTTATTTTACGCATGAGTACGGTGAGAGAATGTGAGTAAAGAGCCTTTTCCAGAGACTAAACTATGCGCCTAGCGAGGCTCGAACCCAGAACCTTCCGGTCCGAAAGCGAGTGTCATACCACTTAGCCGTTTACATTGACTGTTCTTTTATCGCCTGGTGATTAGAAATGCGTATACATTATTAACAAATGGGAAGGAATATGCAGCCTTTTAGGTGTTGGTGCAAAGGAGGAGCCTTCAAGCCGCTGGTCTTGAAAGCATGGGAGAAGATTCGAGTACGAGTGTGGTCAAAGCGACGTGCACTTATTTGCAGGTCAGATAACCCAATTCTTTATGGGCTCACTGTTGTATTGGGAATCTAAAAAACAATTGACGTAAAATATTGTCCATTACAACAATGTGTCAAAATGATGCAGAAGATGGATTAAGACATCATGATGATACAGTGTCGGCAAAGAAAAACAAGGAAAAGGACCCCCGACCCCCCCCCCCCCCAAAAAAAAAAAAATAAATAAAAAAAATAAAAATAAAATAATAATAATAATAATAATCAGCATCCGCTCAATCATTTTAAAAAATGAATATTTCCTTTTATATTCTTTATATTAACGTCAGACCAATGCATCTTCCCCAATTATATTTTTAAAATGAGAATAATAAGATTGGCCTTGCAATATCAGGTAAATTCTTTAACGTCCACTTCTTTGGAGCGATTGGCCTCATGAATCTGCAATTTACACCGGTTTCTCTAGGCCTATCGTGAATAAAACCGGCTTGCAAAATCATCCCAATGGGCGTGAGTCAAGTCTATCATAGAGTAGGCACAGTGGCTATCTATCCATCAGTTCCAACAATAATAATATTATTATTAAATGATCCAGCCAGAGAAGGCCAAAATCAAGCAACATCATCCGAAGACAAAGGCAGAGAGCAACATGGACAAGTATAACAGATAGGGGAATAGAAGACACAACAAGAGTGACTCCTCTGCCAACCATGGGAGGTAACAAAGAAAACAAACCAAATCCAGGAATAAAGGGTTTCTATTATTAGTATTAGACAGATTTCAAGTTCTGTGCCCCCAAGAAAAATGATTTTTTTGTGTGTGTGTTTTGTTCGTTTTTAAGGGTTTTAGGGCGCTTGCAACACATTTAGGTCATATCAGCGCCAGTAAAAAAGAAGAAAATTGGATAGTGAAAAGATTCTAGATGTGCAATTAAAAGGACTTAAGGAAAAAGTAAGACAAAGGGGAATGGTTCAAATAGGGAATAGATGTAGATTCCAAGAGCACACCATCAATGTACGTAGTTTGAGATCACATAAATGTCTCACCAGGACACCAGCAATATACTCAAATGCTTACATTATACATTCAAATTAATAAATAAAACAATACAGAATAGAGAGATGATTTGCCAGGAAAAAATATCATCTCCCAAAACAGTAACTATGAAATTGACTGTTTCCCTCCCAGCCAAGCACTACGGTCCGGGCCAGGGCAAAACCAAGTAATCTCATTCCAAGAAAAAGACGAAAGCAAATTGGAAAACAGATATAAGGGGATAGAAGATACAGTCAGTAAGTGCCACCCTGCCCACTATAAGAGGCCAGGAACCCCACCCAGAAGAAAAATGATGACATAGGAAATGAAATAGTTATGTAGATAAATCTTAGCAGCAGTTTACCTTTGTGCCCCCCCCCCCCCCCTCAAAAAAAAAAAATACGACAAAAATCAACAAATCAAAGTTACGTTTATGGCAAAGTAACAGTTTACTTGTTTGTTTGTTTGTTTGTTTTTAAGGGTTTTACGGCGCTTGCAACACATTTAGGTTATATCAGCGCCAGTAAAAAGGAAGAAAATGGGATAGTAAAAAGTTCTAGAATTACAATTAAAGCAGCCAAGAGAAAGTAAGACAAAGGGGAACTGGGAACAAATAGGGATCAGATGTAGATTCCAAGAGCATACCACCAATGTACTTAGTTTGAGATCACCTATAAGTCTCATCCTGACACAAGCACAAAATCCAACAAAGAGGAATACATTCAAATGCTTACATTATAAATTAAAAATAACAAATATAATAATACATAACAGAGAGATGATTTACAAGGAAAAAAATATCATCTCCCAAAACAATAACTATGCATTTGACTGTTTTCCTCTCAGCCAGGACTCCGACCAGGGCCAGGAAAAAACCAAGTATGTTGGAAAACAGATATAAGGGGATAGAAGACGCAGTATGTAGCTCCCTGCCCGCTATGGGAGGTCAGGATCCCCACCCAGCAGTTTATTTGTATATTACTTTTTAAAAAGTAACAAAAGTAATAGCAAAATAAAAATTTAAAAAACATACCGTAGTCCGAGATAAAAAAGAAAACAAACAAGAAAACAACAACAACAAAACAAACAAAACTGTACATTATATTCATAAAATAATTTAAAATACTTTTAAGCCATTTTTTAAAACGGATTTTAATATACGTTTTTCTTACGTCACTCTAACCTAGTCCTCTACCACCGTGCTGTTCACTCTACCAGGAGATTTTGTTGGTTTTTTAAAAGCGCTTTTAAACACTCATTACGGCGCTTGCGACACATCTAGGTCATTTAGGCGCCAGAAAAGGGGGGAAAAAAGAGGAAAAGATCATGTTAATATAAAATAAATCTAGAATTACAACTAAAGCACCTTAGAAAAAGTAAAACGAACTGAATTAGATCAGACAGGGAAAACAGATGTAGATCCCAAGAGCATACCATCAATGCACTTAGTTTTAGTTTGAAATCACAAAAAAGTCTCATTCAGACACCAGTACATGTTCCCAATAGGAGACGCCCAGCTGGAAACCACTTTTAGTACCGATGTATACGATCATTTATAGATTTTCCTGTTTCTGCTTGATGTTTTCTAGGCCCAGGACAAATTGGTTTTAACAATCAATGCTACCATTTAATTTTTTTCTACTTCTTGATAAAAGCTAACCTCATTTTTATACAGTTAGTTGGAATTCCATGATTCTAATTAAGGCAGGAATGTGACATTGCTTTGCATATGAAATTGTTATAGAATCTTTGTCTAATAGCTGATGTCATACACGTATGTCATTGAAGGTAATGGATGCACAGAGCTGTTTTGCATATTTGTTTTCTGTACTTGAATCAATACATTTTATTAATGATTGTTCAGAGGTGGGACTTTGGCTCAGAAATGCTGATTTTCTTTATTCTTTATTTTGCAGGGCTTTACAGAGATTGAATCAGGAAGTGAATTTTCTGACCCAGCTGATGAAGATTTTGTGCCAGACAGTTGTGACAGTTCCAAAAGTTCGTGCAACAATTTACCACCTTTTCTTGATGTAACAGACAACGATAAGTTATGCTGATTGGGCGCAATAAATCCCAAGTTTTGGCAGGCGACAGCTGCTGGTCTAATTTTTTATCAAAAGACCATTATCACAGTCACAGATTTTCTTAGCCAACAGGCTGTCATAACTGCGTCTGACGAATGCTCTTGTCCGATTAAATTGAATCAAAATCCAATCTGCAAAGGGTCGACAGTGCATTTATTTTTGAAAATTGAACGAAAATATTTTTATACAGAATCTCCTGTCATGTAAATCAACTCAACAAAAGTAGCTGGCACTGAGTTCATACAAGATCACATAATTTGCTTATGGAGGAACATCTAGCTGTGTATATATATATGTTTCAAAAAGCACCTATCAATTTTTAAATCAAACTTTGCAAAAATCAACAGAGAAGAGTCAAGCAGAAACTATGACCAAAGCTGCTAAGGCAGAGTATAACATGAATGATAATAGTGACATGGCGGATGAAGGTGGGGTGAGGGACTGTGATGTGTCGGTGGATGGCTCATGGATGACCCGTCGGCATTCATCAAATATTGGACACAACTAGTGCTATTGGGTGTGTTACTGGCAAAATTCTAGACACAGAGACACACAGCAAAGCATGTAAGTCCTGTGACTATTGGGAACAAAAAGATAAGACGTCTGATGGCTACAAAAAAATGGCGCGACAGTCACATCGCTACTTGCTCGGTGACACATCAAGGATCATCAGGAGCGATGGAAGCGGATTCGGCTGTCACAATGTTCAATCGTTCAGTCGAGCTACATCAACTAAGGTATAAAAGATACATTGGAGATGGTGATACCAACAGCTTCAAAAAGGTCCATGACAGCAAACCCTATGGTGCTGATTGTCCAGTTGAAAAGATTGAGTGTGTTGGACATGTTCAAAAACGCATGGGTACCCGTCTACGTAATCTCAAGAGAGATTTGAAAGGTAAACCCCTTTCTGATGGAAAGACAATAGGTGGCAAAGGGAGGTTAACAGATGCACAAATTGACAAGATAACCACATATTATGGAAATGCCATTCGTGGAAATAAGAACAACCTAGAAGCCATGCGAAAAGCAATTTGGGTGGTGTATTTCCACAAGCGGTCGTCAGATACCTTTGCTATCCATAATCTGTGTAACGATGAATGGTGTGGTTATAGAAAAGCAGAGGCAGCAGGAACTGTAAAGCAGTAAACTAACATACTAATAATCTTCCTGTTGCAATCATGGATGTAATCAAACCAATTTTCAAAAGCTTGTCTGACAATTCTCTCTTGAAAAAATGTTTAGAAGGCTACACCCAGAATGCGAATGAGAGTTGGAATGCCACAGTGTGGAAGTTATGCCCTAAAGCAAAATACCATGGCCTTACAGTAGCCAAAACTGCAGTATCAATAGCTGTGACATTATATAACGATGGGGCAACAGCATATCTGTCAATTCTTCAAAACCTAGAATTGGTACCAGGAATTTACACTAAAACATTCGTTCTCGCCAAGGATAATGTGCGGATAAAAGCATCAAGGAGAAAGGCATCAGAGGCATCTGTAGAAAGCAGAAGGGCTAAGAGAAGAGCCAGGAAAGAAAGAGATGAAGCCCAGGAGGATGGAGCCTACTCCAAAGGAACCCATGATTAAATTTCCATGTAATTTACCAAATATTTTAAGATTAATGATGAATTTACGTTAAATTTTATAGCCGTGAAAAGTTTGTCGAAAATTAGGGTAATACATGTGTTTTCCTGTGATATTTTCTTTGTTTGTAAAGATTTTCCTCTAATTTTTGGCATACATGTAGAACATAAACATAGTTATGGCATGAACTAGGATTCTTCTTCTTCTTCTAGGTTCCATGCCTGGTCCAGGCTTCGGATACTGCATGAATTATCTCTCTCCATTCCTCCCTGCCTCTTGCTTTTTCAAACAGCTCTTGGATTGTTAGGTTGGTGAAGCCCTTCAGTTGGTCTATGAGTGTTTTTCTTTGTCTCCCCCGGGCGCGTTTACCAGGTATTTTTCCACAACTTGCCAGGTATTCATTCTTATCTTTCCTTACTATGTGTCCGAAAAAGGATAGTTGTCGATCCACTATTAAGGGCATTAGTTTCCTAGGATTATTGATGTTGTATTAAAACTTTTTCTTTTATAAGTCATTATGTATTGATAATTGTCGTTAAAAATGGCTGATTTTTGACAAAAGATGAAAAAATTTATTTAAAAAAAATATTACACATAGGCAAAAGATCCTAGTTCATGCCATATCTATGACAATGATTAGCAAGCACTGTAAGTATTAACACACTGAGAGTGATAGCAAAGAAAAAATCACAGGAAAACTTTGTACCTAATTTCAGTTGACAAATTACCTCCCTTTTTTTGAAAATAGCAACCATTCAAAAACTATTCTTGAAAAATCAACAAATGATGTACCAAATGAAAATATATAATGTTTTATAGTTACTGTCCAAATTTCATTGAGATATATGCATATTTAGTGTACCAAATCCTTGTACTTGTATTAGTGGTATAGGTGCGCCAAGCTAGGACTCCCCATTATGTTTTGTTCTCACAGGTACCGGTTTCCAATGTGGGCGCTAAAGGGCGGCAATGGACGAACACGGATAAAAGCTTGGCTTTATCCGTAAACCACTTTTCCCGCAAGGCCTACAGACTCCTTCAGCGGCTGTTCAAACTGCCATCACCAAAGACTCTAGGCAAAGCCATCAAGAATATGAATATTAAGACTGGACCATGTGCGAACATTTTGCACCTTTTAGAACTTAAAAGTCCAAACAATGAAAGGGGTTGAGATAGTCTGCGTCATCGTGTTGGATAAGATGGCTTTAAAAGCCTTCCTCCAATATGACCCTCAAACGACGAAGTGCAAGGCTTTGAGGATTTCGGCCACATGGGGCGGTCACAAAAGCATGCAACCCACGCCCTTATGTGCATGCTTAGGGGTTTCAGTACAAAATGGAAACAGCCGATTTCATATGTCCTTTCAAATGGACCAGTGAGGGTAAATTTGCTGCTTCCATTATTACAGGAGACAATTTGAAGCATAGTTGCCATTGGACTTGTGCCAAAACTTGTAATATGTGATCAACGAAGCAATAATAGGGCAATGTGTAAGCATTTACATATTACAGCACAGCGATCATTTTTCATGCTCGACAACCGGAAGATTTTTTAAATGTTTGATCCACCAAACCTACTCAAAAGCATTTGTAATAATTTTTAATCCCATGGATTTTCGGTAAAAGGGCATAATGTGTCATGGGATCATGTTGTGAAGTTCTATGAAGTGGATTGAACTTCACCTATTAGATTAGCAGCAAAACAAAAGCCTTTAGCTACGTATAATAGTGGAGCTTCTACAAGCCCACAGTCCTTCCATGAAGAAAAACCAGTGCCTTCTCATCCTCCTGTCAATAAGAAAGTGACATTGCTGCAGCGTCAACTGAGGGAGGAACGCTCAAGGACATGGCGCCTGCTGCAAAAGATGTGCAAGAAGCAACAGAAGGAGATCGGAGCGAAAAAAATGAGGAAAATATGGACACTTTTCGCACAACACTATCATCGGTGGCCCTAGAATTTGTCCTAACACAGGTATGTGTTTCAGAGGTCTAAGGGAAAGGAAGGCTATATATCGTCGACGTCCGACTCTAACCGTGTAAGCGCCAGGAGGGGGCAAAATGTTATTTTTAGGTCAAATATAAGCTCATCCTCTTCCGAAGCCGTGATATAAACCGTATCCGATTATCTTCTGAAAAAAGGCGGCAAATTGTTTGTGCTCTAAACGTGTATGACAAACTCATTGCACAAGGTGGCACTCTAAACGTGGTTCCGCCAGTCAAGCAGTTCTTGTGAGGAATTGACATTTTGTTTCATTTTACTTCTACATTTCTTCATTTTTCACATCTAAAGGTAAGTAGATTGTTTTTTACATCATATATGATCACTGTTAATACTGTTTTAGTGTAAATCATTGTATATGTAATGAACAATAAATTATTTCATAATGTGAGGCGGCGGATGCACGTTTACCGCTAGCATAATAGCACGGATGCCTGTTACGCTTTTAGTGCACTGGGTGCATACACGAATAACATAGCGAAACTAGCCCTACCTGCGGGACACGGCTGTGTGGTAATGTGGTCATTACACGGATAGGCTTCATAATATTTATTGTTGATATAACAGCCCAATATTAACAAATAACGATTAATTAATTGTTGTGGCAAAGAAAATCCAACAGTATTTTTTATTCAATTTTAATCTAATTCACACTCATCTTTTCTCTTTCCTCAGCCCCTAGAAGATCAATAAGATTTCTTTTCTAACAAGACCTGGCGTGCTTGATATTTTTAATCTCCATAAAGATATTCAGGTAACTTGTGTTACTCTTGTCATGATTATTGTCACCATCATAATCATTATGGTCAATACCTTCGTCGTTATCATCATCATCGTCGTCACCATCATCATCATCAACATCATCATCATCAATGTTAATATTATTATTGTTATTATTATCATTATTATTATAATAATAATTAATAATAATAATAATAATAATAATAATAATAATAATAATAATAATAATAATAATTATTATTATTATTATTGGCAGTAATTGTTTATTATTATTATTATATATCATTATTATTATTATTATTATCATCATCATTATTATTATCATTTTATTATTATTATTATTGTTATATATATTATATTATTATTATTATTAGTATAGTTAGAAGTATTATTATTAGTAGTAGTAGTAGTAGTAGAGTAGTAGTAGTAGTAGTAGTAGTAGTAGTAGTAGTAGAGTAGTAGTAGTAGTAGTAGTAGAGTAGTAGTAGTAGTAGTAGTAGTAGTAGTAGTAGTAGTAGTAGTAGTAGTAGTAGTAGTAGTAGTAGTAGTAGTAGTATTACTATTATTATCATTATTATTTTTATTATCGTTATTAGTCACCCAACACCAATCTTTTTTGTTTTTGCTAACCACACTGCAAATTTCATATAGAAGGACCTTAATACCAGCATTAAAGTTAATATTTACGATAACTAAGACAGCTTAGTTGTTGAATGTTTATTAGTTTAGTTATTAGGGTTTAATTCAAGAGGTTGTGGGTTAAAAATGCGTGTGTATCATTGTTGATTTACCACTGTTTGTCAAGCCTTTCAAGAGTATCTTCTGTTTCCAGTATTCAGATACATAGTACTAGTACTATTCGTTCTTTTTTTCTATTTACTAGATATGATTAGTAGTATAGGATGGTAGCTTGCAACAAGCAGCAGTCAGTCACCAACTAGTGAAGAATAAAAGTGACAGTAAGGTATTGAAGAGTACCGAGACAAGTTTGAATATAGTAGTAGTAGTATACTATTATTATCATTATTATTTTTATTATCGTTATTAGTCACCCAACACCAATCTTTTTTGTTTTTGCTAACCACACTGCAAATTTCATATAGAAGGACCTTAATACCAGCATTAAAGTTAATATTTACGATAACTAAGACAGCTTAGTTGTTGAATGTTTATTAGTTTAGTTATTAGGGTTTAATTCAAGAGGTTGTGGGTTAAAAATGCGTGTGTATCATTGTTGATTTACCACTGTTTGTCAAGCCTTTCAAGAGTATCTTCTGTTTCCAGTATTCAGATACCACAGTCACTCAGTCTACTATTCGTCTCTTTTTTTTTCTATTTTTCACTAGATCATGGATCCCTTCAGTCGAGCTATGAGGATGGTTCAGCTTGCACAAAAACAAAATGCTGAGCAGTCATCGTCTACCAATCCTTTTCCAGTGGAAAGAAATAACACAGTGACATGTTCAACGCCGATGCATCCCCTGAAAGAGAGCCGGAGACAAGTTTGAATGACATTTCATATACTGAACTTGTTCCTTTCATTGATGAACGTGTGTCATATGCTATCCCCGAGCAAGAGACAGGTGATGAAAATAGCTTCAATTCTTATTTTCCTGGGGGGAACGATAAAGGTAGTATTCTCACTCATGGAAATGTCATGACGAACTGTGCTTTGAGTTCAGCTCATATCAACAACCACCAAGCAGAAATGCCCAACGATGATGCTGGAGCTGGTGGGGATAGTCCAATGGAAGAGGCAACCGCCATAGACTTGGTCTCAGATAGCTAGAATGCAGAAACATCAGCTGAACAGTTCGACAATGAACCCGGTGAGTGTGATATAGAAGGGTCACCTACACCTGCTATAACCTTGAATATGATAGAGAATGGAGAACCGACTGAAGCTGAGGCTACCATTAGAGATATAACTGGAAACAATGATATCATAAATGAAGGGGATGACCACGATGAGATTGAAGGATGTAAGCGAAAGAGGGCTGACCCAAGTAAATGGAAGAAAGTTGTCAACCAGTTGAAAAGAGCAAGAGAGGAGAAGCTTACATGGGAAGAAAGTATGACAATGGTAGTGGTAAATATGCCATTGTTGAAAAGCCAGCCAAGGAACTAGGGGGAAGATGCAACTGTAAGACAGCTGGAACGAAATGTTCTGAACTTACAGATGATATGAGAAACAAGATCCACAAAGAGGTGTGGTCAATGTCATGGCCTCAGAGGGAAGTTTTTGTGAAGTCTTTTGTGCACAGAAATAATGTAGGAAGGCACCGAGTTGAGCAATGCGAATCAAGCAGACAAAATACATTGCGACACAATGTGAACATCGGTACAGGCTTACTCCCTGTATGCAAAAAAATGTTCTTAAGCACTACCGGAGTTACGCAACACTTCATTAGAACTCAAGTTTTAGGTGAGGGAAAAATTAGGAATGAAAACAGCTCCAATGTACAAACTGTGACACCCAAACGAGAGGAAGTTGTATCATTTTTAGCGTCTTTGGACACAATGCCTGCACATTATTGCAGAAAGAGCTCCAAAAAGAAGTACTTTACACGCGATTTCAGCAATAAAATGGACGTCTACCATGAGTACAAGGAGTGGTGCACAAGCAAAAATACCAGTCCGGCATCTAGACAAATCGTTAGTGACAAAATCTACAAGGGAAACTTCGATATTTTTAGACCTAGAAAAGACATGTGTGATCTCTGTGTTTAATATGATGAAGGAAACGCAGACGAAGAAAAGTACAACTTACACACCAGAAGGAAGACAGAAGCCAGGACAGCCAAAGAAAATGACAAGGCATTGGCGGCTAACAGTCACGGTCACACAAAAATGATACCAATGGACCTCCAAGCTGTTTTACTGGCACCTGCGTTGAAGGCCTCTGTCCTATACTATCGGACAAAGCTTTGTGTCCATAACTTCACCATCTTCGACACTACAACTAAAGATGTGTGTTGTTATGTTTAGCACGAGGTGGAAGGAGGCCTGACAGCCAATGAATTTGCTTCTTGCCTGTGCGACTACATTGACAAAAGCTTGACGCCAGAGTGCAGGGAATTGATAATATATTCTGATGGGTGTACCTATCAAAATAGGAACTCGACCTTGTCCAAAGCCTTAACTTTCACCGCACAAACGAAGCTCATAACAATAATACAAAAATATCTAGAAAAGGGGCATACCCAAATGGAAGTAGACAGCGTCCACAAAACCATCGAAGATAAAATAGGACACAAGTCGATTTATTGTCCATCGGACTATGTAAGGTACATGAAGGAAGCCAGACAAAATCCGTGTCCCTTCAAAGTGGAATATTTGGACCACAATTTTTTCAAATGTTACAATACCGTTTGTGGAGTAAACAACATCAGGCCAGGGAAAAAGAAGGGAGATCCTCAACCTCAAGTTGTTGACATCCGTTCCATAAAATACACACCGGATGGGCGCATCCTCTTCAAACTTCTTCACGAGGATGACTGGGAGGAACTTTTTGTTAGAGGGAACTCCACAAGGATTGCTGGTCAACCGACTCCGTTGTTTAGTGGACAAAGACCTCTTTCCTCTGTAAAATGGACGCACCTCCAAGAGATGAAATCAGTCATCCCACGTGAATTACATAGCTTTTATGATTCATTGCCCCACCTATAAAGCGTTAGTGATGAATTAATTTCTTTTCAATGTTGGGCTGTCATGGCAGCCCGTTCCAATTTTAATTTTCTTCCATTTCAATTAACCTCATTTCGTATCTTGTAAATACCTGATAAGAATGTCTAATTGGTGTAAAATTTGATATTAATTAAAATTTCATGTGGAGAGCTCTGATCAATATTTCCCCTTTAGCCTTTAGTCATCTTTGTATTATACTATCTTCATTGCTTTTAACTGTACATAATGAATATGAAAGATGAATGATGAGTATATTGAATATATTGAAATCGAAGTTGTCTTCATTACCAATTTATGCTAGATTTTAATAATAAAATCCATGCCTTAACTATAAGACATCTTGTTGATTATACGATGTACAGTCTGTTGTTTACACGATTAATCGAACATAGATTATAATGTCTGAACCTTGACCTTCATGGACATTCACATACTTAGAAATAGAAGGTAAGAACTATGTAACTAACTTATACTGTGTGAGGAAATCAAAATGATGGGGCTATAGTTATACATTTCTTTGTTGATGCATGTATGAGTGACTGTACATGCTCTTTTTACTCAGAGACATTGGTTTGTAGAAAACATATCTACATGAACATTCACCAACATTCTGTTATACTCACACAGATTAGGTTTGAAGTTATTATGTTGTTACCTCATGTTATATGTCATTCAAAAGCATAAGGTACCATCCATAGTTTATCTCTTGTAATCAAACAAACAAGTGAGCAATTCTTGTAACAAAGTGGGAAAGACACTAATCTGTTATAATCTAGGATTAGTGTTCCGTCAGGTCCAATTGAATTCGATGAGTAATTGAAACTGAAAAACTGCTATTGACGAGAGGTTTTGAACCCACATCCCTTGTTTAATAGTCGTTTGCACAGAGACCGACTCCTTCATTTCTGTATGTTATCATACTCATGGCAATATCAACCCCCTCCCTCTGTAGGCAAACCATAAGGATATCAATAATCAAATTATGCTTTACATGATGTAACGATCATACCTAGAGGTCCAGGCCAGCAATAGGTACTCATTTCCACCTGGGTCGTTCATGTTGTGTCCTACCTACCATAAAAGCGGTTTTGACTGGTGTAAATTGTGTCTATAAAAGATAGTACACTTGAAATTAAAACTATTATAGGAAATGGAATAGTAAATACAAAATAATTTTATCTAAAAGAGCTATTGGTGTATTTCTATTTACAACAAAGCATTATTTAACCGCCCAGTGACCGCCAGTCCCATGTGGATGATTGGCGGGCGATAGGCGTGCATCGCGCTGTTCATGTATCTACCGACAAGCATTCCATAAACGAAGTCGGGCGCTAAACAAACACGGCGCTAGGCGTGCATCCGCCGACAGATTTGTTGGCGCTAGGCGTGCAAGTGCCACAATTAATTAATTATAGTATTTATAACTACAACAACAAATGTTATCAAAAAGGGATTGCCCAAGATGTATGATACCAAAGGTGTATCCATTTCCCGGTCTGATTTTAGAGATTATTCAGTTTTTTTCACTTTTCTCGAAACCATCGTCCTCGCACTTGCACGGTTAGAGTCGGACGCCGACGATATATATAAAAATTTATACATATATGAAATTGAAGTATTTTAAATAATTTTTGTTTACGATCAATATTGATCGCATTTGCACCGGCGAAAGGTTCGATTGGTCAATTTTGCGCTTTGATCTCGATCACAGATCACCGGAAAGAGGAGAGATTGATTGAATTTCCTGTCATGTGACCAACTCTGCGGGTTTACATAATGGTGACAAAGGAGGAGGGTGGAAAGTGTGTCGTCTGCAGATTTTGAACAATTTTCGCTCATACTCCAAACCAAACATGGGGAGGGTTCATCATCTGAATCATTAGATTGTAAGAAGATGATGTCATTTGTTTCAAAATCAGTATGTTTTCGACGGACATATCCCGGTTAAAACCATCACCAATACTACTGGTTTAGCCAGCTAAGATGGAGAGCGACAACAATGGCTCAAATCAACTCGACAGCCAGTGAATCCAACATCATGGAGACTGCTAATGTAAGGTTTCAACCTTCAGAAAGAGAAAACTTGACTTTCAATCAGCATGATTACTAAGAGCGTTTTTATTTTTTTAGAACATCATATTCAGGCTTAGTCCTTGATTTACCGGTAGTTTATACAATTCTATTTGTGCTTTGTAGCTGTCATCTAGAAGATCTAGATGTAGGTCTAGACATAGTCTTAATCTTAGTCTTTAAGTCTGTGAAAGGCTAGGACTAGGGGCTAAGTAGTATCTTCTTCTAGGTTCCATGCCTGGTCCAGGCTTCGGATACTGCATGAATTATCTCTCTCCATTCCTCCCTGTCTCTTGCTTTTTCAAACAGCTCTTGGATTGTTAGGTTGGTGAAGCCCTTCAGTTGGTCTATGAGTGTTTTTCTTTGTCTCCCCCGGGCGCGTTTACCAGGTATTTTTCCACAACTTGCCAGGTATTCATTCTTATCTTTCCTTACTATGTGTCCGAAAAAGGATAGTTGTCGATCCACTATTAAGGGCATTAGTTTCCTTTGTTGGTATGTTTGTTTTAGCACTTCTTCGTTCGTTTTGTGTGCGGTATACGATATTCTCTGCATCCTTCTCAAGCACCACATTTCAAAAGCTTCAATGTTCTTTTGTGTTTCTGCATTTGTAGTCCAGCTTTCACATCCGTAGAACAAGATTGGCCACACGTAGCACTTCAAGACTCGGAATCTAATCCCGAACGACATCTGTTTGTTTTTCAAAATGTTTCCCAGGTCCATGAAGGCCTGTTTGGCTTGAGTTATTCTTGCTCGTATGTCTCGGTTACATCTTCCATCTGTTGTCACTATTGAACCTAGGTATTTAAAACTTTCTACGTTGGTAAGCTGCTCGCCGTGAATCGTTATATTGCAGGTGTTGTTGTAGTATACACAACGTTATACCATAGAGGATATATAGCTAACGCTTAGAGAGCTCTCGCTCGCCAAAAAGCCCGTATCTGGGTCAACAGCTGAACATGGGAATAAGCGCGTACAACAATGAGCTAAGATGGCACCGACAACACAAAACAAATGCCAGTGGTGTTCCGGTATCAATTGTTCAAATTCTCGACACAAGAGACCATATTTAGGTTTCTTCCGTTTCCCAAAGAATCCTGGAAGGTGAGAAAATTAAATTTTAATCTATTAACTTTAACAAATAGCTATATATTTCTAGATCAACACGTCTAGATTGTGTTACAAGAGATAAAGGAACATTAGATTTCTGATCCAGACCTAGTCTACTGCACCGTGTCTGTGACCGGTAAAGCTGGCTCTGCGGGGGGTGAGTGGGGCCATTATCTTCTTCTTCTCCTTTTCTGTAATAGCAGATGTGGTTGATTTAAAACACAGTCAAGGGTAGGGGCGACAGTGTAGCTACGGCACTGAATTATAGCCATATATGTTGAAGTTGATCTAAAGAGAAGCATAAATCTAGTCTCTCTCAGCCAATTAGTATGTGCTTTAAAGTATATAATTAACTCTTAATCTGACCCAGCTCTCAATTAATTACTAATAATAGATCTAGATCTCTAATATTGAATTGCATTTGTTATTTTTTTCAGGTCCAGGTGTTGGGTCATCAACTGCAGGCGTGCAGATTTGGATGACAAGTCAGCTGATGCACTGCACAGAGGAAATGTTTCAGGTGAAGAACATTTTGATGCTTCTTGCTTCAGTGCAAGTGCAGTGCACAGAAAACGTCTCCTGAAGAGTGCTGTGCCAACAATGTTCGCAGTCCTGAATCTACCTCCCCAAGCAAGTCCTAGACCTCCCCCCAAACAAAAGCCTGTAGCTACGTATAATAGTGGAGCTTCTACAAGCCCACAGTCCTTCCATGAAGAAAAACCAGTGCCTTCTCGTCCTCCTGTCAATAAGAAAGTGACATTGCTGCAGCGTCAACTGAGGGCGGAACGCTCAAGGACATGGCATCTGAGGCAAAAGATGTGCAAGAAGCAACAGAAATACATGTCATCGGAGGCCCTCGAATTTGTCCTAACACAGGTATGTGTTTCAGAGGTCTAAGGGAAAGGAAGGCTATATATACATATATATATATAGATATATATATAGATATATATATATATATATAGATATATAAACATATAGATGGATGGATGGATGGATGGATGGATGGATAAATAGATACATCCTCATCCCGTTCTCTAATTTCCTTTTCTTCTTATAATCTGCCACACTTTCTTGAATGCTATTTTCAATCTCTTGCACCTGATAGGCCTACTTTGCCTATACTGTATTTTGATGACATCATTTTGAGTCTGCCCCCCTCTTCCCATGCCAACACGTGTCAACATTTGGGAGAACTAGAACACCCCCCCCCCCCCCCCCCCCGTTCCTCCCTTAGCTGATGAAGTAGTATGTGATTTCTCCCTTAAATATATTATGTTTTGTTCTCACAGGTACAGGTTTCCAATGTGTGCGCAAAAGGGTGGCAATGGACGAATAGGGATAATAGCTTGGCTTCATCCTTATACCACTCTTCCAATAAGGCCCACAGACTCCTTCAACGGCTGTTTAAACTGCCATCACCAAAGACTCTAGGCAAAGCCATCATAAATGTGAACATTAAGACTGGACCATGTGCGAACATTTAGCACCTTTTATAATTTTTTAGTCCAAACAATGGAAGGGGTTGAAAAAGTCTGCGCCGTTGTGTTGGATAAGATGGCTTTAAAAGCCTTCCTCCAATATGACCCTCAAACGACGAAGTGCAAGGCTTTGAGGATTTCGGCCACATGGGGCGGTCACAAAAGCATGCAACCCACGCCCTTATGTGCATGCTTAGGGGTTTCAGTACAAAATGGAAACAGCCGATTTCATATGTCCTTTCAAATGGACCAGTGAGGGTAAATTTGCTGCTTTTATTATTACAGGAGACAATTCGAAGCATAGTTGCCATTGGTCTTGTACCAAAACTTGTAATATGTGATCAACGAAGCAACAATAGGGCAATGTGTACGCGTTTACATATTACTCAAAGCTACCATTTGTCATGCTTGACAACAGGAAGATTTTTAAAAAATATTTGATCCACCAAACCGGCTCAAAAGCATTTGTAATAATTTTTAATCCCATGGATTTTCGGTAAAAGGGCATAATGTGTCATGGGATCATGTTGTGAAGTTCTATGAAGTGGATTGAACTTCACCTATTAGATTAGCAGCAAAACAAAAGCCTTTAGCTACGTATAATAGTGGAGCTTCTACAAGCCCACAGTCCTTCCATGAAGAAAAACCAGTGCCTTCTCGTTCTCCTGTCAATAAGAAAGTGACATTGCTGCAGCGTCAACTGAGGGCGGAACGCTCAAGGACATGGCATCTGAGGCAAAAGATGTGCAAGAAGCAACAGGAGATCGGAGCGAAAAAAAATGAGGAAAATATGGACACTTTTCGCACAACACTGTCATCGGAGGCCCTCGAATTCGTCCTAACACAGGTATGTGTTTCAGAGGTCTAAGGGAAAGGAAGGCTATATACAAAAATATATATATAGATAAATATATAGATGGATTGGTGGAGGGATGGATGGATGGATGGATAAATAGATACATCCTCATCCCGTTCTCTAATTTCCTTTTTTGGTTTTAATCTGCCACATTTTCTTGAATGCTATTTTCAATCTCTTGCACCTGATAGGCCTACTTTGCCTATACTGTATTTTGATGACATCATTTTGAGTCTGGCCCCCTCTTCACACAATCTCTGTATGAAATGTAGATATACTTCAGAAGAGAGACATGAATCACATCACGGGTGTCATCAAGGATGCTGATCTTGCTAATTCATTGACAATTTGTGAACTAGGAATAATGTCTTTGTGAGATGATAGTTGATGCAAGATAAGTATAACCTGAAATAAAAACAACATGAAACAATAAATAGTGACTATAACATAAAATGCTACATATTAATTCTCTAGGCAACAATGTTCAAATAAAAAATTTACCTAAATTTGAAGGGGAAAAAATGTAACAATGTTGTTATAAAACTTTTTTACATCATGATTAGTTTTAAATATTTTCATCATCATTAATCTTCTTCCAAGAAACGTCATTATCACAAAATTATAAATCTGAATATTTCAATTTAATACTGGTATTTCAAATTCAAATCTCTAATGAATGTTTCTGTATTTATTTTCTCTCTTTTTTTTTTTCTTTCAAATTTTGGAAGGTGCCAATCAAAATATGGAATCATTTTAGACCTGCCAAATTGAAAACTTGAAATTTAGTGATTTTTTATGTCAATTTTTAGTAAATTGAAAAGGAAACTAGTAATTTCTGAAATCGTGTATGAACAACCACAATTTTACATTGATAATCACTTCAACATTACATCGTCATGCTTATGTGCTGTAGAAATACTTTATTATTGTTATTATTATCATTATCATCACCATCATAATCATCATTCTTATTATCGTAGTTATTAATACTATTATTATCATCATTATTATTACAGTAGTAGTAGTAGTTGTAGTAGTAGTAGTAGTAGTAGTAGTAGTAGTAGTAGTAGTAGTAGTAGTAGTAGTAGTAGTAGTAGTAGTAGTTCTTCTTCTTATCATTATTATTATTATTATTATTATCTAAGTATTACTGAGAATTAAAAATTCTCAATTTTCCATAAAATTTTGTATTTTCGTAATTGACCATGAAATTTGTCTAAAATTCGTAAGATTCAGCCGGTATGTCATTAAAAAAAAAAAAAAAAGCTAGGTATTAACTAAACACCATGCAGAATACAGTAGTTTTCCTAAACAACATATTCAAAACCAAAAAAAAAATCCACATCTGGATGGAGACAACATTTTATAATTCAACATCATGAAAATTACTGGAAAGGAAAGAGTTAACTGAGGCTTAAATAAATCTAATATTTAAAATTTCAAAGAAAGTCTAATCTCTAATCTGTCTCTGTGAGATAAATGTTTATTTAAATGTCACGGAAGTGAGCATTGAGGCAGGAAGTAGAAGATAAAAGAATAGAGAAAATCTAAAAAGGACAGACACCAAAAATATTTTATTACCTTTGCAGCTTTTGTTTGTACAGCCCGCCAACTGGCATAACAGTCTTTGGTATCACTATTGCTAACAGTAGATATTTCCTCTCCTGCCTTCGTGAAGCATGCAACCAAATCAGATTTGCACTTTACAGCCAAGGAATCAATATTGATCAACTCTTCCTGGTTAAAGACAATACCCTCTAACAACTGCAGACTTCTCTGTGAATAGAAATGAATCAAAGCAGATCCTCAAGGCGAATGCCAAAAATAAAAAATCTACATTAAGTTTTACCAGTGTTGCGTTATCTGTAAGGCTCAGCACGTGATTAAATGGTTTGCTTGCCAAAAGTTAGCTTGCTTCTTGGTTTGCTTGTTACTGTTGATTTTTTTTCTTTTTCTTCTCGAAGGAAACAATTTAACAGTTTAACATGTTGGTGAATTAATTATCAATAATGGGGATTATATTGTTCTTATACGGTGGATTTTATATCAAACCCCTATTTCGACTTGATCTTACCATTATTTCCTTTTTTCTTCGATTCGATAATTTTATGTGGTTGACCGTTATTGACTGTGCTTTAAACTTGAGCTCATAGTTACCAGCTGCAATATGACTCTATATATGTTATCCATTAATAGTTTAAACATTTATTGATTCTTTTAAGACTGCAAGGGTTACTCTGTGGAGGTTAAACAGTTTCTTGAACGTGAATTTCTACTTATATAATACTTACAGCAACTATCACAGGGTCTCTATGGACGAGGTTATCACAGATACAATCAAGAACAATGGCACATCTCAATTTACAGCACTTCTCTAGAAAGTGGGCAATGTCGCTGTTTGATAAATATTTTATTCCCTGAGCAGAGGATGTTGGCTCTTGAATCATCATGTCTTCAAGCAACATTTTTTCATCACTGATTAATTCTTGATGCTCTTGCCTGTGAACAAATTAGAAAAAGTCAGAACATATAATTATTGATAACCCAAAATCATGATTTATTTATTCTCAATAGCAATAGATTTTCAGTTAACAAACACTATTATTTGTGTAAATCATAACACATCTTGTAAATTGAGCATTAAAAAAAAATTAAAATTGAGTATTTATAAAGCGCAATATCCATAAACATGCTCAAAGCGCTTTCAAATGGTACTAAGCTAACAACAATTAACATGGAGGACGAGACAAGACGCCTGTTTGGTGATATTACAATTTTTCTCCAGGCAGAGACAACTTTGTTAACGGCCAGGTATTCATTTTACACCTGTACAAGTGCGGTGAGAGACTGTGAGTAAAGAGGACTCAACTATGCACCACTTAGAGCAGGAGTCAAACCCTGGACATTCCGATCCAAAGGCCAGTGTCATACCACTAGACCACATAGCTGCACATATCCATTGAAAATCATCTCTGCTCTCAGAACTTTGCCTGGATTTAATCAGGACATCTGGTAAATGAAGTTGTCATTTCTTTGATGTAGTCATAAACAAATGGAACTTTAATTTCTTTGTCTTTTATTATCTCCCTACTGTGTCTAGCAACAAAATACCTATCAGCAGATTCCTCTGATTCCTGATTCTCCTGAAGGGCTTGATGATCTTTATCACTATTTAAATCATCAAGTTCTGCATCACTGCCTTCATATTCATCATCATCATCATCATCATTCCAACCACCTCCTGCTTTCCCAGGAAAATGTCGAGGAACTGAAAACCAACCCCATAAAAAATATTATATATCAAAAATATGTCCAGAGGCTTAACTGATAAACGGGACTGACAATTACAATTGTTTGATACTCTTTGGCTAGGACACAAGCATATTGCAACAGATTTGTTGCCAAATTATAATTAGATCAAGACACTGATTCACTACTGAAGATTAGAGAGGACCTATATTAAATTTCAATGTAGCTAATCAGGATCTTTCAGGAATGGGTTCTTGCATCTATAATCTTAAAGTTTTGTTAATTCAAGATCAATGCTACATTTCTAGTTTTAAAATCAAAACAAAATTCTAAACAAAATCAGCTAAATTTGGAACCAAAAAGAAATATGTCAAATTGACATGGGGGAGGCTAAGGTGGTAGCCAGAGATTGCCCCAGATGGAGCTAAAAGGAATAAGGAAGGAAACTTAATTAGAACAATTAAGCTACAGTAATAACCTTAACTGTAAAGAATAACAATTTAAATATTTAAACACTATGGAAACAATGATACAGTGAGTTTGTGGGGAGATGGGACAATTAGTTCTTATGATATACAAGATCCCATTGAATCTGAGGTACCTTTACTAACATTCCAAATTACATTCTTTAAAAAGTGAATTATTATTTCTCTTTTGATTCAGAGATCTTCTATATGAGAAATACGATTCAGGAAAAAGCGAATACATACCAGTTTTCTCTGTATTCAAATCCAGCCCAGGTGACATTTCTCTTGACTCCTGATGTGTGAAACCCTCAATGGATTCGGGGGTCACTACAGGAGGTTGGTAATTACTTGAGGAGCCACTCAAGTTAAGTCTGGCTAGAACTGCATTCTGACGATCAACAGTAGTCTCAGACAATTTGGTTCCCAACTTTTCTATTTCATGCAAAATAGTCCCTGCGAATCCCTCTGAAATAATAGAAATGTTTAATTTTGATAACAACAATAATAATAATAATTATAATAATAATAATAATAATAATAATAATAATAATAATAATGAACAGAAATATCAAGACCTCAAATATGACAACCGACAATAATGCACTCAAGAGGCCAAGGGAGAAAAAAGAGAGAAATTGTGCTATAAACCTTATGGATTTATGCCAGTGTCTGACATGCAAGTAGTCCTTCAGAGCCAACAGGCCCATGGAGCCGGAGTTTATCCCGGTTTCTATAGTGTGAAATGGACAATAGCAATTGCTTGTCACCCTTTGGATAGGACATTAGTCTAACAGATCCAGCTACCCAATCACTGCTGGGTGGACAGGGGGGGGGGGGGGGGGGGGGGGGTGGTCAGACAAAAATCTCAACTGCACCTGGGATCAATCTCGTTCCCTTTGATTGTGAAGCGAGTGCTTTACAAACTGAACTATAGGGACCCCCAGTTTCTGACATGAAATGAGCCTTAATGACTACTTGTTACTCTTTTTAACAGAATGCTGGCAAAATACAGTTTGAATGATTTGGCTGAAATCTAGCTGCCCTATCACTTCTAGGTGGCCAGAGGTGCCAGAAAATAATTCTCGCTATATAGAGATTGTAAAAAGATAATCTGGCATGTGAAACAATTGTTATACTGCTTGAGCTACCAATTACAAAATTGACAGTATTACCTGCTTCAGTTTGATCATTATTTTTAAGTTCAGCTTTTCTACACGTCAACCTGAATTTTAGTCAATTTCAAAACATGATCAAAATTATTATTTTGTTGACCACGCCTGTGAAAAATCAAGAGCATATACCAGATAAAAATGATGGAATTTTTTTTTAAATCAGCTTTCTCTTGAGGTAGGTTTGGTCTCCAATAAAGGAAGGCTGGATTTTTAGGAAAATTTTCTCTACTTTATTTGGCATGATAAAATATAGCAATTTCCATGGTATCTTTCTGATCTTTTTTTCAAATTAGAAAGATATAAAATCTACTCTCTTTATAATTTTAATTTTGATATTTTTTCTCATCAACTTTGGTAAAGAATAAAACAAATGTTCACTTAATAAGTATGTTAGCCTTACTTGACTGAGACATTGGGCTATTCCCAAAACCTTGTATGGCTCCTCCACTGCGAAATGGCCCCATTCCACCTGAAAAAGTCAACAAGAGAAAATACATCTATGGCTTTTCAATATAAAATTTGTTTGTACACCATCTTTTTGCATTCTGTACTCTCCTAATTTGGTCATTTTGGCATGAATCACAAAACGAACATCTATAGAATGTAATGATTGTTTCATGGCATTTCTTTTACACAATATAGAAGACGTGTTTTGTTTCATTTAAGAAAGCTTGAAACAGAATTCTAGTTCATTGTAACATTAGACTACAAAGGAGTATATGAAAAAATAGATAAAAATGATGTCAAAAACAGTACAATTTTCATCTCACCACTCCTCATTTGATATGAACTAGATTGAATCATAAAATAAACATATCGTTGGTGTCATGCTCCATGTCACTGATGCTCATATTTTTAACAGAAGATATTTTGTAAAAAAAAATTAAATAAATAATACCAACGATAGTAATCAATGACTTTCCATATGAATGGAAGGCCTCAGAATAGCGTTAATCTTGACTGTAACTGTAAGTTAAAATAAAATTGAGTCAAAACGTTCAATTACACTGTCAGAGTACATTTCCAATAATATGTAGATTAATTTGGTTAAAACAAGAAAAAAAGCAATAAAAACAGCTATATAACAAGGTAATTATATTTGAGCTACACAAACCTCTAAGTAAAAACAATCTAACATTATATTTATCAGTAGTTTTTTAGATGACAAATTCATTTAAGCTTACCATATTTCACTGGCGGTGTTTGGACATCCTCAACACTTTTACTTGTTGACTTGAGTGACAGAGGATCCAAGTTATATAGTATCTCACATAAATCCTACAAGATTGAATAGAACGAGGAAAAATTTTATTTAAAAGACAAAAAATTGTGATAAGTCAAATCAGTTAATTGTTTATGCATTTTACAAATCAAATACTCTATTGATGTCTCGGTTTTAATTTCTTTCTTAGGAGTGAAGGGTCTACAACTAGAAATTTAGCAACAGCTTTAATCAGAGCAACATTAATCATTAAACAAAATATCAGTCAATGAAAGAAAGAATGATAAACTATACTCTATTTGTACATCAGAAAGGAAAAGAAGCAGGAAAAAAACATATTAAAAAAAAACCCAGAAACATCAAAAGTCTTTAACTTCAGAAATACAAACATTAAATTTTCCATTGCTTTAACTCAAGACAATGGTCAGAGACAGCTCATATGTCAGAAAAAAAAGATGCCATAAAATGAACAACAGCATAATATGGAAGGAATGGAATTCAATGTTTTAATTGAACTCTACAGATACAGATGAATTTCCAATATAGCGGTCTGACAAAGACAGAATTGACAATGGAGCTACTTGGACCTTGATGAAGCCAAGGTCGCATCACTGTTATAGTGGTCTTGGTTACGTCTGCAGTTTAATTGAAGAAAGAAATTATAACTTCACCTAAGACGTATTCAGTCTTACCTTTCAAAAGTTAAAAATAGAAATCAAATTTAGTATTTAAAGTACACTGTCGTCATCAAAGTCAATCTAATGGCACAACATATTAAACACATAACATATTATGACAGCAATGTAATTAAAAAATAATAATGCACAATGCAATTCTCCTTACCAATGCACTATTTCTAACCATGAGGTAAGGAGTGTTTCCGTGAACTGGATGAGGAGGGCCTGAAAATTCTGAAACAATCAAATTCAAAAGAATTATAAAGACAATGAACCAATAACGAAAAACAATCTTAACAATGAAATCAAGATTTTTAAAAAATAATAGAATTCAATTACTGTTGGCCAAACATAAATGATCATCATCGCTATTATTAGTGTAGTGTATATTATAATATATATTGCATTTCCTTGAATGCATGTGTATATAAACCAAACATTTGGTAAACCTACTAGTACTGGATGATAATAATGATTATGGTTTATTGAGGGTTTTATGACAAGAATATCTAATGTAAATTGTCTTCCTCAGTCTAAAACATACATCAAAATAAAATAAATATGAACATTTTTAGATTTCACATTTCCACAGTTAATCATGCTCAATGGGCTTCACAACCACATTTCCCTGTCATACAGTACAGTAGAACTCGGAAATAGGGAGTTCAACGGGTCCACTCCTGATTACTCGCTATTTCCGAGTTCTCGCTATTCCCGAGTTGCCAGGAAAGGTTATAATAATATTGCTGGTTATTCCCTTCAGTGTGTAATTCGAGTAAAAGCCGTCACCCCTATTTCAATTTCTTCACAGAAGTGGCAGAATGCTTGGTTTTTTTTTTTGTTTTTTGTTTTTATTTTCAAGTAAAATCATGACTAGAAAAAAAACAAGAACATAGAAGTGTGTGTGTGTGCGTGTGCGCGCGAGTGTTTGTATGCACTCAGCATGTTTGATGAGGTAAGCAAGCGCATCACTCAATCACTGACCCATTGAAATAATGGTTCCACACTCCCCTCTCTCGCTGATCGTGTCGTTCGTTAACGATGCTACTCGCTGACCGATGCTGCGAAGTGAGGCATGTTGACATGTGCTTACCTCGCGCGTCGCGTGGCACCACATTAGGTGAATAATTGACCCCCACCCCCAATACACACACACGCACACAAACCCAACCCCCACCCAAATTTGTTTCGCCTATTATGTACTACTACAGACTAGGCTACTATGTAATATTACTCGTAACGAAAAATAAGAAAAGAAAAGAGGCTAGGCTAAAAATATTTAAATTGCCATTGTCTCTTGTTTTGCTTTACTTCGTTCGCAGTCCTAGGCTGGGCAGGAAATGCTCGTTATTTCCGAGTTGACCTCTTTTCATACTCACTACTTTCATGCTAATTTTATTGACTCAAATAAGGAAAAAAAAACCCGGGGATTTAGATTTTACTCGCTATTTCCGAGTTCTCGCTATTTCCGAGTACGTTACTTTCATGTTCTACAGTACTTACATTCTTACAACATCCGTCACTGCCTGTAGCCAGGTAATCATTTACACCCGAGTGAAGTGGGGAATGAGTGTAAAGTGCGTTAGCCTTACCCAAGGACACAATGTCAGGACCAAGTTTTCACCATCACTGTCATCTATTCAGCCACTGATCATGCTTAACATTGCTTTATTTTGCTACAAGACGAGACACCATACCGCTGAGCCACCTTTATTTTGCTACAAGACGAGACACCATACCGCTGAGCCACCATGCCACATGTTC
This sequence comes from Berghia stephanieae, assembly GCF_034508935.2. NCBI lineage: Eukaryota > Metazoa > Mollusca > Gastropoda > Nudibranchia > Aeolidiidae > Berghia > Berghia stephanieae. The sequence goes on from NC_088364.1 coordinate 18,490,133, forward strand.
CTAATGAATGACAAGTTGACTGTCATACTTTATAAATGTGTGGTGGAGATTGACTAATTTTTAAGTCAGGCCTGAAAATGGTTGGTGGAAAAATTGTCGGAACTTTTTGAACACGCGAAAATAGACACAACAGGACAAAAATATGGACACAACACAGATATGACACGTCAATTGACGAGTCAAATCATGTCACTTTCCCCGACTTATTTATAACGAGGTCCTTATTTTATGGTACCAAAGAAAAAATCCCAATTATTTAAGGGCCCAGGTCTGAGTTAGTAAAATGAAAGGAAGAGAACAATTCCTACCCTTTTGAATGATGTGTATCTCGTGCTTGATGACACAGGAAGCTGCGTATCTTCCTCCTGTTTGTGTTAAATGTTTACACTGATTCTTGTTTATTTGGATTAATTCTTATAGAAGAAGAAGAAGAAGAAGAAGAAGAAAAGAAGAAGAAGAAAAAGAAGAAAGAAGAAGAAGAAGAAGAAGAAGAAGAAGAAGAAGAAGAAGAAGAAGAAGAAGAAGAAGAAGAAGAAGAAGAAGAAGAAGAAGAAGAAGAAGAAGAAGAAGAAGAAGAAGAAGAAGAAGAAGAAGAGGAGGTGATGCGGTCGTGTGAGAGCTTTCGAAGAAAAATAATTATTTCGCATTATTTTTTTTCCGTCTTACATCCGGACGGAACCAAAGAAATATAGAGACAGAGAAATAAGAACCGGAGATATGCATGTGTGTTGGTAACAAAATAGAGAGAAACCTTCCGGTCCGGTTCGACACACTTCTGTGCGTGCGTTATTTACTGACTAGGTGTGTGTGTATGTGTGAAGACGGCTCGCGCGAACTTCACGACCTCTCTCTCGCTGGCTGTGGCACAGTAGCCAGGCAGTGAATACATCCACGTGAAGCGGAGGGTGTAGGTGGCATGATAATATTATAGCTAACAGATAGACGGCAAGTTTTGTTATGTCTTTGATGCGACAAATGAAATTGTTTTTTTTTTTAAGTCGGCATTTGAAACGGAATAAAATCTATTTTTTTCGAGGAACGAAATAAAAGTCCTTTATTTTCTTTTTTATTGGTTCTGTTCTTTGACGTTACGAATCTTATTTTTACTATTATTTTAAAAAAAAATATTAGCACTTAAGAGCAAAATCGTGCTGTCGGAAATCCGACAATAGACGGAAGATTTACAGGCCTGTTAAGTGTGCAACAGCCACTGTACTCATACTTTAAACAGCCATTCATTTGAAGTAACTGTAATCACATATTGACTTATCTAAATTGGTCCTATATTAGAAATAGACAAATCTTTTATCTAAAACAATACATATTAGATTAAAAACTGATCATAAAATAATACCATAAACTAACTCACTAACCAATTTAGTCCTCTGAAAGTTTCAAAGTTTCAGTCAAATGCCCTTTTCAACAAATTTAGATTATTAAAGTCTTTATCTCCCTTTTACCAAAAAAATCATCTCAAAGTGGTAAAATGTCGGGATGAACTACATACTGGAGACTGAATTCACAGCCTAAAATAAGAAACAATGGGCTCATTTCACTTCATTGTGGTGGAGAATAATAAATACAATTTTTTGCAATGTGAAAAATTCTAGTCCTATAATAATAATGTAGATCATTTATACCGGGCATATTCCATATACAAACAGCTCTAGGCGCCTTTTCAATACAAACATCGAAGCTACAATAACAGGTCATAAGTACAAAGAACATGCTTAAGACACTCATATCATTAAAAAATAATCCTCAAAAGGAAACTGGTTTTAATCGATCAAAAATTTCCGAACGAAATAAGTCTTAATTTTTCCATTCATTTTATTTCTAAATTCACTTTTCAGGGTCCAAATCTCTTGGACATAATATTGTTTTGAAGCAGTGAGTCACAGTCTGCTCTGAAACAAAAGCCATTTTGACCATTCCCTTCAGAAATTTGATTCATGACCCAAAGACGAGGAACTTATCATCACACTTATTGGCTCTGCCAAATAAGGTGAGAGATGATGCAAAAATACAAAAAGTAATTATAGTACATACTATGTACTCACTTATGCATTCCTTTATGAAAGATACATGTTGTTTTAGACCGAGCTGAACTTCTTTGCTGCCGTTTTCTACCACATGTTTCATAACTTTTAGAACCTGAGAAAAGATTGGATTGAGAAAAAAAACAAAAAAATATTAATCTGAGAAAATGTGTCAAAATTACGTAAAAAGAAATTTCTTTAACCAACTGCTTCCAAGAAATTTAGAATTTGAATGGTGACGATAACAGTTTTATGCTGAAAACCTTTCAATAAGTCCAAATTGATGGTTTACATGTGGTGGAAATGTCACACAATGAAATAGTTGAATGATGAAAGAAAATTTTGTTTCCTTCCAAGTGAAGGAAATGATGTATAAGAATTTATTTTTAAAAAATCTGAGCAACTTATTCCATTTGTAATTCTTTTCTTTAATTTAAAAAAAATGGAGAAATCCTTGGTAGCTTTGCGATATTACACTTTCAATGTCATTATAAATAGCCATACTCCTCACTTACTGATTTGTCTATTAACCTTTAATCACTCAAAAATTTCTTTAAAAAAGAGAAATTAGGGATATTAGGGACCTCCAATTTCATATGAAATCTTGATCTACCTTCAGTTTAACATGACAGGATGGATGTCGGAGACGATCTACAACAAACTCAACAAGACTTTCACAGTAACCAACAGATTCATAGCTAATATCTGGAAAAAAAAGTCAAGGACAAGGATTTAAAAAAAAAAAAAAAAGTGTATCATTAATTGATCATCAAAAACTAATATAAAGAAACTGTTTGAGTAACTATCTACAATGCAACTTCTGGATAACAACACCCCCTGGATACCGACATTGATCTCTGGTCCTGATTTTTTTTGCTTTATGTCATTAGTAATAAAAAACCCAAAATAGCGACATATATTTTAGTAAATCCCCTGTTTAGTGACATCGGTATATAGCAATAATTGGCAGTTGATAACGATGCTTGATACCCGATTCTCATCATCCCGTACTTTTACCAATAAAAAAAACGCTTTATTTTCCTCTCTCAATGAGATCGCTTTGTTACCAATCAATCAGAACACATGTTTACTACACTGCATAGAATCAATGCTAGTTCATATGGAACCACAGCAAAAGAAGTTTATCAGTGGATGGAACTGTCAAGGGTCTATTAACATTCCAGGTTAGTCTGAGGTCAGTGGTCTAATAAATTTGTTTTTTTCCTTTGGGTAAATATCATTTTAATTGAGATGAGCAAGTCAGTATATTTACTATTAGTCATTGAGGTGTTGCCTGTATGTGGAATTTCAGCCCTAGTTTGACTTACCGTTTATTTCCTTATAAAGGTAACTTGGTGTTGGAGTCTCATCATTAGATAATGCTTTCTGAAGAATGTTTATCTGGGTGTAAATAGCAAAAGAGACAACTGCATGATCCAGGTTTGAAATTGTGGCAAAATCTTAGTTTTCTTCAAAATGAGAAAGTAAAAGAAAAGCATAAAAACTTTGCTATCTTGATTATTAGAAATTTTCTGGCATTCTTGTCAATTTCTCACAGTGTACGTTGGCTTTACTTAACAGCTCATGGATCTGCTTTATATTTTGAAGAGGACACTTTTTCTCCATAAAAATAATTATTTTTAAAACTGAAGCAAAATCTTCTGATTGTTCTAAAATTTATATCTTATAATTGACTTGGCCCCGGTTTATCTAGAAGTGCTCCTCAAGATGTTCCCTGAAAAAAAAGTTTTAAAGCCATTCTCTCAGCTCAAATCTGGGTCAGATCATCTTAACTCATGATAAATTGAAAGTGTGATTTTTAAAATGGAAGGACTATCGTAGTTTCACGGCACATCTAAAGAGGTGATTTTATTTTTAATTATCGGCGAACCCCGCCCCCCCTCAACCCAAATTAATCATTAATTCAGATACAATAAGCTGATAAAACTCAGCAAATTGGTTTTGATATAATATTAGAAAAACCACACCACTTTTAAAAATGAGAATTATATTACATAGTAATAGTTATTGGACATTGCAACTAATAGAAAGTCCATAATGGCTAAAAGATTAAGTATTAATATTAATATAATAAAAGTGCTGTGAAACTACGGAAATCCTCCCTTTTAAAAATCATCCTTTCAAAATTAAAGCCTGTAGTACTCCATGACGGTGACTTGATTCTCATGATTTAGATTACCACCTAAGTCAGGCCAGTAGATGAGTACAGGTAGGCATTTTGATAAAATTTTCAAACTCAAAACCTCTTAATTTTATCAAATAGGTGGATGTAACTGGACATAACATTGCTCCTTTACGACAAACAGTTTCAGATATTTTTCTGTTGAAAATTTTAGTTAGTTTTATAGAGAGAAAATCTGTGATTTCCCAGCTTCCTTTCGGCCAGCACCTCATGGCAATCGGGAAAGTGAGTAAAATAAAATATAGAGTGCGAGTTTATCAATTTCAATAAAATTTGGCAAAGCTATTCCTCAATTAATTGTCTATCGAGGTACCGAGTAAAATTAAAATGCATCTCTAATTTTTAAAATTCTAAAGTGAGTTTCACCAGTGAACCTATTGGTGGCCATTTCACTTCACTTATGGCCCATTGAGTTATTGGGATGTTCAGTTAATTCATCCAGTGCCGGACTGAAATTCAGAAACTGTAGTGCGAAGTGACAACATCAACTCGAGCATTATATATCTAGTATATTGATTATTTGCATTTAGTTTGAAAAGTCATATAACATTCGCCAACCGGATATAGCGTACTAACACAAAAAACAATGTGTAATCTGAATCTTTAAAAAAAAAAAATTGGAGCTTTCATGGGCATAGCATAGCGGAATAACAAGCTTACTACTAAAGACTGAAGGCGCTCCAAAGCGCTTTACAAATGTTCCCTGACCAACAGCAACACATAACATGTAGAACGAGACATGACGCCTTTTAGGCGATATTACTATTACAATTTTTCCCCGACAGAAACGACGCTGTTAACTGCCAGGTACTCATTTTATACCTGAGTACGGTGATTTAATAATAGTTGACTGATGTCTGACTGAAAACGTCAACTGAAAATGAAACGCCTACAATTACAGTTGTGACAGTGTCTAGATATCTGTCCGGTCGTGGATGAATTAACTGAAAGTCATTAGACTACTGGACTGGGTTTATCAAAGTCGACGAAGCGCCTCTCATAGATCAGCTGTCTCTAGAGAGCTGAGCCGGTGTTACCAATACTTAGCTTCTATAACCAGGACAAATAATTCGTTTGGACAGAAAAATAAATAAAAACTTACCGCTTACCGTCAAAAGCAGTTTAGATTTGAAGATACATTTGTTTTCTATCAAAAAACATTCGGTACTAGACAATCCTTGATGAATTTCAAAAGTTGTGTTTGAAATTATATCCTAAATATTTTCATGATTCATTCCTCGCTAAATCGTGTGTTTTTCTCGTCTGACCCATAGGTTGGTGCCCCCTAGTGCCAGCCGCCTGCCGCGCAATAGCCGCGCAAAACAAAGGTTTTTTAAAAAGTTTATTGAGAAAAAGATACGGAAAAAAGTGTCCCTAGATAGGTATGCAATTTGGTGCATAAGTGCAGTAAAAATTGGTGCGCAAAATTAGTTCGTAGAGGATGCGAGACTGTGTGTGTGTGTGGTGTGTGTGTGTGAGTATGTCTCTTTCTTTCTTCCTTTTTTTTTGGGAGTGCCTACGTACACGGTAACGGGGCATCTAGCCTCAGGATCTATGTACACGTAAACCGGTTTACCGTTGCAACATTCTGTCAGTGATGGTCCTCGCTGTCGTGACCGCGCGCGCTCGTGTGTGTGTGTGTGTGTCTGAGTTTTTTTAAAATCAAAACAATTTTAACCATTAATGGCGAGATTCCATCTTACACTCCCCAAACTCCAGATCTTAGTCTTAATGTTATCATTAAAAGACAAGCTTTGCGATTTATAGTTTAATTGAAGCCCGAGTCGAAATATACTCTTACTACTGCTCTCTTGGTGGAAACGATTTATTCTGCATAAGCAATCTGGAGAAAAAAATCAGTGTCACTGTAAAAGGTTAAAATTTCACGAAGTACGCTCCGTGAACACCGCTGTAACAATCCTTTGATCTACGTCATCAGGCAACCCATTGTTTCTTTCATCTTTACCCATTCCCCCTTACTATCCCCCCATCCCCCCGCCCATCTCTCTCTCTCTCTCTCTCTCACCCTCTCTCTCTCTCTCTCTCTCTCTCTTGTCATAATGTTATCCCTTCCCCTTCCCATCTCAATGTAAAATAAAAACGTTCTGTTGTTTGCAGATACATGTATGATTGTTTTGTTTTCTCTCTCTCACTAGGCTAGGATTAAAAACCAAGACATCAGGTAATGGGTGTCTAATGCCAAAGTATAGATTCTCTCTTTGGCCAATTTAGTCACGCATGTGGCAGTCCAGCTATTTACTATGTTCTGCCTATACCACACAATAATGGGATTTTGGGGGGTGGGTACGAAAGAAATCAAGGTCATAAGTAACCGTGCACAAGAGCTGTATAGGGAATTGGTTTCTGGGGGTCTTGCAAATACCAAATATTTTATGGAAAGCTTTTTCGAACTCCAAGACGTCTGGTTTGTTTTGCTATCTTGGAACAAACGAAACAGAGATGTCTTGATGTGTGGCCTAGTTGTCTGATTTTGTGACCTGGATGTAAGGTTTTGTGACTTAGATGTATCCTTTTGTGTGTGCAAGCCATGCGGGTAAGTACGGCGATAGCTTGCCAGTTGAGGAAAAAAAAAGGAAGAAGCAGCGTATCCGCATTTGAAAAACAAAACAAACAAAAAACTGAAAAAACAAAACAACTTAACCTTTTAAAGGCGAATATCAATCTTACTTGGACCAAAAATAAAATCTTACCGTTTTCATCAAAAGACAAAAAACAAATTACAATTTAAAAACTTGAGCTTTTATATAGAGCAATATCCACCCAACGTGCTCAAAGCGCTTTTTATCAATATTCTTACTGCTCTTATGGTGGAAACGTTTGTTTTTTCTGCGTTAAAAAATAATATAAATGAAGACTATTATTTGAAAAACAAAAAAATCAGTGTCACTGGCAAAGGGTTAATTGCAGTACTCCTGCATCCAGTGAGACTCCTACGGCACTTGCTAATCATAAAAAAGGAAATAGCAGCAATCAACAATACTAAGGTGAAAAAAAAAGAAGAAAAAAAAAGGTGGGTAAGGGGGGAAGAGCAAACCCAGTAGCAATGCAACCTTTTAGCGGCGAAATTCGATCTTTGACCTAACACCAAATCTTCTATCATCAAAAGACAAGTAACGGCAAAACTATTATAGACAATTGAAGTCCGAGTTGCGATAGTCTGACTACTCTCTTGGTGGAAACGCTGTATTCCCCGTTAACAATAATAAAGATAAAAGCAAACTACTATCTAAAAGCAAAAAATTAGCTTCGCTGTTAAGGGGTTAAGAACACCTGCAACTGCAACTGCCAGCATCCTTGAGATGTCTACGTCACCAAGGTCACCAATCGACACGTCTCCCTCTCGTCGGCATGCACCCCCCCCCCCCCCCCCCCCTCCACTCTCACGGTGGTGGTGGCGGCGGATAAAAAAGGCCTTTTTTTCTTTTATTCAATCAACTTGACTGCTGGTGGACCCTCGGCCTCTCTACAAGTCCAAGAAATAATACTCACTTTTTCTCTGCTCCAACGAAAATATCTACCCCCTACCGGTCTAATTATTTGTAGCAGACGTCAAATTTCTCAAAACGGTCACGTGACACTGTAAAAACAACACAGGAAGTCCATGAAAGCTTATTTACGGCATTTCCTTTGAACCGTGTAAACAACAAAATTTCGTTTTCATTCGACTCAACGGGTCAGATTGGCCGGTATTTTTTAACGAACTACAGTTCTGAAAACAAAATGTTTCTTAGAAAGGTGAAAGATGCTAGTTTTTGAAACAGAGGTAGGTTTTTAAAAAAAATCTTTATATTTTACGTGAATGCATGCTCAAGGCGAGTTGGACGTGCAGCGGAGGTTGGTCGGCCAAAGGCCCACCTCTCTAGTCTCTAGACCAGACCCGACTGATACTGAAGAAATTGAAATGAATACGAATACACTATGAATCTATGAAGACATTCCAATTCCTCATAGTTGTGGTGGGTCATTTTACAGCTCACCTTATTCACAAATGATATCTTTTGCGATGCAAAATTTATTGAACTGTTCATGTTTCAATTTTGCAACTTAAAAAATTTCACTGCAAGCATATTTAATTTGAAGTGGTTATTCAGTATCAGATACTGAATAGTGCTTTGCCACTATTCAGTATCCATAAGGAACTCTTTTATTATAGAGAGAGTGAAAAGTGCGACAATCTCAGTTGAATGTACCTAAATAAACTGCTGACCTACTACCAGATTGAACTCGTGCAGTAACTGTCAGCCCGATTCAAAGTTGTAGAAATATTTTGATCGTTATTATTAAATTTCTGCTATTGTGCAATTAACATAGTTCAAAATATCAAAAGAAGAGTGGCATTCAAATTCATTTTTTAATGTCTAAATAGACATGATTAAATGTCACTAAAAGTTCAGTGACACCATGGCTTGGTGGATAAGTTGTTTGACTCTGAACTTAAGGTTCGACAGTTCAAATCCCGGCCGGGTAAACTTTTATTTTTCCCCAATATTTTTGTTTTAATCATTTTATTTGCTTGTAATATATTTTAATGTTTATATTATACTATTATTATTATTATTATTATTATTATTATTATTATTATTATTATTATTATTATTATTATTATTATTATTATTATTATTATTATTATTATTATTATTATTGTTGTTGTTGTAATCGTCATCATCATCATTATTATGATTATGATTTTTAAATCAAGTAGTAGGAGTTATTTAATCAGTTATCGATTTATTACGAATATCTTTTATGTGTTATAATCTCGTTGTTGTTTTTCATTGATGTGCTCTTCTATTGTTCATTACTTTTTAAAATCTTGCTTTTTTCTGTTTGTCACATTTGTTGTTGTTGTTGTTCTTGTTGTTGTTTTTGTTTGTTTGTTTGTTTGTTTTGTCATCTAAGACAATCCCGATTCATTATAAAAATGTGGCCAGACTTTCTGCCATTTTTAATTGAATGATGTACTTCCGTGAATTAATTGCAGTATTATATTAAAATTTACGTGATAATAATAATAATAATAATAATAATAATAATAATAATAATAATAATAATAATAATAGTAATAATAATAATAATAATAATAATAATAATAATAATAATAATAATAATAATAATAATAATAATAGACGTCTAATATTAATAATAATAATAATAATAATAATAATAATAATAATAATAATGATAATAATAATAATAATAATAATAATAATAATAATAATAATAATAATAATAATAATAATAATAATTTAAACAGATACTGAATATTAGACTACAATTGACATCTATTTACTGAATACACGTGGTATTTTTAGGGGTGTTTCTTTTTTTACGAAACCTGAAACCTGCCGAAACACGCCGAAACCTGACAAAGTTAGGGGAAGCAGGCAGCAGTGGGGAGTGAACCTGGGACTCAGGGAAGTGTACACCATTGGGGAGTGAACCTGGGACTGGGTTTCGTAACAAAAAGCAATTACTTTTTTACGAAACCCAACAATATCCAACAAAGTTATGGAAAGAAAGTAGGCAACAGTGGGGGAGTGAACCTGAGACTCAGGGAAGTGTACACTATTGGGGAGTAAACCTAAGTCTATGGTTTTTCGGTGGGTTTTGGCGGGTTTCGTAAAAAAGTAATTGCTTCATTCTCGTCTGGTACCCAACTCCCATAGTCCCAGGTTCATTTCCACTGATATCCTCTTCTCACAGTCCCAGGTTCACTCTCAACCGGTGTGCACTTCCCTGAGTCCCGGTTCATTGCCCAATGGTGCCCACTTCCCATAACTTTTGATAATTTCGGTAGGTTTCGAAATAAAAGTACATTCTGAGCTCACTGTCCACTGGTATCAGCCTCTCGCAGTCCCAGGTTCAATCCTCATCTGTGTCCAAATCCCAGATTCACTCCCCACTGCTGCCTGCTTCCCAAAACTTTGTCGGGTTTTGGCGGGTTTCGTAAAACAGTAATTCCCCCTCCCCCTTGGTATTGTCTTTTTACAATATCCACAGTCCCAGGTTCACTCCCCGCAAGTGTACACTTCCCTGAATCTCAGGTTCAGCCCCCACTGTTGCCTACTTCAATAACTTTGTCGGATATTGCCAGGTTTCGTCGGGTTTCGTAAAAGAGTAATTGCTTTTATATGAAACTCAGTGAAGCACGCTGAAAACCAGAGTCTCAGGTTCACTCCCCACTGGCGTACACTTCCCTGAATCTCCCATAACTTTGTCGGATATTGCCGGGTTTCGTATAAAATTAATTGCATTTATATGAAACTCGCTGAAACCCGCCGAAAACCAGAGTCTCAGGTTCACTCCCCACATGTGTATACTTCCATGAATCTCAGGTTCACCCCCCACTACTGCCTACTTCAATAACTTTGTCGGATATTGCCAGGTTTCATCGGGTTTCATAAAAAAGTAATTGCTTATATATGAAACTCGCTGAAATTCGCCTAAACCCAGAGTCTCAGGTTCACTCCCTACTGGTGTACACTTCCCTGAGTCTCAGGTTCAGTCCCCATTATTTGCTTACTTTCCATAACTTTGCCCCAATTTGGTGGCATTTGGCGCATTTCGTAAACAAAAAGTAATTGCTTTTTTAAAATAACAAAATCCGCCGAAACCCAGTCCCAGGTTCACTCCCCACTGGTGTACACTTCCCCGAATCTCAGGTTCACTCCCCACTGTTGCCTACTACCCATAACTTTCTTGGATATTGCAAGGTTTCGTCGGGTTTTGTAAAAAAGTAATTGATTTTATATGAAACTAGCTGAAGCTCGCCGAAAACCATAGTCTCAGGTTCACTCCCCACTGGTGTACACTTCACTGAGTCCCAGGTTCACTCCCCATGCGTTGCCTACTTTCCACTTCTTTGCCGCATATTGTCGGGTTTCGTACAAAAGTAATCCCCCCCCCCAATTTGTTATTGCTTTTTTATAAAACCCAGAGTCCCAGGTTCACTCCCCACTGGTGTACACTTCCCCGAATCTCAGGTTCACTCCCCACTGTTGCCTACTACCCATAACTTTCTTGGATATTGCAAGGTTTCGTCGGGTTTTGTAAAAAAGTAATTGATTTTATATGAAACTAGCTGAAGCTCGCCGAAAACCATAGTCTCAGGTTCACTCCCCACTGGTGTACACTTCACTGAGTCCCAGGTTCACTCCCCATGCGTTGCCTACTTTCCACTTCTTTGCCGCATATTGTCGGGTTTCGTACAAAAGTAATCCCCCCCCCCCCCAATTTGTTATTGCTTTTTTATAAAACCCAGAGTCCCAGGTTCACTCCCCACTGGTGTACACTTCCCTGAATCTCAGGTTCACCCCCCCCCCCCCCCCCCCCTCAGCCTCTACACACACACACACACACACGCTGCTGCCTACGTCCCATAACTTTGTCGGATATTGCCAGGTGTCGTCCGGCTTTTTATTACGAAACCCGCTGAAACCCAGTCCCAGGTTCACTCCCCACTGTTGTACACTTCTCTGAGTCCGAGATTCACTCCCACAGCTGCCCTCTTCCCATAACTTTGTCGGGTTTCGGAAAAAAAACCACCGTATTATAGTGCAAAACCACTATTCAGTGTCAGATACTGAATAGTGCAAAACCACTATTCAGTATCAGATACTGAATAGTGCAAAACCACTATTCAGTATCAGATACTGAATAGTGGTTTTGCACTATTCAGTATCTGATACTGAATAGTGGAAAACCGCTATTCAGTATCTGATACTGAATAGTGCAAAACCACTATTCAGTATCAGATACTGAATAGTGCTAACATATTTAATTTTGTTCGGATTGAAACTTTCTAGAGTTTGTATATGATGGGCGTTAGTCGGTTCGATTTCAGTACCTAGTACATTGCTGTAGAGCAATAAAGTTAGGTGCCCCAAACGTAAACAATAACAAGTTGCTAGTGATTTCCGTTAGGGACCGGAATAATTTACGCACAATATAGGTCTCCCAATTTTGTAGTTTGAGTTGTAGGCAATACACTTTCAGTATTGAAAATATGTTTACATAAAATCTAACAGTTGCAGAAATAATAATATAAGGCTAAATTATTATGAAAATCAGGCTCCGAATAATTCTCGTTTTGTTCACACCAGCGCAATAATTTGCACTGGTCTAAAAATAGATAGACTGTAACTTTTGATAAATTTTAGAAAATTTTACCTTTTGTTCCATAAAATATCCATATCTAGACATTATTTGATGCATGATCGAGTATTTATGAATATGTGTTTCTTTTGCCACCTAACAGCCAAATTTTAAAGGTTATTTTTTTCTATTATTTACATTGGAACGTGAGCTGTCAAGACAGGAACATGTGGTTCGCCACGTGCTTCTCGACCTTTGTTTACGTTTGGGGCACCTAACTTTACTGCTCTGTACTCTTCAGTCTCCACTCGAGACACACGGCAAACACCGTACAGATATAATTTTTTGAAAACAATCTTGTCCAAATCTGCTCTGTATTTTGTCCCCTTAATCCACTTTTCTAATTCCATGTTGCAGGCATCGAGATAAACTTTAGATCGAGCGATCAATGCTGTATGACACATGCATGTCGACGTGTACATATATGCAGGTCTGATATCCGAACACTGAGAAAGACCGTACCACTGAGTCACGCTGGTGATGATGCTGATGAAGACGACGATAATAATGATGATGATGATGATGACGATGATGATTATGATGAGGATGATGATAACAACAACACTAATAATAATAATATTAATAAAATAATAATGATGATGATGATGATAACATTTAAAAAAAAATAATAATAATAATTGCCGTATGGATTTGTGAGGTCATCTGTGACCATTAGATGGGAGGCGAGGGGGCTGGGCATAGTAGACAACAGGTAGACAGTGACAGTTGGAAGGAGAGACCTAGAGATATCCTTCGTTTTGGGATTGACAACTGTGCATTGTGACCAACGAGTTTGGTGAGAGCTTATTGTCTCTCATCACGGCTAATACGTATCTTTGACTCTTAAAATATTTAGAACAAAAGAATGAAAATTAATCCACACTGAATAAGATGTCGGCTTCCATCAAAGCTGCCTTTGCTTGTCAAAATCTATACAGGAATGCTAATATAGTTTTTGTTTCAACCAAATTGTTCAATCTGTGGTGGACTACGAACAATGTTTACAACAACTGGTTTAAGTTAACCATACGTGCTATGAAACTGATCAGTGGTCAAATCAAAATTGCAATCAAAAAATTAGAACAAGCGGTCGTGAAAACAGCGCTCCGTCATTTGATCTGAAATTGACCAAAGATACCGTAGCCATGGACGTCCTTTTGTCAATGGACGTGTAGACTCAGAGGAAAAATGTTGCAATAGTGGACAGGAAACACAACTTCGGTTAATCTCAACATTTTTGCTTATCCCAAAGTGTTGCGATTATCCGTAGTGGACTGAATAGTGTAAAACATTCAATGAAAGAATTCGAGATAAGATATCAATGGAGAGTAAAACACAATTAATAAGGCGAACAGGGGTAGATGCATTAAAAGATGCAAACGGGAATATAACATAAAATGATAGGGAAAAGGCAGATATATCTAAATAATTTTTCTCTAGTGTATTTAGATGTGAGGATGCTTCGAACATACCATACTTTCATGATAGAAACCATAGTAATTACCTACCTGATATTATTTTACCTGAAAACAAAATAATCGATAAGCTATCTAAGCTTGACGCATCAAAAAGTATGGGTTCTGAACACCTTCATCCTTATATACTGAGAGAGGTTGCATAATATGAGATCGGTCAACAATAATGTTTTACAAATCCTTAGAACAGGCGTTGTTCAGACGGTTGGAAAAAAGCAAATATTACTGCTGTTTTTAATAAAGGTGACAGAGAATGTGGTTCAAACTATTGACCAATTAGTCTAACATGTGTGTTATGTAAAATACTTGAATCTATCGTGAAAGATCCTATGGTAGAATTTCTTGAGTCTCATAATATGTTGCAAAGAGCCAACATGGTCTTCGAAATAAGCGATCGTGTATCACGATTACTGCAGGTGATGAACGACTTTACTAAATTGATTGACGAACGAAAAACCATTGATGTGACGTTTAATGATTTTATGAAAGCTTTCGACTCTGTTCCCCATGAAAGACTTTTTCTAAAACTAAATGCGTATGGTATAGTTGGAAGTGTTTTTGAATTGATCAGATCATGTTTATCGAGTCGTAGTCAGAAGGTTCTGGTAAGAAATGAAGCTTCAAAATTTAGACCAGTCATTAAGTGGATACTTGAAGTCTTATCTTGGTTCACTTTTGTCCACGAGTTTGATCTTAATTCTATTCAGAAAAGTGAGTGGAGCAGGCACTTATGTTGGTAACAACAAGATATGAAGTGAGTAGAAAAGTGCCAGAAGACAATAGAGAATAAAAAAATTTTTCGCGGCGGTGGTGGGGTTTGAACCTGCGACCTTATTGGTACGACAACTCCGCCTGGCAGGTGAGAGCGTGGCTCTACCGTGTGAGCTATCCACGAACACAAAAATATTCGTTTCAAACTCAAAGTCATTTCTAGATCCCTCTCTCACCCACTTCTTGAGATCGCCGATTCGTTCACCACCATCGCGAAATAAAATTTTTTATTCTCTATTGTCTTCTGGCACTTTTCTACTCACTTCATATCTTGTTGTTACCAACATAAGTGCCTGCTCCACTCACTTTTCTGAATTAAAAATTCACCCCATACACCGGAGCATACTCAATGTCTCAATCGTTTCTATGTTATATGTTTGTGATGAGAATATTGGCTATTAAGCTTAACTGCTGGTCAAAATTATTTCGCGATGGTGGTGAACGAATCGGCGATCTCAAGAAGTGGGTGAGAGAGGGATCTAGAAATGACTTTGAGTTTGAAACGAATATTTTTGTGTTCGTGGATAGCTCACACGGTAGAGCCACGCTCTCACCTGCCAGGCGGAGTTGTCGTACCAATAAGGTCGCAGGTTCAAACCCCACCACCGCCGCGAAAAAATTTTTTTTATTCTCTATTGTCTTCTGGCACTTTTCTACTCACTTCATATCTTGTTGTTACCAACATAAGTGCCTGCTCCACTCACTTTTCTGAATTAAAAATTCACCCCATACACCGGAGCATACTCAATGTCTCAATCGTTTCTATGTTATATGTTTGTGATGAGAATATTGGCTATTAAGCTTAACTGCTGGTCAAAATTATTTCGCGATGGTGGTGAACGAATCGGCGATCTCAAGAAGTGGGTGAGAGAGGGATCTAGAAATGACTTTGAGTTTGAAACGAATATTTTTGTGTTCGTGGATAGCTCACACGGTAGAGCCACGCTCTCACCTGCCAGGCGGAGTTGTCGTACCAATAAGGTCGCAGGTTCAAACCCCACCACCGCCGCGAAAATTTTTTTTATTCTCTATTGTCTTCTGGCACTTTTCTACTCACTTCATATCTTGTTGTTATCTTAATTCTATGTGATTCAACTACGTGGTCAACCAATACGCATAATACGATTAATACGTTGAAATGTTTATATGTGGAACTTTAAATCAGATGATGGATGCAATATATTGACCAAGGGTGCAATTCGTTTAACTTAGTCATAAAAACATATTCATACATATTGTGATTCATTATGTTTCGCCCATAAGTGCTCAATGATCAAGACTGACAGTCGAATTGTAATCTTTTTATCTATTTATATTTTTGTTGTTGCATACGATCCCTAAATAAACGAATGGTAACCATCTTCACATAATAAGTTATCTCCCTTCCCTTCATTACCCGCTTCCTCACCCCCGAGAAAAAAAACAAACAACAAAACATTCCCAACCAGCTTTTATCCCAGTGCATTCTTTATATTGCAATTATTTGAAAACTTTTACGAAAGATGAAGGCTAGGAAAAAAGTATAAGGACGGCTTCATTGATAAACAAACAAACTGTGAAACCATCATAATTTACGATGTATTTTGGTTTACAACATCATAAGCGGCATCCAGAATCGGAAAAACCCGCTGAACATTTCGGGAATTTCCATTATCATTGTCAACAAGTGGTGATATTGTTATGATGGTATCAAACAGTCAGCAGGTAAAGGGAATAATCTAATGATAACAAAACTTGGTATATTATACGACATACGCTTATTTGCAGGTTTGATAAAAACTCAAATTGTTGAGGGCTCGTTGTTCCAATGGAAAAACATCTGCACTCAAACTTCCCAACACAAATTATTGATCATTACCAATGTTTCAATGTTAAATGAACCCGTCGTTCTGTGATGATGAAGATGGTGATGATGATGATAATAATAATGATGAATATTATGATGATAATACTCCTTACTTATCCTCTTGGTCCTTCAGCTGCACATAAGGCCAAGATAATAATGATGATGATGATGATATAATAATAATAATAATAATAATAATAATAATAATAATAATAATAATAATAATAATAATAATAATAATAATAATAATAATAATAATAATAATACAGTGGCACTCGGATACAACACAACGGGGATAGTGGGACTAACAAAAAATCCCTGTTGTAGCCGTGTCGTTATATCCATGCATATGGAATTTGAAGGAAATCAATACTGAGGGAAGTAAAAATACAAAGAACACATTTCGAGTTACCACCTTAAATATTGAATTTCCTCCCTAAGTCTAAGTAAATGAATCAGACAATTTGACTGTGACCTCCATTCCTGTAACCACCATACCTCACCCCCTCTTCCACTTATTACAGGACACAAGGCGGGTTGGAACTATGCAACTGTTAATTCTACCTTCCCCCTTTCCAACTGCGCCACTGACAACCACTACGTGCACTTCAAAACTCAAGTAGCACACAGTCCTAGCATCAGGCTTCACATAGAGTTTCATCATTTCACTTCTCATTGAGCATAGTTACCTCATCAGTCACGAGACGCACATCCTTGACTCTACTTGTAAAAATACTACTAGTCCTGAGTCTATCGACATAATGATCAGTCATTCACATGTCTCTCACATGCCTTTTGTAGTCATCATGGATACACAAAGTACACAGAGAAACGTCAATAGTACACACAATAACTACAATTCGCTCACTCCCACCTCATCTCCGCTCCCTATAGGATATGTGTGTTGTGTGGGCCATCCTCCTATTTTCTTGAGTACTTAGTTCTTCTCAACAGGGTGCTAAACTTTCAACTCACACCCCTGTTGTAGCCATGCTCCAAGAAATATTTCCCCATTATAGTCTTGCATGATTTAAATGAATTACATAGGCCATCGAACAGGATTTAAAAATTTCCCATTGTAGTCGAGCTCCCGTTGTTACTGAGGCCATTGTACGCGAGCTGTACTGTAATAATAAAATATTTTTTTAAAAAATGGTAATGATAATATTAAAATGAATAATGACAATGATATTAATAAAATTGATTATCTCAACAAACGTGATGTTTATGTCAATGATAACAATAGATTCTGCTATCTATTAGTTTATTTAAAATGCTGAACAACTGTACTCCCCCTTCTTCTTCTTCTTCTTCTTCTTCTTCTTCTTCTTGAAGAGAATTGGGCGATACCCTTTTATTAAAATGACCCCCATTTGTTTTGAATTTACTAAGTCAATTCAAAAAAATGTTTTTGTAGAGTCCTGTGATTCCTTTTAACTCTTTATATCATCCCAACCCCTCCCTATATTTCAGCTGACTTTATCCCCACACAAAACCTCAGCAATTTGATGTTTAGTTGAAAACAGTTGTGTTGATGATCAACCTTTCATGATGACTGATATTGTGGCTGAGATGGATTCTTCCACAGGTTAGTGTTTTTGATGCACTTTCTCATGCAGAGTATATTGCAGTGCAACCTCTGGATAATGACATCACCTGGGACCGGAAAATTGTGTCATTATCCAAGGATGTCGTTATTCCGGGGTTTTCAAGATGGCGGGAAAAGGGTGTGTGACCGGTTAATGCCTGCCAGTGCGATGAGCGGACCAGTGCCTGAGAGAAGACACGTCCCAACGTTAGAATGTGGATTTCTCATGCTTACAAAGGGTATCCGCTTAGGCTTTCACTCTCCAATGTGTATGGCCATTGTTTTGATTGTAAACAGTTCTTGAACGCCATTTGACAAACTAAGAATAAATTTAAAAAAATATAAAGTGCCAATATGATAATACCACACAAGAACACAGATGCGGATCTAGTTTTGATCTTATTTAAAATCCAAGCGATACTGTTGATGATTTTTGAAACCGAAATGTTTATTTAAGTGCACCAATATTTACAAGCACTTAAAATTACATACTTGATCCGCTTCTTGCCATATAACCCCCCCCCCCCCCCCCCCCCCCCCCCCCGAAACCCCAGAAAAACTTGTATTAACTACAATAATATCAAATTTGGACTGATGTTTTGAAAAAAAAAAAATAGATTTTTCAAATGAAAATAATAAAGTGAAAGAGTTGTTATTGTTTCCCTGGCTATTCCAAAATATTGTAAGACCATAAATATCCATAATCGTCCGCATTGGACACGGCAATGCCTAATATCAGTTAACCTTCATTGACCTCAGACGGGTAGCTAACTTGGAAGGTTAATGGACCCTTCAGAGTTCAATCCACTTATAAACTTCTTTTGCAGTGGTTCGACATGAACCACTGATTTCACATAGTGTTGGAAACATGTGTTATATTGGTCGGTAACAAAGTGATCTCATTGGGAAGAGGAGAAAAAAGCGTTTTTTATGGGTTAAGAGTCAGAGAAGACGATGGTCAGGTATCAAGCATCGGTACTGCTGATTATTATTGTAACGATGTCGCTAAACAGAGGTTTTCCTAAAACGTATGTTGTTAGTTTGGGTTTTTTATTACTAATCACATATAGCAAAAAAATCGGGACCAGAGGTCAATGTCGCTATCCAGGGATTGTCATTATTCAGGGTTGTCGTTATCCAGATGTATCACTGTATGATATTTTGACGCCAACCAATGATATATATGGCACATTGTCAAATCTGCTGCAGTACATTGCAGTACAATGATAACATCCTTTATAATCGATATAATGGGGTCAAATATCAGACTAATATATACTAGACATACAAAGGTGGGTGTGGCTGCTCTTTCCATTTATAAACTATTTTCCCCCTTGTCATTCACAGAATTAGAATTGCACTCTTAAACTTCTAGGTTTAGCACCTGATTTAATTGGACAAAATGCCAGAGTGATTCTATGGGTCACAAATATGTGTGTATAACAATCATCAAACATTTTCAATTTTCAGTTCATCCAGAGTGTGAAGTGATCTTTGAAGGGGAAGAAGACAGACTGGGAACAATATATAAAGATTGCACAAAGAATCCAGGTCACAAAAGCTTCATTCCAGTGTCAGAATTCCAGATGGACCATCTACCAAAAGAACGCCAAACTCAGGAATTGTTTGATTACATCAAGGCTAGATCTAATTTAACAGTGAGAATCATCGTCCGTTACACAAGTAAAGAGAGACCTCCAAAATTTGCAGATATTGATGCGCCTTATCCATATATTCGATTAAGAGGAAGTTCTCGCTGTGTGAGATATGGCACGGGGTCAATAATCTATATTACACCAGAAGCAGAATCATTGAAAGGAGAGTCGTGTCCTTGTCATGAATGTAAGAAATCAGATGAACCCGAAAAAGAATTTTGGAAGGCAATTGTGAGGACAGCTACTCATGTTATTTTTGATGATTCTGAGGCTGCTCTTGCTACTCTTGATTGTTTTTATGATTCTGATGAAAACAAGGACGAGGTAGTTAAGAATCTCTATGGCTGTAGAGTTTTGAAGTATACAAACAAAGCGATGGATACATATTTAAGTGACATGTGCCACTTGGAATGTTTTACTCATGACAGAGACTTGGTCAAGAAGCTTGAGCCTTGGTTTAGTTTTATAGAACAAGACTTTGCAGAACCTGATCATGAAAAACCATTGGGTATTATGATATCACACCCGCATGGATGCAGCAAAAGAATCACTTTAGGGAATGTTTGGCATCTCACTTATCCTTTAATCCAAAATTACCCAGATATGGAGGCCACTAAATGTCGTCTGCCACTTTTTCCCTGGTCTAAATATAGTATGGATCATGAAGGGATGAATACAATACCTCCTTTTACAAAAGTCTCCAGTGAAGTCAGTGAATCCAGTGATTCCTTAGCCATCAAGGCAAGCACTGAAACTGAAACAAACCAATTTGCCCCATGTCCTGGCACTGAGTTTCCTCTTCCTGATGATATGGTCATCTCATTCCCAGACAATCCAGCATATGCACTTCGTTACACTTACCATCATCCCAACTGGTTTACTCTTCCATCTGGGACTAAATTTACTCTGGCAGATGGCAGCGATGTGTTTTTTCCCCCAGAAGCAGAATTCTTCGACAATGGTTGTGTTTCTGGATGCTGTTATCTAACTTATGACACAGATACATGCCCAGGCAGTAGTGGTGCTAGTATGATTAACGATTTGGGGAGGCACCAATTTAGGATTTATTTTCCTCATATGGGATCTAAAAGTAGAAGTGAAAATAGAAGTGGCTTGCATTTTTATGATTTGTTAAAAAGATTGTAGTGACAAAGAAGAAAAACGATGGCGATAGGATTAATAAAGAGAATGAAAGAATTTGTAAAAGGTGAGATGAAATCTCACTTTCTCCACTAATCTATATCCATCAAGGTCAAGAGGATTCATTAAAAAATATGAATTTATTCCTTTTTATGTCATTCAAATTATTGTTTATCACAATAACATTTCAATGGCTTGTGTAAATGATGCATTTAGATAATACAATTGTAGCCTTTAATCTCATTGTGATATTATTGGGAAAAAAATGAATCATTTGTTTGTATGTCAATTTTTCATTCTACAGTCACCCCAGAATGTGAAGTCGTTCTTGAAGGCGACACCCTGGACCATAACCTCATAAACGAAGAGTGCAGAAAAAATCCAGGTCACCAATCATTCATTTCAATGTCAGATTTCACCATGGAACATTTCCCTCCTCCTTATCAAAGTAAAGAAAACATGGATGTGATCCAGTTATGGAATGACCTAACAGTTAAAATACTTGTACGTTTTATCAGCAATGATCGACCACTGACGTATATTGACTGTAATGAACCTTATCCATACAGTAAATTCAGGGGTAGTTATCGCATTAAGAGATATGGGACTGGAATCATCAACAGTCTTGTTAATGAGGACAGGTCAATTAAAGATGAACCGTGTCCATGCCATCTTTGTGAGAAATCGGATGATCCTGAAAGAGAACATTGGGTAATTTTTGTGCAGACAGCAGCTCAAGTCATCTTTGATGATTCAGAAGCAAAACGTTCAGTTTTTGAGTGTTTTTATAATTCAGAGGATAGAAAAGAAGTCAAATTGTTATATGGGATAAGAGTATGGAAAAGAGTAAGTAATAATCTACATCGCACAGACTTATGTGATGTTGTGTGTGTTACCCATGATATAGAATTGGTTCGGAGGTTACAAAGTTTTAGGAAAAAGAAGGGTCGTAACCTGTCTCATATAACCTCTTCTGATCCATCAGATCTTAAGCCTGGCATTTTAATTTCACATCCACATGGCTTTAGCAAAAAAATTACATTGGGACGAATAATTTCCTTTACTGTTCCCATTGGCCCAAAGTTCCCGAGTTCCACGAAAATTCAATTTTCTATTGGAGCAAGATGTAGATTGCCTCTTTTACCCTGGTCTAAATCTGCAGAGGTATCTGAAAATGACAACGATAAATACTCTCTCACAAAGGCTAACTCCTCACATTATTCATTAGATAATCCAAAATGGTCTGAAAAAGAAAAACAAAAACCCACTTTGGACCTGTCGTCAGCAAATGACAATGAAGAAAGAAATTCTTTAGTGCCTTCACCAGTATTACCTGACAATATGGAGAAACATCCAAACCCAAATAGTCAATCTACTCATAGCAAAGATGAGATCGATATCTCAAAATCCTCTGTTGATGAAGAGTCAGGAAATGAACTTTTCTGCCCAGAAAAAAACATGCCTTTACTACCAGGGGCCGAATATTTGCTGCCATCCTCCATGACATTTACCCTTCCAGAAGGGGCTGAGTTTGCTTTCAAGTTTTTACCTCATTATTTGGGGTGGTTTCACTTCCCAAGTGGGACGACCTTTACGTTATCTGATGGAAAACAGGTTCATATCCCAAAAGATGCAGATTTTTTTTCCTATGAGTTTTCATCACAACTGTGTTACGCAAACTATGACACAGATTCTTGCCCAGGTACAAGTGGGGCTTGTTTAATTCACGATATGGGAGGCAGTCAGTCCTCCATTGAAAACTATCCTCACATGGGCCACAGTAAAGATGGAACCAATCGGAGTGGTTTACAGCATTGTGACTTGATCATGAAGTTGTCAAATAGCGATGCCCTAGGTGACTTAATCAAAACAGTGACAGACTAGTTGAAAGAACTAGGAACAATATCTTGCTTATAGGCCATATCAAAATGTCAAAATTTGACAAGTGGTAAGCCCTCAACGACAATTTTACCCTGAGGTCAAATCTGGACAAAATTTAATCTATTTTATTTATTTATTTACTAAATTAAGTATCCATTATTCAGATTTTATTTAATTATTTAATTAATTAATTTTTTGCTTTATAATCAGTCAAAGATCTGGCTGGTTGTTCTTTTGCTCTATTCTTGCTTTCGAGGAAATCAGGATTTTTGCCAATTTCCTCAATTTTTGCTGTATATTTTATTTTATTTTTATTTGTTTCAATTTTCTCTCAATTGTAAGTACAAATTACATCAAAACATTGATTTTAAAAATTAATAATACATTTATTTTTTTGGTTTGTTTCAATTGTCTTCTAAAGTACAAACAATTATTTAATAAGAATTGGCTTGAGAATTCACTAAGACCCAATAATTCTGACTAGATACTTTCTGGAGAATAGAAGTATTTTGGTCATATTAAAAACTTGACAAGGCATTTAAATTTCAATATTACTTACGTGCCGCGCGTGCGTGTTCGTGTGAGTGTATGTGTGTTAAAATTGTTTTGTTAACATAGCATTGCAGACTAGTATTTCCAAATACAGTACATGTATTATTTTCCATAACTCTTATTTCGCATATATGTATAGTATAGTATATACTACGATATAGTAGGGCTGTCAGCTTTTTCTGTTCATATTTTCATTTTAACTACACTTGAATGCTGCCAAACAATAATAAGGGAGCGTTCACATATTACGTCATCAGCTAGGGGGGGGGGGGGGGGAGGGGGGGTCTACCAAATGTTGACATGTGTTGACATGGGGGGGGGGGGGGGTCAGACCCAAGATGATGTCATCAAAACATAGGCAAATTAAGCCTATTTCAAAGTTTGTTCCTTTCAAAACAGCTAAAGATAAATTGCTATGATGAGTATTGCCCATCTCTCAAGAAACAAGATGGGAAAGGGGTACCACTTCTCAAAAGGCGAACTTGCCCTAAATGTTCATTGTATCACTCCTCGATCACAGCAATGAAAGACCATTCACGAAAATGCGGCATACAAGAAGAACAGCAAATGGGAGAAAAGGATGACGATGAAGATGAAATTGATGATACTATTTATAGTACATTGCCAGAGGTCCAAGGCAGAAACATTTTTGAATCAATTAATTTTATGTTTGGAAATTGAAACAGAAATTTATTCCACTAAAAGACTAATATGCTATAAAATAATTTGCCTCCTATACTATTTAAAATTACACTTTCTGAATTTTTTTAAATAGCACCTGCACCAAGTAGCCTAATTTAAATAATGTTTGTTAGATTTTATCTTTGCAAATTTAAATTTTATGTCCCCATTGTATCGTAAAACATAAATTATCAACAGTTTCTGAAATTAATAAAATGTCTGAATGTGTTTTATCAAACGTTGATAATCAATGTTTATGGTTTGAAAAACGAATAATAAATATTGTGAAATTAAAGTTATCTTTTAGTTTTTATTAAATTAGATGACGTCATCATCTGTTGGGGGAGGGGGGGGGGGGTCAGGTCAATGATGACAAGTGATGACTTGGGCGAGGGGGGGGGGGGTCTAAAAAGGACAAATTTTTGATGACGTAATATGTGAACGCTCCCTAATAGATTTTGTTTTGCTTTCTCAAGCCAAGTTATTAGAAGTCACATATGCTACCTTTTGAGACAGTCTCCATTTTATTATTCTGCGTAACCTTCTGTTACTAACGCATTATTCAGACCTTTTTTTTTCACTTTTCAAGTACTGGTATAAATCCAACTTGATTAGAAAATCCTTGACTGGGAATCACAGCATTTCATTGGAGTACGGCCTTTATTATCATGCATTTTTTTTTTATGAGAGGAGATTTTTTTTCTGTGTAAATCATCTCTCCTTAATGTGTCTTATGTCAATTTATGTTTTAAGTTATATATAAATGAGACATGTATTGTATTGTATGTTTTATTATATTGTTAGATATAGTAATAGTGTATATATATAGGTCTTGGTATATATTTTCATTTTTAGCAAAGATTCAGTGGAGCCATGAGTAGATATAGAGGTACATTTCTTCTATCACTTACTTCTGTTCCCCCTAATAAGACTGCCGTCCTCTTTTCCTGGAGCTTAAATGAACAACGTGTTCCAATACCCTCTAAACGAAATAAGAAAAATCCTTTTTAGAGTGGAGGGTGGTGTCTCTGTCTCTATAACTTATCTGGTAGAGTACTCGCCTCACAAGTGATGCCCAGTTTTTATTTTAAGGACCGTCATGTCCATCCAGGATTGATTTGGTAGCTGGGTCTATTACATTTGACAAAAAGTACTTTATGATAGGCCTGTGTCCTTTCAAAGGGGTAGTTAGAATTTGTTAAAAATCTGAAAAGGTGTGTAGGAAACAGCTCTAGACAAAGCAGAATGAAAAATACCGAAAAAAAAAAAATTGAAAAAGATTCAGCATGCCTCAACTGGGGATCGAACCCCAGACCTTTAATCAGGAGGACTGCGGTTTAATTCCCAGTCTAGGTAGGCTGATTATTTGGTATTCTTTTTCCTTGTATTTTTCTTTCTGCTTTGTCTGGCAATTTCATATCTTTTCAGATTTTTATCTGACACAATTGCCTGCTCTCTGACACTAATTGTTCAGTTAGGAATTGATTTGATGTTTGATGTCATAGACATATTGGGATAAACCCCGACCTCATTGGTGTTAAAATAATTGAGCTTTATACAGCGCAATATCCACTAAATGTGCTCAAAGCGCTTTACAAGGGTTCCCTGGTCAACAGCAACATTTAACATGTAGGCGTTATTACAATTTTTCGGACTAAGACAACGCTGTTAACGGCCAGGTACTCATTTTACACCCTAGTACGGTGAGAGAATGTGAGTAAAGAGCCTTTTCCAAGGACTCAACTATGCGCCGAGCGCGAGGCTCGAACCCAGGACCTTCCGATCCAAAAGCGAGTGTCATACCACAAGACCACATAGCCGCAAGTGTTATGAGGGACTTTTTAAAAACTTAAATTTTAAAACAATTATTTGTGATAAGAGTATTAACTGGGGCTCAGGGTAGGCTAAATCTTTTCTAGTCTACAGCAAAAAGGGGCCTAGAAGATATCGTCTATTTATCTCTTCTTTTCACCGATCACTTTTTCTGTCGAAATCTGAAAATGAAAAAACAAACAAACACATTTTTAAAATATTGAAGAAAACTCGTCCTTCAAATATTGATTGCTTAGATAGCACCACCATTATTTTTTGTTGATATTGGCTATGCAAAAGCATTTTATTTTCTCTTCTAGTTTTAATAGTGCTCTTGTCATCAGAATATAAGATTCAAATCAATCGAATAAGATTTGAGCTAATCTTTTCAATGTCTACTCCAATGATGAAGGAAATAACACAAACCTTAGAAACTAAACATGCAAAAAATACCAAAGGGCGATAGTCTAGTAATATTCCAGTCTGGTGTTGAGTCCATGAGGGTTTAAACATCCAATGATTTTAACCAGATGTGTTTCTTGTTTGCAAAGAGATATAGTGTAGAATAGTAGCAGAATTTAAACTTGAGCGACTTTGGTGACGCTATGGCCAAGAAGGTTAAAAACCAAGGCCGCTGAAGTTGATGTATTAAAATTCTGCTACATAGACACTATATCTCATCGCAAACAGGTTCTGGTTTTTATTTATGCTTTCATTTTTGCTGCTGTTAACTGAAGAACGGTTTTGAGCCTGAAACATTCTGTGTTTGGTATTTTGTTCTTTTTTAAAAGAAGGGAGGTACATACTATGTCTTCTATCCCCCTATGTCTGTTTTCCAATCCAGCAATGAAAACATACATTACTTTTTTTTAAAACAGATCAACAGGAGACAGTTTTAAAAAAGAACAAAATACCAAACACAGAATGTTTCAGGCTCAAAACCGTTCTTCAGTTAACAGCATCAAAAATGAAAGCATAAATAAAAACCAGAACCTGTTTGCGATGAGATATAGTGTCTATGTAGCAGAATTTTAATACATCAACTTCAGCGGCCTTGGTTTTTAACCTTCTTGGCCATAGCGTCACCAAAGTCGCTCAAGTTTAAATTCTGCTACTATTCTACACTATATCTCTTTGTAAACAAGAAACACATCTGGTTAAAATCATTGGATGTTTAAACCCTCATGGACTCAACACCAGACTGGAATATTACTAGACTATCGCCCTTTGGTATTTTTTGCATGTTTAGTTTCTAAGGTTTGTGTTATTTCCTTCATCATGCATCAACCATGTGATGAGATGGATGTCTGCAAATAGATTAAAATTAAATGGCGACAAGACTGAAGCCTTATTCATTGCTAGTTCAAATAATAAGACAGATCCATTTACACTGGCACTGACAATCAACGATAATGATAAAATACAACTCACAACATCAGCAAAAAATCTCGGCATCACCCTGGAGAGTGATCTGTCTATGAACAAACATATTAACAATGTGAGAACAAGTGCTATCTGCATTCTAAGAAATATCAGAACAATCAGACCATTTATTAATAGGGAAACTTGCAACAAATTGGTAACATCTTTGATATTCCCGAAAATGGACTACTGCAATGCACTGTTTGTTGGTCTAACAAAGGACAAAATAAACAAACTCCAGAAAATACAGAACATGGCAGCCCGCGTTGTACTACAGAAAGACAGAAAAACTGCAGCTCCCGAATTACTACAGCAGCTGCATTGGCTGCCAGTGGACCAGCGGATTAAATATAAATCTTCAACTATCGTTTTCAAATGCCTGGAGGGCTCGTCACCAGCATATCTCTCAAACCTCGTTGAACGGTATAACCCACAGCGATCGCTTCGATCAACGAACGACCTCAAATTGAAAACACCCCGCTGTCGAGTGAAGGCTGGTGAACGCGCCTTTCAGCATTCTGGTCCAAGGTTGTGGAATTTACTACCACTAGAGATACGTTCTTCGTCTTCACTAGAGGAATTCAAGCGTCGATTGAAGACCTTCTTATTCCGACAGGCTTTCTTTTGATTATGTGTATAATTAGCGTTGTTCGTGTACTGTGTTAGGGCTTCATTATTAAGTTAATCTTTGTTATGCGCCCAGAGCCCTCCTGATGAAGGGATGTTTGGCGCACTATAAATCTATACCATTATTATTTATCATTGGAGTAGACATTGAAAAGATTAGCTCATATTCATGATCAGTCCATTTCAAAAGGATCACTGTCCATTCTGGATTATTATCTTCACCGATTTATTAGATTTATTTCAACAGATACATTTGACACATATATATTCTATTCTTCCTGTGTTCCCTTTATTTTTTTTAATGCACCAAATTTTATACGTTGTTGAATATTCCGTTCAATTTGGCCCTCCTTAGCAACCTAGAGAACGCTTCCTTTTGTTTACATTCCCAGACTTTTATACAGAGAGGATGTGCCGAATATTTGTCTCCTGTTGATCTGTTTTTAAAAAAAGTAATGTATGTTTTCATTGTTTTGTTGTTGTTGGCTGAAGAAGGGTTTTGAGCCTGAAAAGTTTTCGTTCTTTTTTTTTAAGGTGTTCTTTTCATTTTTGTTTATTACCTTTTACAGTCCACAGTTTCTGGCAGCTTACTATCAGTTCGAATAAAATGATTCACTTCTCTGAAGTCTCAGATCTGAGAGTTTTTGTTTTTTTTTCTCTTCAAGCCTATAGTAGGTGCTCATTTGTCTTTTACTTTTAGTTGAGGGAGGTAATAATATGTGCTAAGTGCCTTACCCAAAGACAATGACCAGAATTTTCCACGATCACTGTCACCCAACTGGCACTGATTATGCTTTAACATTGCTGACATCTGCGACAAGGTGAGACACCCATATCATACTGTAGTGCCACCAAGCCACATAAAAATATGTTTCTGGCAATTTGGGCCTATGGATTCTTTATCGATCCACAGCCGTACTATGATAATATCCTGTGTCCCACTCCCACTATACTATGTAGGTATATCTTTTGTCCTCTCTATGTAGCTTTATGTTCTAATTCTGAACAGGACTATTTGGTTTTACCAGGGTCATGTCTGGAGTCTTTAGCCGGAGGAAACAATCAGATTTATCTTTAAAATAAATTAATTAAATGATTTATTATTATTTATTATTATTATTATTATTATTATTATTATTATTATTATTATTATTATTATTATTATTATTATTATTATTATTATTATTATTATTATTATTATTATTATTATTATTATTATTATTATTTTTATTATTATTATTTTTATTTTATAATTTATTATTACTGGGTTGGGTTCCTGGCATCCATAGTGGGCAGGGAGGCACTTATATCCCCCTATATCTGTTTTCCAACTTGCTTTCTGTCTTTGTCTTGGAATGAGATTACTTGGTTTTGTCCGGGCCCTGGCCGGATACCCTAGCTGGGAGGGAGACATTCAAATGTATAGTTAGAGTTTTGGGAAATGATATGTTTTTTCCCTTGTAAATCATCTCTTTGTTATGCACTGTATTATGTTTTGTATATTATATATCATTTGTAAACATTTGAGTGTATTCCTCTTATTGGGTACCTGTGGTTGTGTCTGGATGAGACTTTTAGGTGATCTCAAACTAAGTACTTTGATAGTGTGCTCTTGGAATCTACATCTGTTTCCTATTTGAACCAATTCCCCTTTGTCTTTCCTTTTCTTGGATGCTTTAATTGTAATTCTACAACTTTTTACTATCCAATTTTCTTCCTTTTTACTGGCGTTGATATGACCTTAATGTGTTGCAAGCGCGTAAAACCCTTAAAAACGAAAAACTAAGCTTTCTGTCTTTGTCTTGGGATGAGATTACTTGGTTTTGTCCTGGCACTGACCGGAGTCCTTGGCTGGGAGGAAAACAGTCAAATGCATAGTTATTGTTTTGGGAGATGATATTTTTTTTATTGTAAATCATCTCTCTGTTATGTATTAGTAGCATTTGTAATTTTTAATATATAATGAAAACATTTGAGTGTATTCCTCATAGTTGGATCTTGTGCTTGTGTCCGGATGAGATTTATAGGTGATCTCAAACTAAGCACATTGATGTTATGCTCTTGGAATCTATATCTGATGATCTATTTGTTCCCTGTTCCCCTTTGTCTTACGTTTTCTTGGGTGCTTTAATTGTAATAATAGAATTTGCTATTCCATTTTCTTCCTTTTACTGGCGCTGATATGACCTACATGTGTTGCAAGCGCCGTAGAACCATTAAAATAAAAAAATAAAAAATTGAGCTTTTATATAGCGCAATATCCACTAAATGTGCTCAAAGTGCTTTACAAGGGGTCCCTGGTCAACAGCAACATTTAACATGTAAGACGGGACATGACACCTGTTAGGAGATATTACAATTTTTCGGACAAAGACAATGCTGTTAACGGCCAGGTACTCGTTTTACACCTGAGTACGGTGAGAGAATGTAAGTAAAGAGCCTTTTCCAAGGACTCAACTATGCGCCGATCGCGAGGCTCGAACCCAGGACCTTCTGATCCGAAAGCGAGTGTCATACCACTAGAAGACATAGCTGCACAAATAAAACATTATTATTATTATTATAATTATTATTATCTATTATTATTATTATTATTATTATTATTATTATTATTATTATTATTATTATTATTATTATTATTATTATTATTTATTATTTTATTACTGTTACTATTATTTCTGGGTGGGGATCCTGACCTCCCATAGCGGGCAGGGAGGTACATACTATGTCTTCTATCCCCCTATGTCTGTTTTCCAATCCAGCATGCTTTCTGTCTTTGTCTTGGAATGAGATTATTTGGTTTTGTCCTGGCCCTGGCCGGATACCTTGACTGGGAGGGAAACAGTCAAATGTATAGTTAGTTTTGGGAGATGATATTTTTTTCCTTGTAAATCTCTCTGTTATGTACTCTATTATGTTTTATTTATGTATTATATATGATTTGTTAACATTTGAGTGTATTCCTCTTAGTGGGGACCTGTGCATGTGTCTGGATGAGACTTTTAGGTGATCTCTATTTAAGTACACTGATAGTGTGCTCTTGGAATCTACATCTGTTCCCTTTCGAACCAATTCTCCTTTGTCTGCCTTATTCTTGGATGCTTTAATTGTAATTCTTGAACTTTTTACTATCCCATTTTTTCCCTTTTTACTGGCGCTGATATGACCTTAATGTGTTGCAAGCGCCGTAAAACCCTTAAAAACAAAACAAAACAAATGTTACTATTTTATTATTATTATTATTTATTATTATTAATTATTATTATTATTATTATTTTTATTATTATTATTATTATTATTATTATTATTATTATTATTATTATTATTATTATTATTAATTATTATTATTATTATTATTATTATTATTATTATTATTATTATATTATTATATTATTATTATTATTATTATATATTTATTATTATTATTATTATTATTATTATTATTATTATTATTATTATTATTATTATTATTATTATTATTATTATTATTATTATTATTATTATTATTATTATTATTATTATTATTAATCTATTTTTTTTTACACCCTGAATATATCATCTTTCTTCCACCCCCTATTATGTATCTTTTCAATTTGGCTTTGGGCCCTGGTTGTGGAATGGCTAAATGTGACCCATCTTCTCAAAATGCTATTAAATCGGGGTGGATCTGGTGCTCAAAATAATTACTGATTTGGGAGCAATTAATTTTTTTCTTTGAGTTTAACATTACAAAACATAAAATTTCCTAATAATTACCATTTAAACTTAGTTAACTTAACTTTATTGGTAAGAGGAGGAGGAGGAGGGGGAGGAGGAGGAGGAGGAGGAGCGACAGTGGCATGGACGAAAGTTGTCCAGATTTGTATTCTGCCCCCTGGTATCATTCATTGGCAAAGGATTGAAATATGATAATAACAGCATCCCGTGGAGTTCACTCGAATATTATACTCCAAATGGAATTAATTAACTGGTTTCTGAACCATTGATGGTACGGAATAATGGAAGCATAGATGGTACGAAGCCGAAGCAATTGATAGATTGCTTCCGGTGTCAAGGTAACAGTGCTATTTATGAGAATCGTCAGTGCATGAATAATGGATTCCTAATTTTAGTTTTCCAAAATATTTGATCAACCTCTACTTCTTCATCGCTGTTTTTTGTCAATAAGAAGTATTAAACATAGCAAGAGGTCGTCTGCTCGACTTCATAACGAAGCTTTTAAAAATCTCCTTCAGGAGATCTCGCCCCAGTGCAGACTGACTCACTTAATCTGAACAACAAACTCGCTCACTCACTGACTCACTGACACTCTCACCATTTTAATCTATTTAAAAAGTTATATTTCTTTCAGCATCTGCTCTGTTGCAAGTTTTTCTCTTGTTACCCTCAATCAGAATTTCTATTTCGATTTTAATTGCAATCCACCATCTTCCGCCACTTCCAGTTGAAGTAAGCAGGGACCGGCAACATGGGTGAGTTCCTCACTCTTATACTTATTTAACTTATTCTTTCACTTTTCTCACGTAAGTAGACAGTTAAAGTTTATCATCAGTCAGCAGCCATAAGTTGGGAAATCAGTGCCAAAAATTATTCATCACTCAATGTTTTTACCCCGTCATCCCCACACGATATACATCTTTGAATTATTATAAGGGCCATTATAATTGGTAGCGTCAATTGCCAAGGACCTTGACAATTGTCAAATCGTCAATTGCCAAGGACCGTGCCTTTCATCAACTACGTATGTGTACTTTTAACTGCCACGGAGTACCTTTTGTGTCATGAAGTGATGTATTGCCACAGAGTGATGTTATTAATATTAATTAATACTCTCTTTTACTCTTCTCTCTCTCTCTCTCTCTCTCTCTCTCTCTCTCTCTCTCTCTCTCTCTCTCTCTCTCATATTTCCTCTTTTTGTCACGGACCTTTGCCAGTTGGTAAATCGTCAACTATTTACTATTAACTGCCACGGATTGATCTTGGTGCACAAATGTTTTACATTAATTGTTCCTTATTAAGACGATGTGCAGTATATTTCCTTTAAAATAAAGGAAATCTTACTTTTCTTTTTTAATCTAGGGCTTGGCAGAGATTTGCCACTTCGTCATTCTGTAATGTTTTTTTTCTTTTTTTGCTGAATCCGAAATCAACAGTAATTTTTGTTTTGAATTTTAACTTGTCTTGGAATTCGTAAAAAGACATAAAAAGTAAAAACAAATGCCAACAAATGTTGACTTGATCCTTTCCACGACGATTGACAAGGAATGAGTGAATCGAAGAAAGTAGAAAGTGACGTGATTCGAGATTCGTATGCGCGCAAATGGAGGCTCGACTGAAATCACCACAAGCAGCTGAAAAGTTTACTTTGGCTCAAGTGACTTTAAAGCCCTCTTTAAGCAAGCAAATTTATTGTGCATATTTATTTGACTTATATATTGCAATATTGCTTAAAAATTTTTTAAAACTGGAATCATCTCACATGTTTTCTCTATACAGACGGTGCCAAGTCTCTGCTAAAACAGCTTCAATCTACAGAGTCTATTGAGCAACAAGAAAAATTCATCACACAGATAACAAAATTGATCATTGAGCTGAGTAAGGCTTTGTTTAGTATTCACTTCTGGTGTGTGGTCTACAAACTATGAACAATCATCTTATTACATCCTGTAGTCTTCTAGATATTTCTGATTCAACATTTACTGATTTTGAATGAATATTTGTCCGTCAGAAAACGATTCACATAATTATTGTTGCAAGAGATGATATGGGGTAACTCATTACTTGCCATTTCGATTCAAAGGCAGCAAAAATGTTCTACTATTTCTCAAATTATATAAGTTGACTGGGCGAACCACAGTCCTACTAATGGTAGACGCATAAGGTTGCATCTGGGCAATTATTTTGAGTTGGTAGGACACTGTTTTATATATGAAAATGAAAGACCAAGAATATATTTTAATATTAAATCATCAGCGAAATTACATCAGGGGATGAACAAGTTGTATAGTAAAATAAAGGGAGGAAATATGACTTTTATAAAAAATACAACACAAGGTAAACAAGAAAAGGAGATATTTATATTACATTTGCATTATGGTTAATTTTTATTTTTTAATTTTGCTTTATTTTACTATACATTTTATTGACTCATTTTGGCACCTCTAGATTTTGGATGTACAAGCTATTGAAGATATTGAAAATATTCAGAGTCATGGTTGTGGGCCACATATACTGAGAACTTTTGTTCTTACCATTATCTATTTATATCCAGGGTTACTTTATTTTCTCCTTTTTTTTTTTTTGTAATTTAGCTATTCATGAATTTAAAGAACTAAATTATTTTTAAAACCCCAGAAATGTTAAGTTTCTCCAAAGTTGAAACTGACAAATAACTTAGTTTCTTACTTATTAAGTATTTGTTCCATGAAAAAAAAAATTGTTGTAAGGCTCTATTTCAAGAGAAATGTGAAATAACTCGGGTGCAGCAATTTAGATGTGGTCCTTTGCTAAAGTGGAAAATGGGGTAATTATAAATGGACAAGTTTCCTAATTTTTCTCCAAAAAGTCCGTTCCAACATAATACCAGATTGATGCAGGTGGTCACAAAAATGTTGCTTGAAAATTTTAGTTGAGAGTGAATGGAATCCACACAGAAATGTTGGGATCAGGATTAGGCTGAGGATGGAGTTTATGGGAAAATGAATTGTAACACAATGTTTGTGGGGCATGTCTGTCCCTCCCTCCACTTGAAATGAATTACCTTCCATTCTTGGATTAATTTTTTGTATGTGTTTACTTGATCTTCTCTATTCATTCATTAGGATAATTTTCTTAAACTCTGACATGAGAATATGGGAAGTGAGGTCTTAGATTAAATATTTGTTTAAGATCCTGCTTGTCTTTGACCCCAGATTCATTCATATACCTATGGCTTGGAGGGGAGGGGGGGGGGGGGGAGGTTCCTAAAAATCAAGTAATAGAGCTCTAACCTCACAAGGGGAGGGCCCTGTTTCGATCCCAAGTTTAGTCTTGGTCTATTTTGTCCCTCTGTCCACCCAATTGGGATTTGGGATGCTGGGTCTTTTAGATTTGGCAGAATGTATTTTCTGTCCTATTCTTAGGGTAGCAAGCTATTGCTATTATTTGTTCAATGTTGCCAAAACCAGGATAAACTCTTTTTGGTTTTGATGGATTTCTTTTTTAATATATTGTTATATGTTCTTTGTCCAATCTAGATGACGATGACGATGAAGATGATAGTGGAGAGGTTCAGAAAATGGTAGTGGAAAGTTCTGCTATTGACACATTATTGTCACACCTGGATGGCGGATGTGGAGATGCTGGGTGCAAGGAAGAAGCCATTAGGATTGCAAGCTCCAAATTCATTGCCGAATTGGCCAAAACAGAGAGCGTCAGAGAGCCCCTCGTCCAGAGAGGCTTCATGCCTCGTCTTCTCACACATCTCCCCAGTAAAAATGTTGGATTGGCAACTCAAGTATGTCGTGCTCTAGGAAATATCTGTTATGATAATGGTAAGAGAAACTGGTCTTGCAGTTATTGCTTCATTAATGCTGGTGAGGGGTGGGGCTGTTTTTTTTTTTCAAAACCATTAGTTCTCCTATTATTTACTTTTGGTTATTAGTTCTGCAGGCATAACCCATCTTTCACCAAGAGAGTAAAAATGAAGTGACTTGGATTGAAGCCAGGTCTCGTGGTTGTCATTGCTTCCTTGATGTTAACTGAAGATTTTTGATGTCTGGTGATATTTATAGGTCTGTGGTTATAAAACATCTTGTAGCAAAAGTCGAACAATATTAAATATCATCAGTGAATAAATGATTGTAACTAGTTGGATGACACTGATTGCAAAACAAAGCAAAACACTACATCCCCTCTCCTCCTTCTCCCAAAACAACCCCCCTCCCACCAAAACAAACAAAAAAGAAAAAAAAACCCTGTATCTATTTGCATTGTGTATTTTGGTGTAAAGCATTTTACACATTCTATCTTGGGGGAGTAATGTTATAGTTTTTGAAAATATCTAGTTTATAATTGATGTTTATAGTTATCTAGTGTATGGGAGCGTTCACGTATTACGTCATCAGCTAGGGGGGGAGGGGGGGTCTACCAAATGTTGACATGTGTTGACATGGGGGGGGGGGGGGGGGGGGTCAGACCCAAGATGATGTCATCAAAACATAGGCAAATTAAGCCTATTTCAAAGTTTGTTCCTTTCAAAACAGCTAAAGATAAATTGCTATGATGAGTATTACCCATCTCTCAAGAAACAAAATGGGAAAGGGGTATCACTTCTCAAAAGGCGAACTTGCCCTAAATGTTCATTGTACCACTCCTCGATCACAGCAATGAAAGACCATTCACGAAAATGCGGCATACATGAAGAACAGCAAATGGGAGAAAATGATGACGATGAAGATGAAATTGATGATACTATTTATAGTACATTGCCAGAGGTCCAAGGCAGAAACATTTTTGAATCAATTAATTTTATGTTTGGAAATTGAAACAGAAATTCATTCCACTAAAAGACTAATATGCTATAAAATAATTTGCCTCCTATACTATTTTAAATTACACTTTCTGGATTTTTTTTAATAGCACCTGCACCAAGTAGCCTAATTTAAATAATGTTTGTTAGATTTTATCTTTGCAAATTTAAATTTTATGTCCCCATTGTATCGTAAAACATAAATTATCAAGTTTCTGAAATTAATAAAATGTCTGAATGTGTTTTATCAAACGTTGATAATCAATGTTTATATTTTGAAAAACGAATAATAAATATTGGGAAATTAAAGTTATCTTTTAGTTTTTATTAAATTAGATGACGTCATCATCTGTTGGGGGGGGGGGGGGGGGGGTCAGGTCAATGATGACAAGTGATGACTTGGGGGAGGGGGGGGGGGGTCTAAAAAGGGCAAATTTTTGATGACGTAATATGTGAACGCTCCCTTATGATTTCTTTGTTGTTTTTATTTTATTCAGATGCAGGTCGATTAGCAGTGGATGAAGCAGATGGCATCGCCACTATCTTGAAAGTTTTATCCAATCAAATTCACAATACTGATGAAGGAGCTG
>NC_088364.1:18532098-18587098 GCF_034508935.2 Berghia stephanieae
CCCCAAATTACTGAAATTAAAATCCATCAGTCTAATCTTATGACATCGTATAGCAGACAACAACATAAACATAAATGTCATGAATCTAGTTCATGAAAAGAATCAATCTTGATAACTTATACTTTTCAACACCCAAAAAATTGTAATGAACTGATTTTGGTTTCAGGTATCAGTAATTTGAGTTTAGTGTATTTTGATACAGAAGAATGGTTGTATGGAAAGGTTAGGATTCTGAAATCAGGATTCTTTATGTACTCATTTTTTAGTTATTAAAACAAATCTAAATAATGAATTGTATTATATGTTTTAAAATTTTTGTTGTGGAAATTTTAAAGTTATAAAATTCATATCCTTTGAAAAGCGAATTTATAAACAAATAAAGTTTTCGATTTACCTGAATTACAAATGATATTGTTCCAATCTCCCAGATTCCTATTGTGTTGAGCTTGTTGACAAAGGCATTGTAGGAAAACTACTGCCTCTCCTCAAGTCTGCCCCCGATACGTCTTTTTATTTACAACATGCTGTTTTGAGCACATTGAGAAATCTTGCAATTCCAGGTATGACTACATGATTGTTATGGTTGAATTTTGCCTTTATAAAAAGTATCGTATTTCTTTCACAATTAGTTCCAATCCGATCATGTTCAAGAATGTATTGAGCATTATTTTAATGTAATGAAGAGAGGGAAGACCTAATTTGATTGTGCTTTATGAAGGCTCTGTATCCATTCAATCTATAAAAAACTCCTATCAGCACTCTTTTGAATTTGAAAAGACATTTGCTGTTTTACATTCAACCTTAACGGGTTGTGTTGAATTTTCCTATAGCGTGATATATTTGACCATTTTCATTAAGGTCTGAGTAGTGTGTCACAGTCTCTGCATTCTTGGTGGAAACAGTCAAGTGTGCAGTTTTAATCTGATAACAAATTGTGATTTGAGAGAAATTCAATTAGCTGTATTGGTAAAACTTTACACACTTAAACAAAGGTAATTTTTTAGTAATAAGATTTCTCAATATAAAAAGTTAACTCGAATTTAATCTTGTTAAAATATGCAATGTTTATGTACATTTGTTCAAATTAGTTATGAAAAATACGTTATTGTTGAACTTTTTAAACTTAAAGCATTTTTACTTAATATTTCCGAAGAATCTTTTAACTCGAATTTGATTTTATGTATTTATTTATTTAATATTTTCGCATGATGAACTCCCTTTTCCTCTAATTGGTCAGTTGCCAACAAGCTTAGACTCTTAGAACAAGGAGTGATGGAAGCTTGTCTGTGCTTGAAGAATTCAGAAGTGATGGCTGTCATATTCAAATTGTTGGGACTTCTCCGCATGTTGATCGAGGGCCAAGGTGGGTCTATCTGCATTTTTTATTGTCTTTGTATCATCTCAAAATGGTATTCTGCGGCTATGTGATCTTTGGATTGGAAGGCCCTGGGTTTGAGCCTCGCTCGGCGCATTGTTGAGTCCTTGGAAATGTACTCAGTTGTAAAATGAGTACCTGGCCACTAACAGCGTTGTCTTTGTCAGAAAAAAAAATGTAATATCGCCTTATAGGCGTCATGTCTCATTCTATATGTTACGTATTGCTGTTGGTCAGGGTCCCCTTGTAATAGTGCTTTGAGAACATTTAGTGGATATTGCGTGATATAAAAAAGCTCAGTTTTTTAAAAAATTATGTCAGGGGGATCCTCATGCCTTTGTAAAATTTGTGGTGAAATAAATGTCTATTTTGTGTACAGACAGTTTTGTCTCTAAGACTTCTCAAGAAAAAAGAAATGGAGAAAATGTGAGAGTGCTCCAAGTATCGATATTTTGTTTTGTTTACTAATGTATAATAATTTGAATATTGGAGAAAGATTGTAAAGATCTATTGTTTATTTAATTATTTTAATTTGCTTGTGTTCTCATGAGAGTATTATGCAGCTTATTCCGACAATAAAGGAATTTTTGAATTGAATGAAAAAAAAAAAAATCTTACATTTCCTAATTTTAACTCTTAACTCAATTAAAAGAAATCAAGTTCATTCCAATGTAACACTTGATTGACACACTGGGACACATTTATTTTGCATAATGTAGGAATGGCCATGGAAGGGTGGTTGTGGTCGGGTGGGAGGAGGGTGTATGATTCATCTGTTTGTGGTGAATGATTTGTTCAATTTGGTGCGGGTCAAGGTTTTTTTTGTTTTACTTATTTTATTTTGGTTGTGGACCTAATGCCTATGCAAATGCAATCCAAATCTAATTGTTTTGAGTTGGGCATTAATGTTTGCACCTCACTCGACTCGTGTCCTGGCTTTAAGAAGTGATGGTTATTGTTATAATCTCCCATAGTGGGCAGGGGGTACATGCTGTGTCTTCTATCCCCTTATATCTGTTTTCCAACATGCTTTCTGTCTTTGTCTTGGAATGAGATTACTTGGTTTTGTCCTGTCCCTGGCCGGAGTCCTAGCTGGGGGGGAAACAGTCAAATGCATAGTTATTGTTTTGGGAGATGATATTTTTTTCCTTGTAAATCATCTCTCTGATATGTATTATTATATTTATTTTGAATTTATAATGTAAGCATTTGAGTGTATTTCTCTTTGTTGGATTTTGTGCTTGTGTCCGGATGAGACTTATAGGTGGTCTCAAACTAAGTACTTTGATAGTGTGCTCTTGGAATCTACATCTGATCCCTATTTGTTCCCAGTTCCCCTATGCCTTACTTTGTCTTGTGTGCTTTATTTTTAATTCTAGAACTTTTTACTATCCCATTTTCTTCCTTTTTACTGGCGCTGATATAACATGAATGTGTTGCAAGCGCCATAAAACCCTTAAAACATAACATTATTGTTATAATGCCGGTAGAAAAAA
This sequence comes from Berghia stephanieae, assembly GCF_034508935.2. NCBI lineage: Eukaryota > Metazoa > Mollusca > Gastropoda > Nudibranchia > Aeolidiidae > Berghia > Berghia stephanieae. The sequence goes on from NC_088364.1 coordinate 18,534,970, forward strand.
AAAGGTTACCTAACACTGTGATAAATGAAAATTTCTGGAATTCATATTATTTTATATTTGTAGTGGTGGATGGCTTCAATTGTAGAGCTACGTTCTCCCCAGCCATTTTCTCATCCAGATTCGGAGTTTTAAAACAACATTTTTGGAGTAAAATCAATAGAAAAATTGTAATTTTGCTGAGAAATGAAAGTTGAATCAAATTGAATAGCATAATATCAGTTCTAAAACTCTTTAAAGTCATGACTTTCTATATACATAAAAATAGAAGTCATACAAGTTGGGTGATATACAGGTTTGTCGCCTGAAATTTTGATTTTTTTTTTTCTCCATTAAATAGAGATGTATTTTGTTTGTTATCTGTGGAAAATATCCCTTAATTTCTTATTGCCTATTTATATAATGTGAAGTCCGCCCTGAACATCAAGGTTTGATATGTTGTGTAATTATATAAGTATTTATTATTTTAAAATCTTCTTTTTCTTTTATTTAAAAAAAAAACTTTTTGTTGTTGTTTGTTTTACTTTGAAAGATAATTACCTCGTACTTTCAAGTTTATCTAGCTTATTTCTCCCTCTTTTACTTCTTTTCATATCAAGAGTCAGCGGCCGTCAAACTAGGACAGGATAGAGGATTCCTGGACTGTTTATCAGAGTGGTGTTCTGTCGAGGTTCATGCAGGGGTCAAAGGTGAGTTTTGAAAGAGGAGGGGACAGGAGAATAATCTCGTCTCATCAGAATGCTTCTAATAACATGTCAAGTTTTGATTGACTGTATCTAACAAATATCCAAATATTTCTTTTACCCAAAATTATTATATTATGACATTCTGATGGTTGGTAAATTTTGCCCACTTTGTGTTTGATAAATTGAGTCATCAAAAGAGGAACAGTTGTACTTCACATTTTTTTTTTTCAAAAGCTTTAAGGAGGAAAGTCTTTTTCTATGTTTATTCAAATTGTAGTTTGTGCGTGAGATTTATAATAGTTGAATGTCACAACCCAAGTCTTTTTTTTACCCCACATTGTGAACTGTGCTCAGAAGTTAAGACAATTTGGTATTGTGAGTCTTTCAGAGATTATCTTAAGATAGAGCTATTTGTCAGGGCTTGTGATAAATAAGTATTCAGAACAAGCTTAAATCAAAGATTGTTTTAAGTTTTATTTTAATTTGAAGTTTGAGTTTAACTGATATTATATATCTTAACTGTTAAATTAAAAATTTGATTTAACGTCATATTTGTACTGTGCTCTTTATGAAACGAGATTGAATTATAATGTTAAAAAATAACGGAATGTTTTTGATGAGAATAGAATAGTAATATCAGTGGATAGTATGAGGGGGGGGGGGGGGGGGTTATTAAAAATATCTTTAAGTAGATGAGTGGAATTGTTTGGTGAATAAATAGCCAATGAAATTGTTAAGTGCTCCTGAGTCCTTATGTGGAAGTTGAGCACTATCTTATTGTTTATAATAATTACTGAATATAACTATTACTATATTTTGTCAGGTGAGGCTCCTCGTGTCATTGCTTCCCTAATCAAAAACAGCAAGTCCGTGACTGTCATCCAGAACTTGATACGGGCCACTTGTGTAGGCCATTTGGTGGCCATGGCCCAGAGTGAACATTTAGTGATGCAGAACGAGGCTGTCATGGCACTCACCTTCATCTGTAGCACATCTCTTGGTATGTAATCGTGACTCTAATCAAGGCAGCAAACTGCTTTTATTTATCCAGATGTTAACCATTGCAAGGGATGAGGTGGCCAAGCGGTCAAAGCATTGCACTAGGACCCATACGGCCACGGGTTCGAGCCCTGCTTCAGTCACAATTCTTTTTCCTTGGGCAAGATAATTACCTCCCAATTTGCTCACTTTAGACAACATGGGTGATTCTTGTTGACATCAGATGTCTTTTTAATGAAATATCAATATTCCTTCATGGAATGCCCAGGCAACGGCATCTAACAATGTTGGGTATACTTTAAAAAAAAAAATATTAACCAATGCAAATATAACTAATCAAGACTTTTGATAAATGAATTTATATTTTCTTTAGAAATAGTCACCATATACATTTAATGTAGAATAACATGTAGGAAAACAGAACATAATGTAAAATATATTTGCTTTTATGTTAGTCTGAATAGCGCAAGTAATTGTGAGGAAATAGGACTCATTTGCACTTTATGCTCAATGAATTGTCAAGAGACACCGAAAGTAAAGGAGAGAAAGAAGGAACTAGATTTAAGATTATTGTTTATTTACAACTTGTCCTGATAATTTAACTTTTTATTTGAAGCTTTTATCTTATTTGGTTTCTGACAATCCATGAAAACCAGGGACTTGTTTAAAGAAAATTATTCTTTTCATTATCTGTCAGTTTCTATTGAAGATGAAAATATATTTTACGAAAATGTAAATTTAATAATATCAAGCAAATTTAATAAGGCTAAGGTATTTTTAAAATACATGAATGTAAAAATTTTACTTTCCATTAAATGATCAAAACTTTGAGAGAAGATCCAAGTCAGAAGTTATTTGGTGAGATTTGCATGTTTTCCCCGTATCGTTAAACGCTTCAGGCTTTGATCCTGATAATGATATCTTACGTAGTAGGTCAAATGTTGACTTGTTTTGATTTTGATTTTACATGACCATCAAGTTAACATGGCTTTGAAGTTTTTACATATATTTTACATTCTTAGATTGTTTCATGATATGAAGATTGTGTTCTGAATTCTTATTTAGAATCCTATTAACAACAAATTTTTATTTAAAAAACAAACATCTCAAATGATCAAATATATACTCTATGTCATTCAATTCTCTCCGTCTGAAAATGTGATGAATAAAAATCTGTTTCTATCCTGCGGTTTTCACCAGGAGATGCAGCAGTGGCCTTGAAAGAAGCTGACCTTGCTGGAGTTGTATCCAAACTACTTAAGGATGACCAGTTGCCTGCGGAAATGCTTTGTAATGTCCTCAGTCTGACAAGGGCAGTCATGTCAGCAGGTGAGTTGTTATTGAGGCATATATATATAATATATGGGTGTGTGCTGGTCTGACAAAAGATGTAGATGGGAGGAGGAAGTCACTAGTCTGGTGCAGAGATAGAATGTGTACAAGAATAAAATGTAGTGTACAACTCAATACTATACAATCAGAGATAGAAATGAATTCCATGAAAAAAAACAACAAAAAAAACAGGAGTCTTAATGGTCAAATAAAAGCATGGGATCAAATTTTAAATGCATTTTTTGTTTTGTTTTTGGTTATCTGTTAGCACATCCGTCAGACATCCATCTGAAAAGCAGGCAATAGTAGAGTTTTTAAAATTAGAAAATTCCTTTTGTACGTGTGTGGTCAAATCAGTGATAAAAGTTTTTTCACAACTTGAAAATGATTTTAATTCCAAAATGCATTTTGCTAACCAATGTGAATTTATTAAACTTTTTTTGGTGTGTGTGTCGTTATTTATTAAGATTGTTTTGTTCATGATCAGACTTAAGGATTTTGTGTGTGGAAAAATCTAGTGTCCTTCTTTGATGTGGTTTATAAAACTTGAGCTCGTATGGATGATTGAGAATTAATTTTATATATATATTTATTTATTTTGTTAGGTGAGATAAAGGGGAGAAAATTTAATGTTTGGTTAGTAAAAAATTCTATTTAGAACTTTGATAAATTGATTTTTAAAAAAGAAAGAAAGAAAAAATAATTCAGTTTGAAATGCAGTGGACTTTGAAATTCCTCTGTAAGTCTTTCTATAACACTGTAGGTTATCAAGACAATATGTCATCAATATTTATCTTTAAAAGTAATATGAAGCAAATCAATATGAACATTTATATAGAACATTTTGGCACATCTCAGAGTTTCATTTAGTCCTCCAGCAGGTCATTAGAACCATATTTTCATTTCATACAGTACCAATTGCCTGTTAGGCATCAATTTTATACTAACACTCTTACTATATCTGTCATTACCTGCAGCCAGGTAATCATTGACTGGGGTAATGTGTGTTAAGTGCCTTAACCAAGGACACAACGTCGGGACTAGGTTTTGATCCTTATAGTATAGAAGTAGGTGCTGCTTGAGTTGATGATTGTGGGTTTTGAAAATTTTGACAGGACAGGATCAACGTACAAAGATGAAAACAGGCATGAATTCTGCAACTCAAATGTTGAAAACTCTCATTCATGTGACCTGAAGGGAAGGAATGGTTTTTTAATTACCTGGGGGGGGGGGGGGGGGGGGGGGTGACTGAGTGGTTAAGGTATTGCACTGAGCCTTGAGATCTGGAAGCTCCTAGGTTCAAGCCCCACTTCAGACATTCTCGGTTTTTTTCTTGGGCAAAATTGTTAACCCCTCATCTTGTGACAAGATGGATGATTCCTGTTGTCATTAGTCATTTGTTTAATGGATTATATCTATATTCCTTCATGGAATGTCTAGGCAACAACATCTAAAAATGACGCGTGGAAGGGCATAACTTTTTTAAGTGGATTGTCCCAACTCTTTTGAGTTCATTGTGAATGGAAATCAAGCAAATTTCTTGAATTGCCCATTCATATGAAGACAAGAGAGTTAACGTTGGTTTTTCTCATCGCGAGGGAGTACTGATAGCTCAGGTGGTAGAGCACTTGCTTCACATACAAAGGAAAAGGGATTGATTCTGGATGGAGTCAAAACATTTTTTTCATGATCCTAATGTCCACCTAGCAGTGATTGGATAGCTTGATCTGTTAGATGTGGCAGAAAGTACTTTGCATTCAACTAGAGTCCTTTCCAAAGACAAGCAAGGGATTGTTATAGTCCATTTAGAAATTGGGATAAATTCCTGTTCCATAGGCCATGGTTCTGAAGGTCAGCTTTCCACATGGTACAGTGCTACATAGAGATCTTTATAGTTTTATAATTGGCTCGATGATTTATGAGTTTTCATCACAATCCACTTTTTAACTAAATTAATCTTAAAGTTTTTAGCTCTGATGTTGATTTGACGCAACTTGAAAGGATATTATCTGACACTGTAGATCTGTTGTGTTAAGGAAAAAGATCGTATGTGTGGCCTTTTATTACAAGTAAACACACAGTATTTTTCCTTAAGATGCAGAGATATAGACAGTGGCTTTTGGTAGCATAATTTTAAAAAACCAATAGTCTATGGTTTTAAAAATATTCGAAAACAGCAATGATATTTCTGCCATACTCTGAAAAAAAAACAAATTAAAATTTTTTTTTGGCTAGAAAACTCGTCCTTCAAATATCAATCGATTAAAATGACCCTTATATTGTCAAAACTCTTAATGAGACTTCTAATGAAGTATGGAGCTTTGTACAGAGCTTTTTATTTTTACACTGCTATATATTTCCTGTTGCTGAGTACATTTTGAAAAATGATGAACTCTCTTAAAAGGGAGTAACAAAATCATATCGTTAGAATGGTTACCCCAATTTAAAAGTATTCTCGTTTCTCTTTAATCTTGATTATAATAATTGGGTGGGGTCTTCTCCCATAATGGGTAGGCAGGCACTTACTGTGTCCTCTATCCCCTATATGTGTTTTCCAACTTGCTTTCTGTTTTTGTCTTGGAATGAAATTACTTGGTTTTGTCCTGACCCTGGCCGGAGTCCTTGGCTTGAAGGGAAACAGTCAAATGTATAGTTATAGTTTTGAGAGATGACATTTTTTTCCTTGCAAATCATCTCTCTCTTATGCATTGTTATATTTTTGTTTTTAAATAATGATTTGTAAACATTTGAATGTATTCCTCTTTGTAGCATCCTGTGCTTATGCCTGGATAAGACTTTCAGGTGATCTCAAATAAAGTACACGTATCAGATGCTCTTAGAATCTACATCTGTTTCCTATTTGAACCATTTCCCCTTTGTCTTACCTTTTACTTGTGTGATTTTAATTGAAAATCTAGAATTTTTGACTGTCCCAGTTTTCTTTCTATCTGTTGGTGCTGAAATGACTGAAACGTGTTGTAGGCGCCATAAAAACCTTATAAACAAACAAATGCTAATAATAAGAATGGAAAACCTGAATGATTTGATATATATATATATATATAATATATGTGTGTGTGCTGGTCTGACAAAAGTCGTGTGACTATTTTTTAAGGTCCAAAATCTGAAAGAAAACTAATCAGTAGACCTCGAGATCTTTCATTCCTGCATTCCGCTAAATAATATTTCAACGTATTTTCTTTCAATCCTTTCTAATTTAATGGACTTTTTTTTCTCCCCAATCTTAATACTGTGAAAATTTTAATTGATTGTGGATCCGAAAAGATTGCTTTCTGCAATGATGTCAAATAATTCATTTTCTATTGCTGTAACCTCCAATAACTTTTGTCTTATCATTACACATTTTGATCAGCCCTAGCTTGTCAATCATGTCTCCATTATTACCCTATGTTAGTTCTAGCTGTATTGACAACAAATAATGTTTTGTAATCTGACATACTATGGCAAAACACTTATTTTCATTTTGGCCTGAAAACTTTTTAATACGTGTATAGCTGCCAGATGTCCGCTAAATAGCAGATTTGGTCTGTTTTTTATTTATCTCTGTAATTCCCGATAAAAGGACTCCTCACCTTTTGGATATTGATGGTGGTGATTCATGCAACCATGCACTTAATGTCTCTAAATAACTATTGGCGCCCTTCCCCATGGTGTAGCTGAAAGACTTCTGATATTTGTACTGACTTTGAAGCTTAAAGATATTTAATAAAAAATTTTTCTCAGATCTATCGAAGCGTAGTAAATAAGTATGTCTTCTCCTTAATAGCAATTTTATCCTTCAAATATGAATAACTTCGGCCCTAATTGAGATAATTACAAAATTCTAACTGCATTTTGTCCAGAAATAGAGCCTGGATTGAAATATGAAATAATATGGGATTCAAATTTTTCCAACATCCGACAGGTATTACCAGATCACCACACTTATATTTTAACACTCTATATTCCCTCCATCTTTTCAAATTTTTGGTAAATTTTTCTCCTCTTTTGAAATTTCCCACTGGCAGCTATCATTAATTAGTCAGGACTCAAACTCAATTTTTTTTTTTTTTTTGCAAGCAGGAAGTCATTTCAAGATATGGATATATGTAGTAAAAATTTTCTGGCCCAAAGAACCGAGGTGCTTTGTCTGATGTATGGCACCAATGTCTCCAGCTTATGATTAGTTTTGACACATTTACCTGCTCTCTCTTTCAGCATCCACCTCTTTCTCGTCTCCATGTGCTCTCCTGGCCTGCACCAACCTCATACCAAATGCCCACAGTAGGGAGTCGCTTCTGTTCTCTATCTTATCATTCTTTTCATCTGTCTATCTGTCTGCATGTTGATGTTATATTTTCCTATACATCTCATTGTCAAGCATTCATGGTCTGTATTTTTAATGGAGTTGCTTTTATTTTAATGTTAACATCTTTTCTAATTTGCAAAGCTGCCACCTGTTATGAAGAAGTATGATGCTCAGAGGAGACTTTTATATCCTAAATTTTGTATTCCATGATAGGGCAGAAACTGCTACAATGGAAACAAAATCACAAATATTTTTTAAATTGTGATCAATTCGTCATTGAACTCTAAACTATGCAGTTTCATATCCAGGTAGCAACATTCCTCTGGTATTTAACCCTTTGAACAATCCATTATTATAATTAATGCTGGAATTGAATGAAAAGAAAGAAAAGTGAGTCAAATGTCATTCATATTTCTTGAAAGGTCATGGATTTAATATCAATGGAGATGAAAAGAAGTTTTCTGAGTGCTTAGCTAGACTTTACTATGGAGATGTTGCTTTTGATGTTGTAAATACTATTTGGAAAAATAAGTTGTTCTCCTCAAGTTAGTTCTAAGAATTCGACATGATGAGTTTAAAAATTAAAAAAGTATCTAATAGAATTGCTGTTAAATTTGATGTCATGTGTATTGTTGTGGCTTGTTCTCATCAAGATGGATGAGACTATGTCGTGGTTAATTTAATGAGTAACTGAAATATCAGGATACATTTGATAAAAACTGGCTTATGTTGTATTATTTGTTGTTGGATGGTTTCTCATGCTTGTGCATATTTTGTGTAGTGCTATTGGTCACTGTCGAATTTTCTGATACGATATAATTGCTTTGTAAGGACCGGGACTGTTTATTATTATTTAAATATTTGAAAGAAAATCATATTTAATTTAAACTTGTTTTTTTTTTGATGAGTTAAATTTCTCTTTTTATTTTGAAAAATATTATTTCATAAAAAAGAAAAATTCTCTTTCCATGAATTTTTTAAACCTTTTTCTGTCTTCTAATACTTACATGTTATATAGCTGAAAACTGCCTCGGTCACTGCCATAAGCTCTTTCAAACTTCGAAAAATAAACAAGTGCAAAATTATCTTTGAGATAGTTTTAAAATCCTAAAAATAGCATGATATTTTGAGCAATTTTATATTTTTATTTGTAAAGATATACAGGGTGTCCATAAAGTCTTTCCTTGTTTTATAACATCTCTATCAGAAAAATGTTACAGCCAATATACTTTAAACATGGACCTATGAATACATAAATGCTTTACGTGTTGTTTACCATTATTTTTTTACAAAATGGGCCTCAATATGCTTGCCATGGCTACCTACAAGCAATTTCAACCTATTTTTGAGTATTTTGTGGTGTGATGGAAACAGTAACAGCACTTTTATTTCATGATAAGCGTTCCAAGATCTGGTATGGGAGCTGAATAAACAATGTATCTGAAGTAGCCTCATAGGAAAAAGTCATATGGAGAAAGCCTGGTGACCCGGTCGGCTAGGCAATCGAGTCCCATCTCTCCCAATCCATCTGTCTAGAAACGTGTCGAATAGAAATTCATGAACAGCCCGTCTCCAAAATTTCATTTTGAAAATTGGCTAATATTCACGAAGATGGGATGCAGACTACAATTCTTGCATATCTATATAGGCATTTACAGTAATCATTTCACGGTAAAGAAAGATGGGCCTATAATACTTTTGTGCATCTGCTAACACCAAACATTAACTTTTTGTCTCAGCAAATTTAGATTACCTATTTCAGTGTTTTTTTGTTTAAAAAAAATTGTTTTCATGTCATGTAATGGTCTACCAAAATGAACCCCAAATATTGTTGAGGTACTTTTGGCGATGTTGTTTCATACAATCACATGAGATTAAGAAAGTTTTGTCACACTGTTATGATTCCGAAATAGAAAGAGAGAAAAATGAGTTAAGTTTATGTTCATTTTGATAAATTTGGTGATGTAATGAAGTTCAATGACCAATGAGCATAATAAATGTATGACTTTTCCTTATAAGATGGTGAAAACCAGATGCAAATATCTATAAGATTTTAGAACAATAAGTCTTTGAAATCAGGGAAAGATTTTATGGACACTCTGTATAATGTTTTTTTTTTATTTTTTGATAGTCTGATTTATGTTCTTTTCTTTTTAATACAATTCATACTTAGTTAATTGCTTCTTAGGGTTTTATTGGTGGCAAATGTTTAAGCTTCTTTTTTATTTGTGTTTTGTGATGCAGCGAGGATTCGCAGCGTATCTGTATAAAGAACATAGTCATTAAATCGTCCCAACTATCGGGTAACTGACCAGTAATCAGGAGGTCTGAGGTTCGATCCCCAGTCGAGGCAGACTGATTTTTTTGGGATGGTTTTTTTCTTGAATTATTCTCTCTGCCTTGTCTGGCTTTGTTTCTTACACACTTTTTCAGATCTTTTATCTCACACCAGTGTCTGCTCCCTAATTTGTCACTTTGATATTTTCAAAAATAAAAATGGAGCTAACTCAAATGTCTTCATCTTTGTCCTCTCTTGTTCATGTTTATGTTTTGTGATTCAGGCGAGGGTTCGCAGTGGAAATAGGTACCCTTGTGTAATGGTAGCACATCTGATCGGTAATCAGGATGTTTAGGTTAAATCCCCATTTGAGGTGGGGCTGATTATTGGGATGTTTTTTTTTTTTCTTTTCTTACACACTTTTTTCAGATCTTTTATCTCACACCAGTGTCTGCTCCCTATTTTGTCACTTTGATAAATATCAAAATAAAAATAGAGCTCACTCAAATGTCTTTGATGTCATCCTCAATGTCTGTGTTTTGTGATGCAGGCAAGGGTTCACAATGGAAAGGTGAAGAATATAGGCATTAAATCGTCCCAACTATCGGGTAACCTCTGTAGTGTTTAAATTGAAGCACGTCTGCTCGGTAATCAAGAGGTCTGAGGTTTGATTCCCAGTTGAGGTAGGCTGATTTGTTTTTTTTTGGGACGGTGTTTTCTTGTATTTTCTCTCTGCTTAATCTGGCACTGTTTCTTACACGTTTTTTCAAATGAAAGAATGCTCTGCATTACTATATATATTAAGGGAATGCATTTGCCACCAGTTATATCCCTTAGTTATGTCCAACGCAGTGAACAATATTTCAAAAGGTTTGATCATCTCTAATATTGAACAAACTCAAAATCAAACGATACAGAGAAAACGTTAAGTCTCAACACTTGGATAACAGTACCATATGAGTAGATCCTTGTAATAATTACTAAGTCCCTGGATCAAAAGACTGACTTAGTTAGTAAATGCGTTCACTCAATATAGCTTTTGCAAGTGACGTGTGTCGTCGTGATAGGTTGTTCTAATTATGATGGCCACTCACTGACTCTGCTGCTTTATTGGAAATATTTTTGTTCCAATTAAGTGTCTAGCACTGTAATTGATTTGTGATCTGAGGGAGGAATGGCATAAGTGCGGCTGTGTGGTCTAGTGGTATGACACTCGCTTTCTGATTGGAAGGTCATGGGTTCGAGCCTCGCGCTCGGCGCATAGTTGAGTCCTTGGAAAAGGCTCTTTACTCACATTCTCTCACCGTACTCAGGTGTAAAACGAGTACCTGGCCGTTAACAGCGTTGTCTTTGTCCGAAAAAATGTAATTTCGCCTAACAGGCGTCATGTCCCGTCCTACATGTTAAATGTTGCTGTTGGCCAGGGACCCCTAAGAAAGCGCTTTGAGCACGTTTAGTGGATTTGCCCTATATAAAAGCTCAATTTTTATAAGTCATATTATTTAATATACTTTTATTTGATTGCTTTGACCTTTTCACGTCAGTAACGTTGATATGAATATGTCATTTTTTTTTTTTTTTTTTTTTACACCAGAAAGATACAGAGCACTTGTTGCATTCACATCTGGTCTGGTCTCTCCGTATATAATTGTATTGTATTCATATTTTTAGATTACTGACTGAAGACGGCTCGAGCCCAATATGTTCATTGTAATGTCTTTTGTATTTTTGTTTTCTTTATTTAGTTTTAATTTAATTCTTTTACAGTTCACCGTGTTTCAGCAATCTAATGTTTACTTTAGTGTCTTATTTTACATGTTTCGTATTGTATGTTATGAGATTATTGTGTTTTATAATTGGTTTAAGTATGCATGATTCTTTTTTTATTTATTTTTTTCATGTACAAAATTGAATATAACAACTCTAGATTTGATGTTTTAAAAAACAATTTTTAAGAAATAAAAATCCAAGATAAAAACAACTTATTATTATTTTTTATCTTTTAAAGTTTTATTTTGTGTCAAAATTTTAGTTGGATCGGTTTTTTGGTGTAATTCGTGTTATTATTATCATTATTATTATTATTATTATTATTATTATTATTATTATTATTATTATTATTATTATTATTATTATTATTATTATTATTATTGTTATTATTATATTATTATTATTATTATTATTATTATTATTATTATTATTATTATTATTATTGTTATTACTATTATTATTATTATTATTACTATTATTATTATTATTATTATTATTATTATTATTATATTATTATTATTATTATTATTACTTATTATTATTATTATTATTATTATTATTATTATTATTATTATTATTATTATTATTATTATCATTATTATTATTATTATTATTATTATTATTATTATTATTATTATTATTATTATTATTATCAATATCATTAATTTTCTTATTATCAATTAATATTGTTGTGGTTGTTGTTCTTCTACTTCATCTTATTATTATGATTCATTATTTTTTATACCCTTTTCTCTTCCCCAGAAAACCTTCAGGAGGAAATCATGAACTCATCTGTGATGGAACAAGTCAGGTCTCTTAGTCAAGTGCACCCAGAGTCCAAGGTCAAGGATGCAGCTGGACAGACTTTAACTCAGTTAGAAAGAGTCTTGGAAGGGAGTTGATGAATATTATAAATGATAATTTAATTCCTTTGATTTTCTTTAACCATTTATTTCAGCTGATTTATTCCATTAAAAAAAAATAAATCTTAGTTCATAACAGTTCAGAAACCATGGTATAATTTTAAGCTTTTTCCGGAGCAATAATATCAATTACGGTAGAAACTGCTTAAACTAATAATCAAATATTCAACAACTCCACTCACTCACTCACTTATTCCTATGACATCACAGTGATCAATTGGGGGGGGGGGGGGGGGGGGGGGGGGGGGACATGTGGGATGTAGACTTCACAACCTCACGCCATTCATCACCGTCTCTAGCCTTTTCTTGAAGGCTATTAAAGTCAACAAATTCATGTCAGTGTAAAGCTTTATGATTTCATTGAAGTCACTCCAACCAATTATGTCCCTTCATCTTCTTCCATGTATGACATGCAACAGAGTTCTATGGTTTTTTTGCACCCCGTAATTACACTCTCCTGTCTTCCAGTCTGTTGCTTTTCAGGATTTCTTCTTCTACCTCAACACCTCGACTTGTTCAATCTCTGACATGACAGTTGCTGAGGTCTGCACAGTGTATTGATTCATTGAGAAAACAGTTCTTAAAAATTTCCATTTGTAGTGGCAAATTTAAAACATTTTCAATGATCACTCTCTTTTTATGATAATAATAATAAATATTTATTTATATGTCGCTTTACTATCCACTGGTAAAGTGCTCAGCAGCGCTTTACAAAGCCAGCACACACACATACCCACACATACGCATCCTCTTTCTCTCCTTGTCACAATGTGGATACAGGCAAAAGTACTGACCTACATGACGATCCCAAAGCTAGAGTACAGTGGCTCTTTTTCTAATGCACGGTACAAGACAATTAAATGATATGAGTGACAAAGGATATGTAAATATTAAAAGTGATAATGCGTGATGGTGATGATGCACATAATAATCTAAAGATTGGTTCAAATTACTTACTTAACAATATGGTGACATGCAATGAATGATGACTGAAGATGATGATGACAATGACAATCTCAACCACATTATTGGAGTCATTCAATATTATTGGTATGGGAGTCCATTATAATTATATCATTTTCAGTTTGTCTACCCATGGCAATGCACTGTCTCCGTCACAAGTTCTCTTTTGTTAATAAAATTGTTATTTTCACTATTTCAAATGAAGTCCAGGCATCAAAGGTTTTGGTTTATTGTATTGTTCTTCCAATGATTAGGGAACCAAAATGTTTCTCATTAATTTCAAGTTCTCTTCACTTGTGATAACATACAAATGTCACTTGTATAAAATCTGGATTTATAGCCGGGGCGAACTAACTCTATTTTGTATAAAAAGAGGTACATGATTAATACAATAATTCTAAATTCACGCTTATTCCCGTGCCATACTTATACACAAGCGAGACTTATCTTAGCACATCATATCAATCTATTGACTGATCATTATCTTAAAATTTATATTAACAAAAATCAATTTATTATTACATGGAATGAAGATTTTTAGCAAATAACACTTTTATATTTTTATCAATTTTTAGATCTCGGTTACTTTTACTTGCAAAAAAAATACTTAACAATTTTAATCTGAACAAATACCAACAATAATACTCTTTGCTAATCATGCATAAATATCACTGTGATTCTGGAAGTGAATGGATACAATGCAGTGCGTAGAGATGGTGTGAAGAAAATACGTTGATTTATTAGTGATTTGTGATCGATATTAATTTGGTGCTAGGTCTGTGACGATGATGTTTCAATTGATGTGTAGTTACAGACATCAACATTCGTGAAGAATGGAGCAAATTTATCTATATATATTGCTAGATGAGCTAGGATGGCAATTGTAAGGGTCCAATAATTAGCTGATAATTCAAACAGTTGCGATGTAGAAAGGGATGTAAATTAATTTGATCATTTGCATTGAAGTGTAACAAAGTCACAATTTACTGAAAGATCTAATTTTAAAATTAATTATATAAATTTCAGAGGATCTACTTACAGTCATCACACATGTTAATGTGATAAAAGATTCATGATTAAAAATGTGAAGAATAACACTGTAAAATCACAAAACTGACACGAGCAATGACACATGATCCAGAAAGCAGTGTTACATATAGTAACACTCGCTGAACAATTGCGAATTCTAGTCAAATTGCTATGCAAGTGGTTGCTGAGAGGGTTGTGCATTTAAGTCCTATTGTTTTCCAAATCAGATTTTGCCACTTTCTTCCAGGGTTGCTCGTCAAAATACTGCACAATTTCTTTATCAGATTTATGGTTCAAGTCTTATAAGTGTTACAACTGATGTTGATCTAACTCGAATTTTTTGATATCAGTTTTAACTTTATTGCAGTAGCATTTCGATGTTTAAATTTAATCCTTAGTGGTTACCAATTTATCTCAAACTTATTTAGTGTCGGTCAGCAGTATGTCAGCAAGCTGGTTTGAACAGAGATTTATTTCCTTCTGCGAATAACTGTCCTAGAGATAGCTGAATCTCTTTCTGAGCTGTTGCTGTAACTCAGATATAACAGTGACGGAGGACTGCTGACATGCTCTCTCTCTCTCTCTCTCTCTCTCTCTCTCTCTCTCTCTCTCTCTCTCTCTCTCTCTCTCTCTCTCTCTCTCTCTCTCTCTCTCTTCTCTCTTCACTCTCTCTTTCTCTGTCTTTCTCCTCTCTCTCTTTCTCTGTCTTTCTTCTCTCTCTCTCTCTCTCTCTCTCTCTCTCTCTCTCTCTCTCTCTCTCTTTCTCTTTTTCCTGTTTTTTTTTTCTTGTTTCTATTTTTCTTTCTTTCTTTTCTTTTCTTTTCTCTTTTTATCTTGTTTTGATTAGAAAACTTATCGACCAGTCTACACATATCAAGCACTCTTCTGCTCACTGGCATTGATGAGTTTATCACAAGGTTTAAGCGGTTTCTACTATTTGTGATTAAGAATATTATTTGGTAGGTTGTGGGCTATGTAGAATTTGATGTAATTCAGGAATTAAGAAATAGCAAGCACTGACATATTTATATAAAGACTTAAGGTTAAGTGTAAGTTTTATAAGATACCAGAATAGTAAAAAATAAAAAAACAAGAAAAATAACCCCAACAACCCCCCCCCCCCCCCCCCCATACAAAGAAAAAAAACAAAAGAAAATCATAAAAAAACAAAAAGAAGCACAACTAAACAAAACAAAATAAATTTAATTAACAATGGAATGAAGATATTTGCAAATCAAATGTTTTTTTTTTCTTTTAGAATTGACGAAGAGTAAAGTTTTATTGCCAGAAAATAAATACAAAGCAAAACAAACAAAACTTAATTAACAACAGTGGAAACAATTTTTTATATGGATTATATATATGTATATATGTAGTGATTCTAATGGATAATGGATATTTCTATATGATATTTGTCAGTGATCTAAGGATGTGCACTGAAGGGCATAATTATATTATATTATCTATATGTATATTTGTCAGATGACATCTAAGGATTGCATAGATACTTTAATCAATGATAGGATGCAATATATTATCTTTATGATACTTTGTGTATTGCTCAGATGACGACATCTAAAGATGTTGCATGGAAGGACGTAATTTTAATAATAAATTATGATAACAATCCTCTTAATTGACTGACATTAATCCTGAACAATGTTACATGGTGATGAGACAAAGGCATTCAGCATTTATATATATTTTTAGCATTGTGACTGAGATGAAGGGGCTCTTGGTAGATGATTGAGTAGTTAGGATAGCTGGACACAGTAAATGTAACCAACTGTCTCAAAACAGTATTATATCAGGGCTAACCCGATGCTTAACTCTCTTGAGTTCATATGTATGGAAAAGCATGGTGAACTCGAGAGGGTTAAAGCTCAATTTTAAGCTTAGTTTCTAAGATTTTGCCGACCTGGCTACTATAATGGAATATTCGTAAAATTATGAAATTTTGGCTCCTATTTCAGAGCTTTATGAGCATCTCTAAGTCGTTAAAACTTGTTGAAAATGAAAGTTGATGCCTGACTTCATAATTTTAAGGATATCGAAGTATTATTTAAACCTTTTGTGAGTAAATTGTTGATTTTTAAAGTTAATTATAGTGGCTACCATTTTTATCTCCCAAAAATTACGAATTTTTAGATTTTCCAGAGGGCAGGTCTGGATTTGAGTCAAAGCAAAATGCCTCCTTTGAACAGAAAAGATTTATTTTGTCTCTTCGACTTAAAAGAAATTGAATTTCCTTATTCCAATAATGTTGATGTGAAACTCCATTTTGTTTATCTAGTTCAGAATGACACGTTGTTGGGTCCCAAATGAACTACTGTCAACAGGGGTAACTTTTCCTTAAGGGATAATTTGCCTTAAGGGGTAACTTTGCCTTAAGGGGTAACTTTACCTTAAGGGATAATTTGCCTCAAGGGGTAACTTTGCCTTAAGGGGTAACTTTGCCTTAAGGGGTAACTTTGCCTCTATAAATTTGGAGCATTTTGAGTGAGTTCAGCTTTGCTGTAATTTTCCTAGTTGAAAGACTTCACTTTATATTTTCAAGGAAATAATTGCCACAAAATTAAATATACTCAAATTGGTCCAACACTTAAGAGGCAGAGTTACCCGAGTTGACGGTATCATTCTTTACATATTTTATTGTTCAATGCAAATCTGTGGTCCCATGCATGAATCTGATAATCCACATTATATTGAGAAATTAGGGAGCTGGCACAGATGAAAGATAAAGATCTGAACAAGTGTGTATGGAACAGTGCCAGACAAAGCAAGAAAGAAAAATACAAGAAAAAAAAAAACCCATCCCCGACTGATTTTTTTGGGGGATTTTGTTGTTGTTGGTATTTGTCTTTCTTGCTTTGTCTGGCACCGTTTCATACACACTTGTTCAAACTCACATTATAAGACAGTTGACAAAATCAACCATAAAGTCACACAGAAAACAATAATGGAATGTCAGTTGTGTTTAGATAAAATAGAACAATTTTTTTTCCTTCTAATTCTGTACAGATGAAAAATGTAGTTAATAGACTTTGACTCATGAATAATGTATGTTTCAATTTAACTCATTTCTCCTGAAAATGCGGTTTATCAGGTTTATGCAAGGGCCCACAGATTTGTCCTTTCGTTCATAGCGATTAGGCCCATTAGGAGCTGGAGTTTATCCAGTTTCTATAGCGTGAAAAGGACACTAGTTTAGTTTACAAGATTTGCATACCTGCCTACTATATTATACTATAGCTGAAAAGGACACTAGCAATTGCAGGTTACCCTTTGGATAGATTTTAGTCTAACAGAAATTACTTTCTGCCAGAATTAACATATCCAGCAACCGAATCATTGTTGGGTGGACAGAGGGTGGGTCAGAAAAAAAATAAATCTTGACCTCCCCAGGAGCGATCTTGGTCCCTTTGCTTGTGAAGCAACTGGGACCCCCCAAGAATGACTTAACTATGCTGTATTTTATCCTGTTCAGAAATGATGATCATTCCATAATCTGACAAGATTAAATTGTGTTATTTTGTTATTCGTTTAAATCTTTGCATGCCATTTTGTTGTTATTGGTGAAAATGTGATAGATAAAATTTTTACTACAAGTTTTAGTTTTTCATTCACTTTAATAATTAATCTAGATCTGTTCATCACAGCTTATTTTGCCCTTGGGATGGTTGATGGGCTACTTTAACTTTTATAGCTTGTTGTCTATTTCCTTATTGTGTGGCTGTGGTGTGGTCTTGTGGTATGACTGGGTGGGGATCCTGACCTCCCATAGCGGGCAGGGAGGTACAAACTGTGTCTTCTATCCCCCTTTATCTGTTATCCAACATGCTTTCTGTCTTTGTCTCAGAATGAGATTACTTGGTTTTGTCCTGGCACTGGCCGGAATCCTAGCTGGGAGGGAAACAGTCAAATGCATAGTTATTGTTTTGGGAGATGATATTTTTTTCCTTGTAAATCATCTCTCTGTTATGTATTATTATTTTTATTTTGAATGTATAATGTAAGCATTTGAGTGTGTTCCTCTTTGTTGGATTTTGTGCTTGTGTCTGGATGAGACTTGTAGGTGATTTCAAACTAAGTACATTGGTGGTATGCTCTTGGAATCTACATCTGAGCCCTATTTGTTCTCAATTCCCCTTTGTCTTACTTTTTCTTGGGTGCTTTAATTGTAATTCTAGAACTTTTTACTATCGCATTTTCTTCCTTTTTACTGGCGCTGATATAACCTAAATGTGTTGCAAGCGCCGTAAAACCCTTAAAAACAAAAACAAAACTTGTGGTATGACACTCGCTTTCGGATCGGAAGGTCCTGAGTTTGAGTCTTGCACGGGGCATAGTTGAGTCTTTGAAAAAGGCTCTTTACTGACATTCACTCACTGTACTCAGGTGTAAAATGAGTACCTGGCCTTATCAGCGGTGTCTCTGTCCGAAAAAGATTGTAATATCGCCTAAGAGGCGTCGTGTCTCGTTGTACATGTTAAGTGTTGCTGTTGGCTAGGGACCCCTTGTAAACCGCTTTGAGCACGTTTTGTGGATATTGCTCTATATAAAAGCTCAAAAAAAAAAAAAAGTTCTGATTAAATGTATTGCCCCTAAGTGGCTTTCAGGTCTTGTCCTAGAATTTTGCGCGTCTTAGCCGGAATCAATTGCTGTGAGGGAGGCAGTCTAATGCGATCGTCCTCCAGAGCAATGAGTGAGGCCTATGAAACTGGAGTTAATTCCAGCTTTTGGGGAGTTAAGAGGATAGATATAATTGCTTACTACCCTTTGAATAAGATGCTAGTCTGTTGTGAAATACTTTTCTTCCCATGTGGCTATTTGGTCTAGTGGTATAACACTAGCCTTTGGATCGCTTATGGCTTCATGTGTAATAGTAACCAACACGACTGTAACCGACTCAGTTGCGTGTACAATACAAGACAGGATTCTGGATAGTGTAGAAGTGTAAAAGGAAATGGGAAGGTCAATGTTCGAGCCCGCCTGTTTTTATTCTCATTTAGCTGATATGCGAGTCATATAGTGTTCATTGATTCATGATGGCTTAATGCAATGACTTAACAGTATTATGATATTTAGAAAAGGCTGCCTGAAGCCTGTGATCATGAAAATACTAACGAAAGAGTGAAAATGGAGAGGCTTCCTATAGGAACGATACAGACAATGGACGTTTCGGGTACAAAACCTTCGCCACCATATTAATTTGTGTCTTTTTGTGCTGACAAAGGGTTTGTACCCGAAACGTCCATTGTCTGTATTGTTCCCATACGAAGTCTCTCCATTTTCACTATTATGATATATGTATAATTTAACATTGGGGCACTGAACTTTAAAAAAAAATAGATGTTCTTTATTAATTTCCTTTTTTTTTTTACAGTGCCTCTTTCACTTTCTTATGTATTTTACTTATCATCTTAATGATTTTTCCACACTCGAATAATTCCTAAATGGTGCCAATTTTGTCATTTAATATACTTCCTATACTTACTATAATGTGCTGTGTTACCAATTTGAACATTTGGGACCAAAGTGCAATTTATTTCTCCAATTTACAATTATTATTTGTTAATCTTAATCATGTGATTGTGATTTGGTAGATCAATTCTTACTATTTCTATTAAATGTGCGTTTGAGTAATCCTGATAATTTGTATTGTCATCAGTATCCAATTCTTCACTCAGTTGACCTAAATTATCTCATTCGACCAATATGTAAATGCCAACGTAAAATGGTCAATAGTTGTGGATGTTTTTGTGTGTGTTTTTCTCTCAGTTTTTGTTGTTTTTTTCCTCATTTTTTTTTTTGTTCTCTTCGAACATGATAAAAATAAATACTAGTGGGCGCATAACGTATACTCAAAACTGTTGTAAAAAGTCATTGGACTTATGAATGCATCAACTGTTGACGGTGCGACGTGCTGATGGTTGGGAAGTATTTCATTCAAAGTAGAATTGTTTATAGAGCTCAAGCTTAGTGACTTAAATAAGATCATATTTATGAATTAATTAATATTTTGACGTTGGGAAGTATTCAATGCTTATTTAAGCCTACCAAGTAGAATTGTTTATAGAGCTCAACTAAGAATCAATGAATGCATAGCAGCCAATTGTCCTGATAAAACCGGGACTGTCCCCATTTGGCAGTCTGAGAAGAAGAAAAAAATTGGCCTGTTTATTTGTATGAAAATGACCATTGCATGTCCCATGATTATGCTTTTTTGATTAGCAAATTAAAGCAAGGTACAGAAAAAAGCTCTAAATCAGGATTATATTATATAAAAGTCCAAAAATACTGCTGTTTTGGGCCATGATGGTGTTGTGAATTAGGGTGTTCCATTTTAGCTCTTTGAAAAGTTGTCCGCTATGATGAATGTTCTGCCATGCCGATGGTTGAGAAGTATTCAATTCTTATTTAAGCCTACTAAGTAGAATTGTTTTTAGAACTTGAGCTCAATGACGTTGATCATTTTATAATCTAAGAATCAATTAATATTCTGATTTCCTCAACCACCACCACAGTATTGCTTCCTTGCCATTATCATCATCACCATCCTCTTCTTCCTCTTCATCATCAACAGAATCACGACCATGCAGAATTTTTAAAAACTGTACTGTACTGCTCCTTTCTTCTTCCATATTTCCGTGCTATTACTATTAGATGATTACCGTGTTTGTGAATTGTGAATGTGACTATATTATAATACAAATGTACGTGTGTTTGTCCTACTGGCTTGAAATTGTCAATAAAATACATACGCACATCACCAGGATATAACTGGACTTAAGTGTTTGGCTTTAAATTTTAATAGTTTTCCTTGTTTGTTCGTTTGGTTATAATATGCGCACGTGTATCGCTCTCTCTCTGTATTTACAAGCTTAAGATTGATTGAATTATTAAGTTGCGGGTGGTTGGATGGGAGCATCACCCTTGAATCATATACCTATGATGTTCGCATGGGTGTACGATCCGATAGTGATGTCGTTTCTTCTTCCCTTTACTAGCCTATCCTGCTTCTTTGGTTTGTGATTGTATTTTTGACAGGGGATATTTTTTTTTCTGTAAATCTTCTGCCTGTTTGTTCTTGGTTATTTATAATTTAGCTTATGGTATCTTTAGGTTATGATTTTGATTTACATTTGTACTATTTTTGTTAGATTGCTTGTTTTTTTGTTTCAGCGGTCTCTCATATAACCTCAATTGTGTTGGAAGAGACCTAAAGCAACAAACAAACAAACAAACAAAAACTTATTAAGTTAAGGCTAGGGATATTGGTCAGTACTGACCCCCAGGCGCTAGCACCTGCGGTCAGTACTGATGAACAGGTTCCAGCGCCTGGGGTCAGTACTGACCAATAGGTCCTGGTGTCTATTGGTCCGTATTGAACAACAGGTGCCACCGCCCACAGACAACCTCTCTTCGGTCTGTGCCACCGCCCGCCATTGATCAGCACTGTCGAACATCAGGCCTGTTCGTTAGTGCAGACAAAGACCTCTTCGCACTTATTCGTCACTTCCTAAAGTATTCCATTAAAAAAACAAAACAATTAAAATCCCAGGCCAACTTATCCGATGACACTCAGTAACACTTGGTCACTTGGATAAGTTTGATTTCTAACGCGTTAGATGCCGTTGTTTCAAGCCACCATAAGATTCTTTTTTATTTTATGTTATCCATTCTATTTCTTTGGGGTTTGTTTTCCCCCCGTATATTTTCGTCATTGCTTAAATTAAAGAAAAATAGAGGAAATTAGGATAGATAGAGCGGGGTAGCAAACCATTGTTCTTGTTCATTTATCCCGACTACAAAAACAGGAAGTCTGTATGTAAAGCACCAGCTTACTCGCTGCTTGTTTATCCCCAGTATAATTACAAATATAATTTATTGTTCCAGCTTAATAAACTGACATGTGTTGTAAACAAGACCGGATGTATACTGATGTTTATTTTGAAGGGTTAAACGGTATGGTTTGTAGTAAAACAAAACAAAAACAAGATTGGTCAATGGAGGTATGAATGGCAATGAAAACGCAATAGACTTTTTTTAGGCATTGCTTTTACCCCAAATACCTCGACTAACGTGGTGGTTAGAAGGACCGGACTATTGGCCTGCTTAACGAGCGCAAGTGCAAAATGGGTGCCTGGCAACTGACTTGTACTGCATTAAAAAGATGCCTGGTCCAAAATAGGGAATTGATTGAACCTTTGTGAACTGCGTTCGGCATGATTAGCCGGAGTGCAGTCTCAAAAGTTATTCAATAAAGGGGAGTCATTCAGTAAAAACATTAAAATATTGTGTTGTGGATGGATTAAATCCCTTGATTAATTAACAAAGTAAGGGGAGCAATCAAGTTAATACTAAAAAGCTCCAAAATTATTTGTTACGATAGAGTTGCATCCCTTGAATAAAAAAATGGATATATACATGTTATTAAATGAAGGGCGACAATCCAGTAAATACAAAGAATCCCCATTCTTAAATTTGTTGCGGATGAGTTGCATCCCTTGAATTAATCTCTTTGCAATGTGGTCAAAAAGGGGCACGTAACCTATCAAAGAGCTGTAAATAAAGTGAGACAATCCAGTAAATACCAAGAGCATCCATATTGCGGATGAGTTGCATCCCTTGAATTATTTTTAAAAAAGGAAATACATGGGACATTACTCTTTTCAATGTGGTCAAAAAGGGGCACGTAACCTATCAAAGAGCTGTAAATAAAGTGAGACAACCCAGTAAATACCAAGAGCCTCCATATTGCGGATGAGTTGCATCCCTTGAATTATTTTTTTTTTTAAATGGATTTTTAATACATGGGACATTACTCTTTCTAAGGATGAAAAAAAAGGGCACATAACCTATCTAAGCGATATTCAATAAAGGGAGCCAATCCAGTAAATACAAAGAGTACTCGTACTGGAATTTGTAATGGATTGGTTATATCCCTTGAAAAATGCGCCAGTAACCTATCCAGGGGAAACCAGAATGCTTCCATCGATATCTCTGCCTTCGTCACCCTCGATATCTGGCTAACAAGAAAAGTAAACCCGTCTCGCTCCTAGCAAAGGGTCCCTACATAGAGTTAGTTAAGCCCAAGGTCAACCTGGAAGAAAGACCTTCTGGTGGAGCTGGAGAGGTCTGGGATGCGCAGATGGGAAGACTGGCAAAGGACAGAAAAAAAGAGGATGGAAAATTTTCATCGGTGGCCCATACCAACTGTGGGATGAGGACTGAAGTGATGTAAAACGGCGCTTAGACTCATTTGAGTTATTCCAGCGACCTGGAAAGGATAATGGAAAAACTTTAGTCCTGTATGTCCGAAGACCACAAGTCTCATGGACAGACGCCTGAATATAGGAGACGCGCAAATGGTTTCCAAAACTTAAGGACACCAGCCAGAGTATTGGCAAAACCAAGTCTCCCTTTTCCACGACTAGGACAGACAGGTAAAACAAAATTAAAAGAAAAAGAAAGTGGAGTTGGGGGAGGGGGAGGAACTGAGAAGTGATTTAAATAAATTAAAAGGCAAGACAAAACAACATTTTTTTGAGTACAATATACGGTTGTTTTTATTATGGTTATTAGATCAATAATAATCTTACATTTTCTTTTTCATTCTTTCTTCAACTTCAACGCATTTATACAATTTTGAAAGAATTACAAAGCAGTGTCATCAATACTTATAAATTTAAAACATTTCTTCTTTTTTCAGCAAATTTGATTAAAAATATTCTATTTAAATAACTTACACATGAACATGAAACACATTTCAGTGTGATGTTCGCGGTGAAAAATAAAAAACACCCCAATTTTGTTTCTCAGATGACTAAGAACAAAAATGTGTGGGGTAATCCTGAATCGTGTAACATTATCACAAACATTCTAAAGACTAACCATTTTGGTAACTTTTGCCAATTACATACAACAGTTTTTTTTTTTTTTTTAAAGAGTTGGCAGCTCTTTATTCATATATGCTTAATCGCAGTGGTTAAATGTTTAAAAATCGTCTTTGGCCTTATAACATTAAAAAAAGAAAAAAAAAAGAAATTGAGATGGTACTTCGCTGTCTAAGAAAAAGAAAAAAAACCCCAAGAAAACAAAACAACTGAACATTTTTAGCAAATCAGCCATCTTGCGCAACAGATGCCAATCTTGTACGGTTAAAATCCGATTTATTAAAAGAAAAACGTTAATTTTAGATCAACCAAAGACGTTAATCTATTTAATCTTTTTATTTGTTTTTATGTAAATTTATTTTTGGCCCCTTTATTCTGTAAATAAAAAAAAAAAAGAAGAAATGGATCAGTTAAATGGACAGAGGCAATAACTCAATCGGAAAAAGCTTTAGATATAATTTTTTAAAAAACAACATTTTTCTTGTGGTAGATTGGTCAGATCATGGGAAAGGGAAATATATTTCAATCATGATCCAATCCCATTTCTATGTATAATAAGCAGGAGACCGAAGACCTGGGTTTGTGTTTATTTTCTCACCCCTTCCAAATTCTTTATTAAATTGGTTTCGATTATATCAGTACCTAACATCTTATTCGCTGCATTTTAAAACACGACGGAAAAAAAAACTACCTATGTGGAATCCGAGCTTCTTTATACACCTCCCACGTATTGAAGAAAAATAAATATAACAGCCTCAGAAATGAAGAACAAGGAACCCTTCAGGCTCAAACCCCTCTTCGGCAAAGAAAATAACAAACCTTATAACTGGTTAAAAGAATAAGATTTTACCATGAATATTGTTGGCTGAAGAGAGGGTCAAACCCGAAACATTCATGGTTACATACTGTTCTTTTTCTTTTTTTTTTTTTCATTAAGCTATGATATTCATTTCTCATCATAAATACTTTTTCAAAGCATTCGATTCAATTAGAATTTTAAAATCTATTCTAACGCCTATAACGTTATACAATTAGAGCCACTTAAAAAGATTAAAAACAATAAAACTGTTCCTAGTCCAATTGTGATTGGTTGGTTTATCCAGATCTCTGCTTTATCTTATACATTAAGTCATTCTTGTTGTAAACATTCCACATTTCATTAAAAACCCATTCATCTCAACTCACTCAATGTACTGAACTTGAATTTGAAATGATTTATGATTAAAACACTATGCTACTCTCTCTCTCTCTCTCTCTCTCTCTTTCTCTCTCTCTCTCTCTCTCTCTCAAAATTGACATTCTACATTCGTCACTCCGCACCCACAGGCACACAAACCCATTTGATCCATTTTGTCATAATTTAACACCTGTACAATGGTTATAAAGTCATTAATTTACACATATTATCATACACTTGTACACTTTTCGTCCTTTTCTTTAGAACTACATAATCAAACATTCAATTCCAAACATCTCCGAATAAGTTTTAAAGAGAAGATAATCAACACTACTATCTAAAAAAAAACAACATAAAAACAAAAAAACAAAAACAACAAACAAAACAAAAAAATCAACAAAAAACAACAAAAACAAAACAAAACAAAACAAAAAAATACTATGATAAAATAAACAAAACAAAACAGAACACACACACAAAAAAAAAAAAATAAAAAACAAAAACAAAACAAATAGAATTAATTAAAACTATAATTAATCAATCATCAAGGGATTAGTTTGGTTCTTCCTTTAAAACTGGATCAGGAGATAAAAAAGTAGACAACTTGATATTTTTATATAGAGCTTAGTGATATAAAACAGATAACAAAAAAATGCACTTAATATTATGTTCATTTAATTGAAAATAATTCGGATGAAAAAAAAAATAAAAAAAAAAAATTCGAATAAAAAATTGTTCTTCCTTTGCATAACATTTTACAATTGCTGTATAATTGTAAAACAATTTTAAAACACAAAAACAAACCAACTTAGGTTTTTTAAGTAATGATATGTTTTCTTTGCTTTTTTAGTCACTGTCTTTCTTTAATGATAATAGTCATAATAATATTGTTGTTGATGTCGACGAATTAAAACCGATAAAATAAATGAAACTCACCTAACTTTACTTCCTTTGATTGTCCAAATGAAAAATAAAAACAAAAATGAAATTAACTAAATTCAGATCCTTGGTTTAACAGACTTAAATTAAATTAAAGGACGAATTAAATAAATAATTGAGACATCGAGAGAAAAAAAACCCATCCTTTTTACTAACGATTTCATCCACTCACTCATCGCTGTCGTTACAGTCATTTTATGAATAAAAAATAAACTGTAAACACGCATCACTTGTTTTTTAAATCTAACATTAAAATACAATAACAACATATGAATTGCATCTTGAAATTCAGTTTATTATATGTTCATTTGATTTTTTTTTTCATTTCTTGTTTCGTTTAAACAGAAAACTAATTAATAATTACTATCATCATAAGCAAGTAGGTCTTTCTGTAAATTCAAATTGTATAAATAAAGAAAATTGACATTCATTAAAAAACAGATTGCCTGCTTGCTAGCATGTGTTTGGAAACAACAATATTTAATTATTGATTTTGCTGTTTGTAACAATTGCAAAGAGTAATTTTTAAAGCATTTAATATAATTATAATAATAATAATAATATATTGAACAAATTCTGGAGAAAAAAAAATTATATTCAGTACAGTTATTTAACAACTTGGTAGTAACACTGTATACAATTCATGTAAGAGAGATTTCATTATAGTTCATTTGGCTAGTATTGCTGTAATCCAATGCTTCTTTGTTATGGTGAAATAGATGGGGGAAAAAATAGAAGACGAGAAGAAACATAAACAAAACATTTACAACTATTGACATTGCAAAACATGTGAAACTCTTTTTAAAAAATAACAGAATTTCAAAATAGCGTCACTCTTCCCTCTTCATTACATTTCTGATTTGGGACTCGGTAGACTTGTATTGCTGTGAACATTGGAAACAGATTGTATCAAATAAATAGGTTTAAACCAGCAAATTACATCAAAAACAAAAAAAATAATAAAAATTAAATAAATAAAGCGACCTCCCTCCCCTAAAAAAATTGACAACTGAATGAAGAGACCACCATTCACAAACACCAAAGAAACACAACTCTCTCCCTTACTTTTAAGCGGATTTGACTACATTACATTTGGAGTAGAGGCTATCTTTGGTGGTGCTTCAACTTCAACTGAATGTGTTTTCTTCAAATTTGCATTCATTGCTCCTACTTGTATCGGACAATACGCATCCAATGTTCCCCATGACACACACCCATGGTTTTGATTGCCACAGCCTAGCTAAATTTAGAATGGGTTTTCTTTTCTTTGGTGTTTTTAAAGGGGTTTTGTGACAATTTTCTGATTATTTCAGCCTCACCAAAATAAAGGGAGATTAAAAATAAAAACGGCATTGTCTGGAGATGTATAAAGGCTAAGGGCCAGAGACCATTTCTCCTTTTACATGTTGTTGGATATAAAAAGTTACATCAGAAATGTCAAAGTATTTGAATTGTAGGGTGTTTGGAATAACATTATCATTTCTCATCTTAAGAGCATCAGTGACATGAGACAACGAGTGACTCTAAAAGACAAAATTTAACTAGACTCCTATTCTACGTCAATGGGTTTAAAAGTCTCTCTTAGTAGAGGCTTCTAAATTCTTTTATGTACATTGTTGTTTGCTATGGCTGCTTTCAGTCAATACAATTTCAAATCATTGTTTTATTATTTCACTGTTTCAAATGCTAAACTTACGGACAGTCTTTGGCTGTTAAAATTAAAATGGGGTTTTAGAAAATACATTATTTTTAAGTGATTTGGTGAATTAAGAAAATACATGCAAATTCCTGCAAGGGTAACAGTGGGGAATGAAAGTGTATATCTTTTAATACCAAAGCTTTTATAGCATATAGCTAAAGGTTCTATGAGACATTTTCGCTAAATTTTAGAATTTTTTGTAACAGATGGGTAGGAAAATTTAAAAACCCTAAAAAATGTCTTCAGCAAAAAGTTAAAAAATGTTGAAACAGTCACTTTTATCATAGCTCACTTAAATTACAGTTCAAATGAAAGAAACTTGGATACCATTATTCCATTAAGACTTCATCCCAGCGAGTTGTAACAAAATGGACAGGAGAATATTATTCCGTTGGGAATAAAATGAGAACCGTTTAATAATAACAAATTGAAAAAGTTCAGTCATGTATATAATTTGAAAATTCAATGAGGAAATGCTGGCAAAAATTAAAAATGTGCGATAAGTAATTAACTAAAAAATTAATAATAATAATAATAATAATAATAATAATAATAATAATAATAATAATAATAATAATAGCTGTTGTTGTTGTTGTTGGTATATTTTGATCAGAGAAAAGTTATGGTTAAAGGCCACGAAAGGCCTAAATAAATTCTTGAAACTTAAAAAAATAAAAACTGACAACAATGTTAAAACAGGCCCAGCCTGTAATTGCTTTCGGTTATCAGATCTGCGAATAGTATGTCCACATCGATTTCAATGCAATATGTTGAACACTAAGAATAAAATTCTACTGATAAAAAAGAAAGAATGTTTGACTTGTGTACCCTGCCCATAAGGAGAACACCGGATTCAAACTTGGCCTTTACAAAATTTGTAAATTCAATCATTATCACTGCTGACGGTGTGCCATGGATTCCCTTAAATAACAATGCGAAATGTTGAATGTAAGCTTCAATTTTATATACAAAAACAGATAAAATGGGCATTTCGGGTTTCCCTTTTATCAACAAAAACAGGATGAATGAAACACTACAGATGAATGAAAACACTTGTAATACATTCGTCTTGTAGTGTTTCATTCATCCTGTTTTGTTGATATATCCATTACATCTGTTTCCGTTGATTAAATTGAAGCTTACATTCAATTTCCCATTGTTAATTATTTCATGTATATTGCCACTTTCAAGTTGATGTCGTGTGTGCTCAATTAAATCATATAACCATTACCAGTTTGGGGAGAAAAAATATTTTCATCTATAAATTAACTTCATCAATCCGAATTTGGAACAACTGAATTTTGAGGGGGGAAAAAACCCACAAAACCAACAAAAACCCATTGAATTTGGAGCAAAAAAAACAATTTTTTAATCCGAATTTGGTAACATTTTCAAATTTGACTCCCCCCTCCTTTCACTCCTCCTTCCCCCCCCCCCCCCCCCCCCCCACTTCCAAGAAAAGAAAAAAAATGTCAAGTGGCAGAGCTGCAAACAACACATCGACAGGCTATACAACAACCTTGTCATGAACGGCTTATGGCATGGTGAATCAGTCCTTGTGACCATAAAAATATTATTGGTTGTCATGGAGGTCATCTTAAATTTCCTAACACAATTGTTTGAAATTCATTTTTATTTTCTCCCTCCTCGCCCCCCCCCCCCCCCCCCCCCCCCCCCCCCCCCAGGCCAATGTGCCATGTCATCCATAATACTTATTTTTCTTGGGAAAATGAGAGCAATCGTGGAATCACTTAGATGGGGAGAAAAAAGGAAAGGAAAGAACGTATGAAAGAAAGAAAGAAAGAAAGAAAAAAAAGAATATGGGAAGCATTCTGTCTACGATTTGATCAGATTTTGAAACAGATTTAGTTTAGTAATTTAAAACAATAAATAATAAAAATCAACAATTATTTTGAAATGACAAAGTTCAGGGGAGGTTTTAGAGCGTGTGGACTCTTTGCTGCAAAACATTTGCATAAATTAGAAGAACAATGATCATGATAAGTTGCACAGTTTGCCAATTGCAGACAATTGAGATTTAAAAAAAAAAGATAATCATCATATTATTGATAGACAAGGTCAATGCATACCTGCTTACTTGAAAATGTCAAAATCGGGGGAAACTAACAAAATTCATTAGTAATAAATCGTAAAGGTGATGGTGAGGTGATGGTTCACATCGCCTGCCAACAACACAGTTGTGCCAAGACATTCAGGTGTTTATTGCAACATGCAGTTGATCTTTTTGCTGTTGTTGATGGCCACATCATGACTTAGTGATCAACTTGGGCTATCATGGGCAATAGCCTTTATAACCTTAAGGAAAATTCTTTTTTTATTATCTCTCTCTAAACACTACGATAATTTAAGGAAAAAAACAAAAAACTTTTTCTCGACCAAATTGTTATAAAATCAAAATCACTACTATTTTTTCCAATTTTGTAAGGCCGTAAATTTCAACAAATTTCCGTAACAATTACAGTCGATCAATCCATCCATAATAGTAAGCAGATGTGCAGTGTCGATGACTAAACATGAAGAAGACACGACATGATCTTTTTTGTGTTGAGATGCACTACAACTACAGTACTGTAGTGACAGGCCTGCAGCAGACTACTGAAAACACAAAAAAAACAAAGAGAAAAAAACAAACCCCACACACTTCAAGATAAGAGTCATATTAACGGAGATCACTGATATAGGGTTCTTTTCTTCATGTGTGTGAGTGAGTGGGTGTCTCAAAATATTTGACAATATAGTAAATTTGTAATAATATAGTATAACATTAATATTAAAGTCATGAGGATCAATTTGTTTTGGTTCGATATTAATTAATCTTTTTTAAAAAAATCAGAATTTACAATAATATTATAAGCAGATGTCCTTCTTTTATGTATATATTGTAATATATATACAACTTCACACGAGGAAAATATGAACAGGGGAATAGAACTGTGGTTTCTGTAGAACGTGGAAATAATAATAATAATAATAATAATAATAATAATAATAATAATAATAATAATAATAATAATAATAATAATAATAATAATAATAATAAAAAGTTGACTTGGATTTAGATCAGGTGCTTCCTTCTTCCTTTATGGTTCAGTTTTCAGGTCAGTTTTTATTGAGAACGAATCACAACATCACAACAACATGATCAGATTAGCGAAAGTGGCACCAGTATTGTATTTGATAATAATAATAATAATAATAATAATAATAATAATAATAATAATAATAATAATAATAATAATAATAAAAATAATAACAATAATAATAATAATAATATTACATTGTATTTAACACAGCAATCAATCTGTGTTTTTTTTCCCAGAATAGTGCTTTAAATATTCTATTGTTTTTTTTTTCTTTTTAAACACAACACATTGGTTAAAATGACGCATTTGTCATAGTC
The DNA here is from genome assembly GCF_034508935.2 of Berghia stephanieae. NCBI lineage: Eukaryota > Metazoa > Mollusca > Gastropoda > Nudibranchia > Aeolidiidae > Berghia > Berghia stephanieae. Next base: position 18,566,391 of record NC_088364.1, read on the forward strand.
TGTTCATTGCGTAGTAGTCAGGAAATATTTGCTGAGGGGGAGGGGGGTATGTGTAAAACTATAGGGTGTGTCAAAGCAACAGATGATGATTAAGTCATGGTGACATAATGGTGAAATGCCCCGAGTCAACAACGGATGGGTAGGGGAGGGGGGAAGTGTGTGTAGTTTGTCCAATGACTTGGGATTTGTTTCGTTTTGTTATCTAAAAAATAAAATAATTGGTGAGATATTTATAACATGTCATGGATATGGTTGAAGAAACGATCCGAACCAATCTTGTCTTTCTTTTCACACGTAGCATGGATTGAAGAGATGATGGCTGTGGTGATGACGATGATGATATCAACGATGATTCGAAATTGGTTGAATTTTGTAAACACACTTTTTAAAAAAATAAATAAAAGAAGTAATCCAACCGAAATCATCCATTCATCCATCTGTCTGTCCATCTACTTATCCGTTTCAGTCATTGTTAGGCTTATTTATCTCCTGTATGAGAATGAGAAATTTATTTTTGAGATATAATCCAAGAATTGAGATTTTAAAATAAAATCTCCACAACCGACCAATTGGAGCAACAAGTAATGAAGTATCGTATTTATCGAACTAGGTAGATGACAAACATGCCTTCCAACCACGCACACACATACACCAATATCGGGTAACTGGTGGAGAACACATTTGTATAATATCTCTCACCAGAACGCTTCTCCTGGGTTTCAATAATTAGAAAAATTGCGCAGAAGTGTAGTTTGACACGAGTGGCAGGTGGTGGTGGTGGTGGAGGTGTTGGTGGTGGCAGTAGAATTGTCAGTAGTGTCTAGGTAGTGGCAGTGATGACGGAAGCTACGATGATTCAAACAACGCTAACAGATCATCTCCTGGGTTGGACGAGTTTGCTCCATTATCTCCCGATCCATCGACGGGACCCAGGTAGGCAGTGAGTAACTCCATGTCGTCTGCCAGCAACTGTGGACAGATAAAATTCTACATTAATAGAAATAAATAAACACTAGAAACACTGGTTGGGAAGGGGGTGTCTGAACATTTTCATCTCTTTGTTATTTGGGAATAAACAGCAGCATAAATTGCAAGGATATATATATATAATCTTACAGGATGAATATAAAGATAAAGATCTATAGTGTACGAAACAGTTCCAAACAAAGCAGGAATGCTAATTTTTTTTCTTGTATTTTTCTTTGTGCTTGGGCTGGCACTGTTTCATGCACACGTTTTCAAATCTGATATCATACACCAGTGCCTGCTCCCTAATTTGTCACCTTCTTCCGGGTGAATAAAATATCGTCAAAAAAAACAAAAACACAAAACAAAACCAGTGTTTCAGACTCAAATCAATCTTCAGTCAATTAAAAATTTTTTTTTTAAATGGCTGTTTTAGTGATTAATATTAAAAATGAATATTATATATACTGGTTGTCACTAGAGCTGTTGTGAACAAACAAGAGAAGATAATTTCCAGTTTATTTCCCCTCCTCCCACCCACTTGGTTATTCTAATACACCTAAGTCTCTTAAAACCTTTCAAGCCTCCCTTTAGTATTTTTACTGGTTAAAGAAAGAGTTTAACATCAAAACTATTATTATCATATATTATATATTGTATACTTATTGAACCTAATAAGTATATGAAAATTTTGTTCATTCCTTTAACATAATCATATTTAGATAAGGGTTGTATTGAAAATACAAAGCAATTTCATAAAAATGGTGCCCCCAAAATAGAATTTTTTAAACAACTCTCACTCTTGCATCAATATTTGCTTACCTCGAGTCCTTGTGCATTTGTGTCTCCGTTGTACAGGGCTGCTGGATCGAAGAAGTCGCCCAGAGGAGGACAGTCTGATGGTAATGAGCTGCTAATGGTGGTGGTGATGGAGTTATTGCTGCTGTTGTTGTTGTTGTTGTTGCTGTTGCTATTGTTGTTGTTGCTGATGGTGGTGGGCAAGCCGCCGTTCATGTTATTCATATTCATATTACTAGAGGTATTTGAAGGGTTGCTGTTATTACTACTACTACAATTGTTACTATTGCTATTGAGACCAGTATTACTGGTATTGTTGATGTTGGAATTGCTACCCATGTTATTGTTGTTGTTGTTGCCGTTATTACTATTACTACTGTTGTTGTTGTTGTTGATGTTGACGGGACTGCACGGGGTGTTAGCAGCGGTGGGGGTGTTGGGATTCGTGTGGCTCTGTGGAGATGGGTGGGGGAGCCCATTGGGGTTGGGAGAGGGGTGCGGTAAGCTATTTGGGTTGGGGGATGGGTGGGGGAGGCTGCCATTCTGTGTAGGGTGAGGGGGTTGGGGCTGTGAAGAGGGCCGGGGGTTCAGGTGGTTGTTAATGCTTGGAGGTCTTGAAGGGTCCGGATGTCGGAGTCCTCCTTGGCTCATGGGGTCACCTGTTAATTCAACAGAGAATCAAACATGTAATCAACTATCTTAATGACTTACTTTCTTTCTTTTACCACTTACTTTTAAACTAGTTGCTATCAAGCTATAGCAAACTTCCTTCCTTCTTTCTTTTTTCCCCATTCATCTCTTATCACAGAGACGCCAACCTTAAATTTGGCTCACAGGAATTTCAGACACCACTCAGAGAAATATCCGCAAACAAGAAAATGGAATTGGGATCGCATATCGCATTGGCTTTACATATTGAACTTATCACCTTTATTGTTTTCATCTTCAAGAATAATAAATCTCTTTTCAATAACAAGATAAAAAACATTGTTTCTATCTCTATTTTTCCTTGATGATTTTTCTCTGGTTATTTTACTTCATTACCGATGTCAATTATTATGTTATTTTGAAATCAATCACGGTAGTGTAGTAATGATGTTGGAATTGGGGCGAATCAACTTTGTAGTAATCAAGGGGGGAAATAGCATAGCAGTCACTATGGATCAATATCAGCTCGCAGCATTTCTCCAAGGGATCGAGAAATATTCAGAGGATTTTTAAAACACTGAATTCCATAAATATAAGGAAAATCAGCAACCTTGAAAAAATCATAAGGTTAAAATTTTTTTTTTTAGAAAATGCAGGTCTGGCTTAATAAATAATGTGTTTAGCTCAGACCTGCCAACCACTACGAAAATTTAGTAGAACTACGAATTTTTGGGTCCTAATTGACAATTATATAAATATCTTTAATTCAATAAACTTGTTGAAAACGAAGTTTTGTTGTCGGATATAGTATATGAAGGATTTTAAAGCAATAATTTTAATATATTTAAACACAAATTGGTCATTTTAAGGTAGTTATAATGTCTACTATGTTGTTACTCCTGAAAACTACGAATTCTTCCAATTCCAAGTAGGCAGGTTTGGATTAGCCATATGAATAAAGCACTCGGAGACAACCAGCAGATATTGTGCTGTAAAAAAACTCGGGTGGCGTCTTTCCCCGTACTTACCAGGAGTGGAGGGAGGTGGCAGGTTGTAAGGAGAGCCGGCGGCCTGGGGGCCGGCATCCCATGACATCATGGTGGGTAGCTGCATGGACGACGGTGACATGGCCTTCAGCCAGTTATTGCCCTGACAAGAATCGGTTGAGCCTGGAGACAAGACGCACGGTGAATTCAACACTATTAGGAAGATGTGACAGTAGAAAAACAATTCTTAAGAATGTACAAAGCCCTCATGAGGAAAAAATAAATTGTAGTGCACTGGTGAATCATAAAATGATTTTACATCAAGTTAACTCAATATAGCATGATTTAAAAAAAATTAATTTTTTTTGGATGTGCCCATGTACAATGAAACTCTCTCTTGAGTTTATCACTTTTTTTTTTTTAAATGAAGAAGGGAAGGTTGGGGGAGGGAACAAGAATCATTGCACCACAATATTTCTTTTTCAGGATGGCTGTGATTGAAAGAAAACCTTTACCCCCTCATATTGATATTATGCGTTTAGGTAAAATACTCAAAATATCCACCAGACAAATTTACCACACCAACCAACACACAAAACTGTATGTAACTTTTATCATTTATAGTCTTGATTGATATAATTTACAGAGAACTTATCACTAATAGGCTGTCTAAAATAATAACAAAGAGCTGAGTCTATAAGCCAAAAAAGGCAACCTAATTAGTGGCTTGATCTCAACAGCTCATTTTCAGTGATGCCAACAGAAAAAAAATGAAAAAGGAGGAAAATGATCGACGTCTCATCATCCCCCCCCCCCATTTTTTTTTAAAGTGCCAAAATAAGGCTATCTGGGACTAATTCTCATGAATTTGGGAGCATTTATTATCCATTCAAAGATCAGGTGAAGGAGTCATAAAACTTTAAAAAAAAAAATCTAATGTATATATTGCAGTTATATTTTTTGTGATATCACCATCATATTGCAAAGATTACACGGACCATATTGTGTGATAGTTAAGGTAGCAGTTGAGGTGATGGTGATGTAAGTAATAGTAGCAGAGACAGCAAACTAATAATTTTTTTTTTTTTTTTGTGAACGTAGGAAAAAAGGGAGGAACCTCATTTAAAATGGAGGAATTCCTCGGATCCGCGGAAGATTGGCATCACTGCATTTTGGTAGAACACTTGCTTCACAAGCAAAGTATAGTATAGGTACCCATCCCAAATGCGGTCGAGATATTTCTCATTCCCCATGTCCTCTCAGAAGAGATTGGGGTAGCTGGGTCTGTTAGACCTAATGGAAAGTACTTTGTGATAGACGAAGGTTCTATTCAAAGGGTAGCAAGCAATTCACAAATATCCAAATACATCCATCTCTTTCTGTTTTCCAGCTTTCCTGCTCGACCTTTTCATACTGATTCTGGCAATCAATTATTGAAGATATGCTAGAAAAAAATACCCAACAATTATTCCCCCCCCCCCCCCCAACCAATAATAGACAAAAAATAATTAATTGAAACTCTATAAAATTCGACTCTTCAATAAACACTCCATCTGCCTGAGACAAGTTAGTTACTGACCAGTGTCCTCCTCCTTGACCAGTGATTTGATGGGGACAGGTTTCCAGCTGGCTGTCTGGTTGATGGTCACTTCCTCGAACTGAAGATTGGTCATGTTGGTCAGGATGCCCCAGATGTACTGGTCAATCTCCAGGCCCTCTAGCAACGCTGATTTACTGGGAGAATAAAAAGGGGTGACAGAAAATTAAAAAAAAATAAAAAATAAACAGAAACATTTTTACTCATCAGAAATAATTTTGAATAGACTCTAAAAACAAATTCTATTTATTTATTTTTTATTTTATCATTATTATCATCATCAATAGTAATTTTTAAAAAAAATATACCAATTTGATTTTAAAAAATGCTTTTTTTCGTAATCTTCCATAATGCAACCAAATAGAGAAAACTGTCTTACTATTATAACATTTGAAATAAATGAATAAATGTGCGATATAGATTGGTCTTTAGAAAATAAATCAATTACAATGGATCCAACCCCAATGACTGAGGGTTGAAAATCAGACACTTACTTGCATACTGGACACTTCCAATGGCCTTTGTCACAGTTCAGCTGTAAGTACGACTCCAAATCGAAACACTGTGGAAAAGAAACGATATGGTTAGGAAAGGAAATGACAATATGAATTGGTGGTTAGGAAAGGAAATGACAAAATGATATGTGGCGACTTAAAGGAAAACTGCATCAATTTTTGGCTCTGACGCCAGCATCAACACTCAGAAATTCTTAGTATCATTCATTGCTCATCCATTTTCATTGCAGATAATAAGCAGGAAACTGAAATGCGCACAATAATAATAATAATAATAATAATAATAATAATAATAATAATAATAATAATAATAATAATTTGTACTTATAAAATGCATGTAACATGAAAACGATGCTTTCATTCTTTTCCTGAACTCATAAAAGATTTTTTATTCATTATTGTAATTATTTTTTGTTTTGCTTGGGAAGTTATTTGAAGTGGGTTCTACATTTCCTAATTACAATCTGTTTAAGCCAAAGTGTGCTTATTTGCAGGTCTGATCACCCACATTGTCATGGACTCCTTGTGATAATGAAAATATTCTCAAACCAATGCAAAATATTGTTCATTACAACAATGTTAAATCAAGCCCATAAACAATTGCATTCTGACATCAGACCTGCAAAATATGTGGACGTCGGTTTGAGCCGTCTGCACCAACCTGTATGTGTTTACAGTCGTGTCCCCTTGCAGGCAGGGCGATGCGCCGACACGTGATGGGACACTTGAGAGGTACTTTAATGGCCGTCTGCTCCACCCCGTCTTCCCCGCCATTGACCGAATTGTTTGGAGGGTTGTTGGCAAAGTTTCTTTTGACTGAAAAAAAAAATGCAATGAAAAAATAAAATCCCCAAGTCAATAAGAATTAGTCGTCACAAGGGAGAGAAGTAAGATAGAATCATTTGGAAGAATAGAAAATCAAAGTCAAAGCAGGAAGTTAAGGGCAGAATGGTCAACTGAAGTGGGAGTTAAAGCATTTTACTCTTGCAAATGTTGAACATATGATGAATTAGTGATACACTTTAAGCATACCAACTTCCTACAAATAGTCTACCCTTAATGTCGAGCTGATCTGTTTCACATAACAACAATAAAGTACGTTTCTTGATTCCATTTTAATGGGAAACCACCAATTAGCAAAAAAAATCCTCATCTATGATTTATAGATAAAAAACTAGAGCAATAATCTGCTGAACCTACTCAAAGTGCTTTACAAGATGACAATTAAAAAATTGAGAGAAACATATGCTTTTATATTAGAAATATCACAATAAAGGAGCATAATTGAAATTTTAGAACCATTAAAAAGTTTCTAATTAGTAATACAGGGGTGAGAATGACTGGTCACTAAAAAGGAGGAAATTTTTCAGCGCTAGATCAAGAACCATCCATGCAAAAATAACCTATAAATTTAAATTTCATTAAAAGTTATTGTGATGCAATCCGATAAGATATGAAGTGAGTAGAAAAGTGCCAGAAGACAATAGAGAATAAAAAATTTTTCGCGGCGGTGGTGGGGTTTGAACCTGCGACCTTATTGGTACGACAACTCCGCCTGGCAGGTGAGAGCGTGGCTCTACCGTGTGAGCTATCCACGAACACAAAATATTCGTTTCAAACCCAAAGTCATTTCTAGATCCCTATCTCACCCACTTCTTGAGATCGCCGATTCGTTCACCACCATCGCGAAGTAATTTTGACCAGCAGTTAAGCTTAATAAAATTTTATTTTTATTCTCTATTGTCTTCTGGCACTTTTCTACTCACTTCATATCTTGTTGTTACCAACATAAGTGCCTGCTCCACTCACTTTTCTGAATTAAAAATTCACCCCATACACCGGAGCATACTCAATGTCTCAATCGTTTCTATGTTATATGTTTGTGATGAGAATATTGGCTATTAAGCTTAACTGCTGGTCAAAATTACTTCGCGATGGTGGTGAACGAATCGGCGATCTCAAGAAGTGGGTGAGATAGGGATCTAGAAATGACTTTGGGTTTGAAACGAATATTTTGTGTTCGTGGATAGCTCACACGGTAGAGCCACGCTCTCACCTGCCAGGCGGAGTTGTACCAATAAGGTCGCAGGTTCAAACCCCACCACCACTGTGATGCAATCCAAAATGTGTCTCCCAGCAATTTCGGATATAACTCGGAGGAATTTCAAAAACTGAAAGTGTAATTATAACATGGTGGTTTTCGTAATGGTAGTGGTAGGGATAATGATGTGGTGGTGGTTGTCGTAGTTGTGGTAAGGATGATGATGTGATGATGGTTGTTGTAGTAGTGGTAGTCGCCACATACATCTCCGGTATTCACAGATTCACTAATGCCCACATCCCTTGTTTCAAGTTGACCAGAGACGCCAACTTAAAATTTGGCTCACGTAAATTTCAGAAACAATTCCGAACAACTTCAATGCTTAAACAGGAATTTCTGCAAACAAACTATAATCTATTGAGATATATAATCATCCTAATACCCCTTGTTTCAAATCAAGTAAAGTTTCAAAACCAATTTATGACAAATAAAATATTAAAATGAATGGTAGGTGTGGTGGTAATAATGATATGATGGCGGCTGTTGTAGTGGTGGCAGTAATGATAATGTATGTGGTTGTGGTGGTTGCAGAAGTGGTGGTGGTGATATTATTGTGTTTGAGGAGGTTGAAGTAGTGGTGGTAAGGATGTGGTAGTGATTGTTGTTTTAATGGTGATAGTGTTGCGCTGATGTAGTGGTGGTGGCAATGATGGTGATGATGATGATGTGGTGGAGGTGATTGTAGTAATGGTGGTGCTTCATGAAATGATGGTGTGGCGATGGTGGTGGTTGTAGTAGTAGTGGCAGTGATGATGATGATAGTGGTGGTGATAAGGTGTGTACTTGAAGGTGAAAAGAGAGAATGATGGCTGATGTGAAAAGGATATGATCCACTTTATAGATTTAGGTTTGTCTGACAGAAGGAAAGATAGTGTGTGTTTGTTTGTTTTTAATGGTTTACGGCGCTTGCAACACATTTAGGTCATATCAGCGCCAGTAAAAAGGATGAAAATGGGATAGTAAAAAGTTCTAGAATTACAATTAAAGCACCCAAGAAAAAGTAAGACATAGGGAAGGAAACAAAAAGGGACCAGATGTAGATTCCAAGAGCATACCACCAATCTAATTAGTTTGAGATCACCTATAAGTCTCATCCGGGCACAAAGAGGAATACACTCAAATGCTTACATTATACATTCAAAATAACAAATATAATAATACATAACAGAGAGATGATTTACAAGGAAAAAAATATCATCTCCCAAAACAATAACTGTGCATTTGACTGTTTCCCTTCCAGTTAGGACTCTGGCCAGGGCCAGGACAAAACCAAGTAATCTCATTCCAAGACAAAGACAGAAAGCATGTTGGAAAACAGATTTAAGGGGATAGAAGAATAGTATGTACCCTCTTGCCCACTATGGGAGGTCAGGAACCCCACCCAGGTGTGTGTGTGTGTGTGTGTGTGTGTGTGTGTGTGTGTGAGTGAGAGAGAGACAGACAGAGAGACAGACAGAGAGAGAGAGAGAGAGAGAGAGAGAGAGAGAGAGAGAGAGAGAGAGAGAGAGAGAGACTGCTCAAAGTAAATATAGTGATAGGTACAGAAAGATTAAAGTGAAAAACTTACCGAGGTTAAAGTACTTAGTGAATTTTATTATTAGGTGTGTATGTGCTTTATTTGTTAATCGTAAATATTAAGTTAACTTATGTTTCATGTTGACAATTGCCAGGAAATTAACGTTTTAATTGAATCCTCTGTGTTTGTGTGTGTGTGTGTGTATCATTGTTAAGTACATGAAGATGAAAAGTGAAAAATTATCGAGGCTAAAGAACGGGTGCACTTTACTGATGTGTGTGTGTGTGTGAGAGAGAGAGAGAGAGAGAGAGAGAGAGAGAGAGAGAGAGAGAGAGAGAGAGAGAGAGAGAGAGAGAGAGAGAGAGAGCTCAAAGTGAATGTAGTGATGAGTACAGAGGAGGATGTAGTTGTATTGGTAGTAGGAATGATGATGTGGTGGTGGTTGTTGTAGTAGTGGTGGTAGGGATGATGATGTGATGGTAGTTGTAGTAGTAGTGGTTGTAGCTGTAGTGGTGGTGGTGGTAGGGATGATGATGTGGTGGTGGTTGAAGTAGTGATGGTGATAGGAATGATGATGTGATGGTTGTTGTAGTACAGGTGGTGGTTGTAAAAGTAGTGGTGATAAGGATGTTGATGTAGTGGTTGTCGTGAGTCTTTTTAAAAGGCGGAATAGTGATGGTGATGGGCGGAGATAAACCACCATTTAGGCGGAAATCCGCCTTTAGGCGGAAGGTTCTCAGTCCTGGTAATACCTAAAGTTACAACTTACTTTTAGTAATGCAATGCTCGGCTGGCAACAATCGTTTCCTGAGCAGTCCCTGCAGGACGGACCGGATGCTAGGCCGATGGACTAGTTGGAGGACGAACAGATGTGACTGGAGAGAATCAATATGAAATGGCTAGATAACAACACGTGTAATACTCAACACTTCCCAAAACAATATTCTAGTCGACGACGACACCAAAGTGCTTCATGCATTGAATTGACTTTGATTTTGAAATCCTAACCTCGCTGATACAGATTTTTTAAAAATTGTTAATTTTCATTTTTGAAATTGAAATCTTTACTTATTTGAAACACACGTTGCACTGTTGGTTGTTGTCGTCATTCTCATCACCATCATCATCAAGACAATTGTTTTTTAATGTATTAATATTAGGAAGAATAATAATTATAATGAATACAGAGACCTTCAGAGCCATCAATCAGTCCCATTGATCCGAGTTCATTCTAATTTCTAAAGCATGAAAATTACAATAACAATTGCTTGTTTCCTTTTGGATAGGACACTAGTCTTTCGCAAAGTACTTCCCCCAATCTAACAGACCCAGCTACCCAATCACTGCTGGCAGAGCTGCCAACTTGAAAATTAAAAAAAAAATGTAGTTTAGGAAATAAAAATAGTAGGCACTATAGTTTACTTTATAGATCAACAATTTACCATCACAAGGATTAAATAACATTTCAAAACCAAAACCCTTAAATTGTGTAGTCTGGCATCAATTTTCATTTTCAATAAGTTTAAATAACTTAGAGATGCTTATGAAGTTCTGAAATTGTAGCCAAAATTCCGTAATTTTACGAATTTTTCGTAAGAGTAGGCAGGTTTGATTTAGCTACAAACAACCTTGAGCTTTTTATATAGCGCAATATCCACTAAACGTGCTCAAAGCGCTTTACAAGGGCCGCTGACCAACAGCAACACGTAACATATAGAACAAGACAAGACGCATATTAGGCAATATTACAATTTTTATGACCGGGACAATGCTGTTAAAGGCCCAGGTAGTCATTTAACACCTGAGTTCGGTGAGAGAATATGAGTAAAGAGTCTTTTCTAAGGACTAAACTAGGCATCACGCGAGGCTCAAACCCAGGACCTTCTGATCTGAAAGCTAGTGCCATACCACAACTGAGCTACAGTATAAAGTAATGGATTTATATTAATCTTCTTTTTTGATTTATCAACTACTCACACAACAGCAGGCGGTGACGGTGATTTGAATGGTGTTGCGTCCAGCCTGACACACATCCTTGAGATACAGAGGTTTGTGGGTAGACTTATTCTCACCCCGCTTGATGTTCAATGGTGTGGCGTTGACACTCACTGTGACCGAGGCCGGCCAGTTGGTGGACATTTGACGGTCTTCGTGGTGGAAGCACTTTAATTGGAGTTCTAGGTCAGATCTAAATTTTAGTGAAGAGATAATGAATAAAAACACATTTTTGGTGGATTCTTTAAAATTTTTATATAGTGCAATATCCACTAAGCGTGCTCAAAGCATTTTACAAAGGATCCCTGACCAACCGCAACAGTAACATGTAGGACACGACATGACGCCTGTAGGTGAAGTTATAATTTTCCAAAAACAGAGACAACACTGTTAATGGCCAGGTATTCATTTTACACCCGAGTACGGTGAGAGAATGTGAGTAAAGAGCCTTTTCCAAGGACTCAACTATGCGCCAAGCGAGGCTCGATTGAACTCGGGACCTTCTGATCCGAAAACGAGTGTCATACCACAAAACCATATAGCCGCAAATCTTTTAATAATCTATTTTAAGTTGATGAAATTTTTTTTAATGTGAAGATAATTGTTCTTCTATTAAAGCATTCTTGGTTATGCAATATTATTTTTAAAAATCAAAACAAATAAAACTTAAAGTAAACATAACTTTTACATCGAGGCTAAATTTTGCTTTCAATTTTTCAAAACAAAATGTTAATAATTTATAAACAATATATATAATAGGCATATATCTACAGGGCAATTCATTAAAGCAAGCTGTACCTGTACATGAGTGTGCTATAGACGGTGTCTCGTAACTGAAACACATGGTTGCTGACGGCCAGATTGTGCTCTAGCCTAAAGGGAGGTAACACCACTCCGTCTCGGACTGGAAATGTCAACCGCATCTCATCTGGATCTGGAAATGAAAAAGACACATATTTAAAAATCTAATTCCTGGATCAAGTAAGCATACAATTTCAATTCTGAAGGACTTTGAAATGAAAACAAGCGTCTTATTTGGGAATTAATATTATTTGATGCATTTCTCAATCGATCTAAAAAATGTTGAAAATTTAGCAGTAAACTTTTTTGCAGGTCTGATAAACCAAATTGTGATGGGTCTCATAGTTGTAAATAATGGAAACGGAAAATACACTCAAACCAATGCAAAATGGTGTCAATTCAAACAATGTTAAATCAAGCCCATAATTGTGTTAGGTTATCAGACTTGCAAATATACATACCTAGATCTTAAAATTCTTCTTCTTTTTGCTCTTGTTCTTGTTCTTCTTCTTCTTCTTCTTCTTCTTCTTCTTATTATTATTATTATTATTGCTTGTTATTTAAGCCAAAAACGACTACTTAAAGCATGTTATCCCTTTATTATTATAATTGTTAGAATAATTTGTTCAGAGAGATGTTATGACTATTGGCCAATGGCATAAAGTAAACATTTGATTTCATTTGATTGACTAATTGGAGCAAAATTATCTGGCAAAATGGGGTGGGGGAAGAGAAATCCACGACAAAAAAGGAGTGCTTTCTTAGTTGCTGCAGAGTAAGTAAGTATAATTATATTGTTTGTAGTCACTTACTGGATTTGATACAGGGTTTGACATCTGGTGGGTAGGATGGTTTCATGTCAGGTGGATAACCAGGGACAGACCCTGGGGTGATGGGAGGAGTGGGATTGCCGGGGATTGGGGAGTGAGGGAAGCTGTTGGCCTGTTGGAGTTGGAAGGACAAGAGAAAAAATAATAATAACAGAATCATTAACATTTTTATTCATCATTGTGTACTAGCCCTAGTTATAAATAAGGAATGTGACATGAACGGTTTCAGTGTATTTCAAAGATATCAAACAGATACAATGATCCGATTTTCCTAAACTTATAATAATAATATATAGCACTTGTATAGGTCATGCTCTATGGAAGAGATATTAGTGTTTAGAGGGAGTTGGAAGGACAGGAGAAAAACAGAATCATTAACATTTTTATTCAGTGTGCACTGGCCCTATATATAAATAAGGAGTGTGACACTAATGCTTTCAGAGTATTTTAAAAAATATCAATCAGATTTTCCTAAACTTATAATAATAATATATAGCATTTGTATAGTGCATAACCATGCTCTATGCGCTTATGTTACAGATATAATTCGTATTTAGAGGGCAGGATGGTAAAAAACTGCTATTTCAAAGGGTTCAATAATCTGATGTCACGTCACAAGCAGCGTGGTTCTAAACAAAGAAAATCAGTACTTTTCAGTATTCTTCATGCTGGCTAGAACTTTTTCACATGTCATGTAATCAGAATGTATAAAAGTCAAAACATGATCAGATTTATAATGTTTTTCTCCTCTGGATACACTTTTATGCTTGTCGGAGAAGTTTTTCATAAGGGCGTCCGCCATGGTTCCAATAGTTTAGTACCAGTTACTAAGTTACTATGTATCATTACGAGGGAAGTGACATCACGACTGTTGAACCTTATTGAGCAGTTTAGCCTAGTGGGTAGAAGTAAGAGAAACTTACCGTCTGTCCCGCGTACTGATTGTAGTTGGGGGCTGGGCCGGTCTGTCTGGGAGGGGGGCCGTGACCAGGATACTGGGCCCCTGACATGTAAGGGTGTTGGCCGTTGGGATAAGGGTTGGGGCCCCTCATGCCACCCATGGGTGGAGCCCCCTGGGGCATGGGGCCGTAGGTGGGGGAGGGCAGAGGTTGTTGTGTGGGGTAGGAGCCAGGCTTGCCCGGGTATTGCTGATGGTGGGGGTAACTGTGAGGGGGTGGGCCGTGGGGACCTCCTGGTACAAACTGCTGAAAAAGAAGATGTATGTGAAAGTTGTTTAAAAATATATAGATTTTTATAATTAATCATTTGTGTCATGGCCGCCATATCATCATCATTATCATCATCTACATCATCTTCATCATCACCATCAAAATGATCTTATCAATTTATACGACATATTTAATCTCCTTGAAGAAAACTACTGTGCAGAGTCTCCTATTATGGTGAAGTCATATGATGTTAAAATAATGTCTAATATTGGAGATAGCACTTTACAAACGATTAATGACCCATTCATCCAGGTGTAAATGAGCATCTAGCTCTATCATATAACATTGTTGGAGTAACTAACTATTATGAACAGGGACAGACAGACAATTGTAAATGTTAGACAGGTACCTAGTACAAAAGGGTGCCTAGCAGGCCACTTGTAAAGAACGAATTGGAAATTTGGTGGTAATATGGTCTACTGGAGTAATACATAAAACATTTCTAAGCTCATTGAGCATGGTAAAATTGTGGAAATGCGCTGACCTGTACTTTTTTCAAAAATATGAAAGAAAATTTTTTAATAAAACAGGTTCCAGGAATAATAACAACAACAACAACAAAATAGAAACAAAGTACGTTTCGGGCTAAAAAAACCCTCATCAGCCTAACGCTCACCTCCATAGGCTGGGGATTGGGATACATCTGCGCCGACCGTTTCTGCATGTAGTGGTTGGATGGGTAAGGGGCGTGGCGCCGGGGGTGGTACATATGGCCCATCTGCTTCATGGGCCCAGGAGCAGGACAAGGTGGGCCCCCGCCCATGGGGCCCATAGGAGGTCCCGGGTGCCGCTGGCCTGGCATGCCGGGCGGGTACTGGCCCCCGTAAGGATGCTGGTTATGTCCCATCTGGAGGGAATGGAAAAAGGTAAAAAAAATAATTATTTTTTTAAAGAGTGAAAAGTGAGATGGATAAAATATTAGTATAGGTGAGGGGGAGGGAGTTGTCTACCTATACACAAGGGATTGCAGATCACAGCGTATACACTATATAATCTCATTACAAATCTATACTCAATATAAAGGATACCTGAACAAATGAATACAAACGCTAAAGTAACTTCCCCCCCCCCCCTTTTTTTTGTTTTTTTTGTTTTGGTGTGCATATCTTTGTCAATTTTGCCATACATGCGTATTTTCTTTTTTGAAAATCAAATCTATATTAAAATGTCCAATTTCAGACTTGTTGATAAAAATTCACCCGCCCAGCCCCCAGCTGTTGTAGTAGTCGTTGACATATAATTATTATTTGGAGGTCCGATAACTAAATGGGTTCGTGTTAATGTTGTTGTAATGGAGAACGTTTTTCGTAGGTTTGAGAATCTTTCCATTCCAACAATGAGACCATAATAAGTTGGGTTATCAGACCTGGATATTAGTACCCTTTGGTAGTATCTAATGAGAATTTTAAACTGGTATTTAAGGCTAATTGACGTTTCTTCTTTTCTTTCTATAATTTTAACCCTCATTCCCATACTATATATATATCAATCGATTTCCATCCTTTCCTACTCACACTACTCACACACACACACACACACACACACAGAGAGAGAGAGAGAGAGGAGAGAGAGAGAGAGAGAGAGAGAGAGAGAGAGAGAGAGAGAGAGAGAGAGAGAGAGAGAGACGCACGTACAACACACAATAACGTAAGGCACTCACTCCACAAAGATTTTTCTCGATAATCCATTCATTCATACATACACACATACATCCGTACGTACGACCGTCCGTCCGTCCATCAATCCATCCATCATTTATCCATTGGTCACAATTAATATTATGCAAATAAGATGCACAACTTGTTGGGTTATCAGACCTGGATATTAGTACTCTTTGGTAGTATCTAATGAGAATTTTAAACTGGTATTTAAGGCTAATTGACGTTTCTTCTTTTCTTTCTATAATTTTAACCCTCATTCCCATACTATATATATATCAATCGATTTCCATCCTTTCCTACTCACACTACTCACACACACACACACACACACACACGCACACACACACAGAGAGAGAGAGGGAGAGAGAGAGAGAGAGAGAGAGAGAGAGAGAGAGAGAGAGAGAGAGAGAGAGAGAGAGAGAGAGAGAGAGAGAGAGAGAGAGAGAGAGAGAGACACGCACGTACAACACACAATAACGTAAGGCACTCACTCCACAAAGATTTTTCTCGATAATCCATTCATTCATACATACACCCATACATCCGTACGTACGACCGTCCGTCCGTCCATCAATCCATCCATCATTTATCCATTGGTCACAATTAATATTATGCAAATAAGATGCACAACTTGTCAGAGAAAATCAATGCTACTGGCGGTCGTGTCCTTGCCAGGTCCTCGCTATCCACCACCACCATTGTTAACAACGCCACTACCACATTATCTCATTCGTCTGTAGTGTTTCATTCATCCTGTTTTGTTGGTAAAGTAAAGGGGATACCCCAAACGTCAATTTTATCAGTTTTCGTTGATCAAATTCAAGCTTACACTCAAGTTCACATTGTTATATATTTCTTCGAGCTTTGAGCAGCAACATTTACATCTGACCAAACAATAGAGACACCATACAGTTTAATTGCTCCGAGGACCAAACACAAGTGTTTTTTTTTTTTGTTTTTTTTTTTTCATTCACTTTAAGCCAGAAAACTATTGATGCCATTCGTTTAGGTAAAATACATACAACATCCGCCAGCCGGATGATATAACGACGTACCAAAACACGAAACTGTTTTGTATACCTTGGAATGTTTATTGTCTGATTGATATAGTTTAGTGAGAAGTAATCATCGAAATTTCTGCTGTCTAAAAACAATAATAAAGAGGTTAGGGACGTCCATTCGTTCCTTCTGTAGACGAGATAAACATCCATTCGACCCGTCAAGATTTAACATCACTATCATCACCACCGCCATCATCATCTTCACTATCATCACCCCCCCCCCCCCCCCCCATCTTACCCCTAGAAAGCGTCGTCGCGTCTGCCCCGACCAAACATCACCACAAGCTTCACACGAACAAATCCACATTGTCTACCCTCTACCCCATTTGACCAACTTCATCTACCATGAATAATTGACAAATTAGCCGCCTCGTCAGGAATCAATATTAAGTCAAATTGCAAGATCCCCCCCCCCCCCCCACCTCATCTCCCCCTTTATTCCACGACTCGCCCTAAGAATTGATGGTAATTAAATAAAGCCAGGTATTTATCAATTTTTAAACTCTCTCTCTCTCTCTCTCTCTCTCTCTCTCTCTCTCTCTCTCTCTCTCTCTCTCTCTCTCTCCCCCAAAAAATAAATCATTATGACGTCATTCAGCTCTTTGTTATTGATTTTGGACAGCCATTTTAACGATTTAGTTCTCGCAAAATTACATCGATCAGACAATAAACGTCCAAGGTTACACTTAGGTTTGTGTGTTGGTGGGTGACATCCGGCTGGCGGATGGTGAGTATTTTACCTAAACGCACAGCATCAATACAAAACCCGCTGCCTTTCCACACACATAGACTCACCTGCATGTTGGGAGGGTACTGGTTGTTCATGTTCATCTGCATATTTATATTCATCTGTTGCTGGTTTTGCTGTTCCTGGATGGCCACCATGCTGGCGGTCGCCGTCGCCGTCGCCGTGGCCGTGGCGGCCGCCGCAACGTAAGCTGCTGCCGAGAGGGCCCCCGGAGGAGCCGTGTAGTCGTTGGGGCCGGGGCCTGGGCCTGGCCCTCCGGCTGTCATGGGGGGCTGAGTGGAGCCCGGTGTGTTGGGGGTGGGGGGATATCCACTGTGGAGGGCAAGAGAAAGAGAGCTATGAGATCATTTGGGAATGCTTTTTGTGTTGGCAAGCTATAAATACCTAGACATGGCAGAAAACTCGTCCTTCATATTATCGATTGATTAAAATGACCCTCATCTTGTCAGAAAAACAAAGAAGTCCCAGGTTTGAGAGTTTTCATCTCGTCATATCGATATTTTGAAGTTTTCTGGCCAAAATCTATAAAATGTTGATTGTTTTCAGAGGATCCGAGTGCCATTCCAGGAAAATTCTCAGGTGGACCCCCCTCAGGGAACGAGAAGAAGGGGCCGCCGGAGGAGGAGGAGCATCGAAAGAGAAATGAAAGCTAGAGACAGATGACAAAAAAATGGCCCCTAACCTAGACAGATGGCGTTCCATCCACCGTGTCAGCCTTATGCGCTGATCAAGCACCAAGAGGATAGGGCAAGGTAAGGTAAGGTGTTTTCAGAGTATGGAAGAGTCAGACATGATCAGGATTAACCAATTAAAAGAACAAATGTTTTAAATTTTTAAACTTAATTTCCGGAATTCCCCACCCCGTCCCTCGAACAATAAAATGCCATAAATAACCTTTTTATAGACAGACCTGCCAACCCATCACATTCCAAAAGTGGAATCAGGACGCCTAAAAATAGGAATTTGAGACAAAAAATAGGAATTACACCTCTTTCACCCCCCCCCCCCTTCTTTGCTCTTTTTTATTCTTAGCATTCTCATCACTTTTGTAAATCGGAATTTTAGAGACAATGGCGGAATAGAACAAAATGGAAGAGTGAAAATAGGAATGTATAGACTCTAAAGACCAGCCCCGTTATTTGTGTAAACATCAATAAATTATCCCGGGAGAAAGGAGGATGAGAGGTTTCTAAAATCCATAGAAAAAAAAAAAAAAGAGCAAAACAATAAAACAAAAAATAAACAAACGAACAACAAGAACAAAACCAAAACCGAGTTTTAAAAAGTATAGATTAATGATTAAATATGAATCTAGCCCTTTATAGAGAATATCACCACTTACTTGTAGGGGGGCATAGCCTGAGGGTTGGGGTTGTACCCAGCTTTGTTATAGCCCTGGGGTTGCTGGGTGGGCCCCGTGGCAGTCATGGTGGTGTTGTTGTTGAAGCCAGGCGTGTTGTTGTGGTTGAAGGGCCCGCTCTGGGTCGTGTGCACGGGGAAGATGGTGGTCACCACGTTCAATTGGGTACCCCCTTGGTTCGGTCCGCCGGGCCATCCTCCTGAGTTTGGGTCTCCGCTGTAATAAAATAAATAAATAAATAAATAAATAAATAAATAAATAAATAAATAAATAAATAAATAAATAAATAAATTTAAAAAGCTCGTGAGATGGTTGGCAGAAAAAATATTACCAAATAAATATATTTATATAGACGACGACGACGATGATGATGATGATGATGATGAAATTATGAGCAATAAAGGTTATATTTCTTGGCATATGAATACAAAACACACACAAAACAAACACGCAACAAATGCAAGCAACTAAAAGATTTTTAAAAGAAGGGTTCGAACCTTCGGCCTACAGGATGCAAGCCTATTGTTATACCAATAGACCACAAGAGCCACACCGTACGCACGCACACACACACACACACACACACACACACACACACACACGAGAGAGAGAGAGAGACTTGACCAGAAGCCGTTGGCAACAACTCAACAAACTGAACGTTCCCTGGTTTTTATATGACCGCTAAGTTTATTTAGTATCTATCCCCCTCACGCTTTTTTACTCTATCCTGTCCATATTCTTGTGATCTTGTCTGCCCATCGCTACCCAAGACCTCTATCTATCTCTATCTACTGTGATTCTATATTCAAATCTAGTTCGCAGGAGATATGAAATGCTTCCAAAGAGGACTCATTAATTCTCATCTGGCACAGCATTCCGTTCCCAGAAAAGGGTAAATTAGTTCAGCCATAATATGAAATATGTATCACCACCGTCGTCCGATGATAGGGGGTTTACGACTCGTCCCGATGATGTCTGGTATAAACGTCCCGTCCCGTCCAATGTCAGATCTTGTCCAGAGAGGAGTCCGACCTTCCTCTGCGACCAACATGCCAGTCTCAGCGATTTACAGTAGTACTATTACTATTAACTATTAACACACACACACACACACACACACACACGCACACACAACAAAATGCTACCGAAATGGGATGGCGGTGGGCCGGTAATGACCTTTTGACCTTTGGTCACGAAACAGCCTCCTGCCTTCAACTTGCCCGAAGTCGGGACATAACACCACGCCAGGGTTAAAATAAAAAAAAGAGTACAGAACAGTCCAATATTAAAGGAACAAGAGGCTATGGGGTGATGGTGGTGGCGGCGGCGAAGAATAATATTACTAGAGAGAGAGAGAGAGAGAGAGAGAGAGAGAGAGAGAGAGAGAGAGAGAGAGAGACTCTGTCTGTTTGTTGCTTTAGGTCTCTTTCAACACAATTGAGGTTATATGAGAGACCGCTGAAACAAAAAAACAAGCAATCTAACAAAAATAGTACAAATGTAAATCAAAATCATAACCTAAAGATATCATAAGCTAAATTATAAATAACCAAGAACAAACAGGCAGAAGATTTACAGAAAGAAAAATATCCCCTGTCACAAATACAATCACAAACCAAAGAAGCAGGATAGGCTAGTAAAGAGAAGAAGAAACGACATCACTATCGGATCGTACACCCATGCGAACATCATAGGTATATGATTCAAGGGTGATGCTCCCATCCAACCACCCGCTAGAGAGAGAGAGAGAGAGAGAGAGAGAGAGAGAGAGAGAGAGAGAGAGAGAGAGAGAGAGAGAGTAAATACAATAGCAATAAAGATTATCTGCTGTAAGTACCTAATGCTATCGTGTTTCAACTTACTAACGAAAGAGTGAAAATGGAAAGGCTTCGTATG
>NC_088364.1:18592098-18595123 GCF_034508935.2 Berghia stephanieae
GCCTTGTGATTTACGAAGATGGCGGATAGATAAATAGATAGGCAATAAACAGACAGACAGATGACTAGATATATTATTATATACAGTGAGAGTGAGGCAGATGGATTGGTGAGAGATGGATAGATGGACAGGCAGATATATTATAGATAAATAGATAGATAGATGGGTGGATGGACGAATGAATGGCCAGACATACTACACTGTGAAGGCCGAAGACCACCCAGCAGCAAATGTAGACGATATAATATAGCATGCTCGAATTATTATACTCATACTTATACGCACGGTATCGGATCGTACTTTAGTTAAATGCATATATTATTATTATTATCATAGCCTAAAACTCGGCATTGAGTTCCATAATTTCGTTCCACCAGTTAACGGAGAGGTCACACCAGCCACACGATCACAGAACTGACCCCAGAAGCGACCCTTCTTCCCCCCCCCCCCCCCACCTCTCTCTCTCTCTCCCCTCTCCTCTCTCTCTCTCTCCTCTCTCTCTCCTCTCTCTCCTCTCTCTCAGCGGCAGTCAATACAGTCAGCTGGTTACAGGTAGAGCGAAAACGGCACCGTCCGTACGGCTACACTTACGTGGCATTCCAGAGAATTAATCCCCGTTCTCACCTTTGGTATTGCTTTACAACCCTTACTCCCAGCTATGTTAAGGTTTATACACCTGAGTTGTTAATCAACACATTTCCTCTCTTGATCTTTCCCTACGTTCTCTCATTCCCACAAAGGGAATCTTTGTTCCTTTAACTAATAATATTTTTATTGTGCGCATTAACATTATTATTAATTCTCTGACAAAGAGGAGCATTGCATCTTCGCTGTCGAAGAAATGGGATAATGCCCAGATATCTAGGGTGGGATGTGGGATGAATGAAGATGGGGCAGGGAGGAGAGACATAGAGATAGATATATAGATAGATAGATAGATAGATAGATAGATAGATAGATAGATAAAGAGAGAGATAGAGAGAAGGATAAAGAGAGAGAAAGAGAGAGATAAAGAGAGAAAGGGAGAGAAAGAAAGGTAGAAAGAAAAAGGAAAAAAAAAAATAGAGAAAAAGAAAGAAGAGAGAGGAGAAGAGAGAATTAAAGAGAGAGAGAGAGAGAGAGAGAGAGAGAGAGAGAGAGAGAGAGAGAGAGAGAGAGAGAGAGAGAGAGATATTCATTATAAAATAAGACAACATTGGCTATATTATGATAATGATAAAGAGAAGTGGGCGTCGAGAAATTGGCTGACCCAAAATAAATCTGTCCATTTATTCCTTCAAGTCAGTCTCGTGTAGATAGAGAGAGAGAGAGTGCTATTAATAGACATTTCCATTCGCTTTTCTCACTGTTACTATTTCCGCTGTCTTTGTTGTGTCGACCTGTCGACCATTGCCATCCGACTCTCTCTCTCTCTCTCTCTCTCTCTCTCTCTCGTTCTTTTTTCTTTCACTCACACTTTCTCTCTCTCTCTCTCTCTCTCACACACACACACCTTCTCGCTCTCTCTCTCGTTCTTTTTTCTTTCACTCACACTTTCTCTCTCTCTCTCTCTCTCTCTCTCTCTCTCTCTCACCTTCTCTCTCTCTCTCTCACTCACACCTTCTCGCTCTCTCTCTCTCTCTCTCTTCCATACACACATTCTCTCTCACACACAAACAATCCCAAAACTCTCTCTCTCTCTCTCACTCACACACACACACACACACACACACACACAACCTCTCACTCAAACCCACTCTCTTGATCCCACTTACAAACTCACCCCCACCCCTCTCTCTCTCTAATATATATATATATATATATATATAATATAAAATATATATATATATATATATATATATATATATGTATATCCTCTCTCTCTCTCTCTCTTATCTCCCAGTGGGGTGGCCTATTAGTTAGTAAACTAGCAAAATTATAATAAATTGATCGTCTCCGATTGTGCCCCAGCATGGCTATTATCATTAACCCTTTGACTGTACATGACGACAATTTGCGGGGGTGTCAAGGGACAGTACTATGTACTATAATATCATGGAATACAAGTAAATGGCTGACAAATATCATAAGAATATTATAATATTGCTGCATTGGCGAGGTCAGAATCGAGGGGCATTATATAAATTGTTTTTATAATAATAAAATAAATCCTTAATTAACAACAAAAGAAGGGAGGAGCCGCAGTGAAGACAATAACATGATTACATTTGCCGGAGACGAAAATATCTCCCGCCTACAGCCGAGCAGAGGCCAGCAGAACTCTGGAAAAACCCACATTTTAAAAATTTGACCAGAAAACTCGTCCTTCAAATATCGATCGATTTAAATGACCCTCATCTTGGCCAAAAAAAAAAAAAAAAAAAAAAAAAAGAAGAAGAAGAGAACCGCTCTCAAATTATTATTTATTTTTTTTTCAAGATGAGGGTCATTTAAATCGATCGATATTTGAAGGACGAGTTTTCTGGCCAAATTTTAAAATATGGGTTTTTCCAGAATATGGCATAAGAACTAATAAGGATAATTGTTACAAAATGTTGATTGTAACTAGCAAGGTTTCTATTATTAACCAGTTAACTGCCGTGGTCTGGAAAGACACGCTATTTTAAAAATTTGGCCAGAAAACACGTCCTCCAAAATCGATCGATTTAATTGACCCTCTCAACTTAGACAAAACTATCAAACCTGGATCTTAAAGAAGACTTCGCGAAGTCCCAGGTTTGAGAGTTTTTTTTTTTTTTGCTAACATTAGGGTCGTTTAAATCTATATCGATATTTGAAGGACGAGTTTTTCTGGCCAAATTTAAAATTAAATACGTGACTTTCCAGAGTACGGCAGTTTTAACTTTGAGCCTGTCAGCATGCGTGCGAGCAGACGATCGTTAGTTGTCTTGTTGGTGTGAGTCATAATTGTCCGGTGCAGTCTGCTGCAAGGTTAATCAAAATAGAAATGATCAGCTGTTTATCTACTCGGGTGTTTTCAATTTGTCAATGTCCTTGGAAGCGTGACCTTTTTTTTAAAAAAAAA
>NC_088364.1:18595223-18605223 GCF_034508935.2 Berghia stephanieae
CATGAGTATGCTTCGGTGTATGGGGTGAATTTTTAATTCAGAAAAGTGAGTGGAGCAGGCACTTATGTTGGTAACAACAAGATATGAAGTGAATAGAAAAGTGCCAGAAGACAATAGAGAATAAAAATTTTTCGCGGCGGTGGTGGGGTTTTGAACCTGCGACCTTATTGGTACGACAACTCCGCCTGGCAGGTGAGAGCGTGGCTCTACCGTGTGAGCTATCCACGAACACAAAAATATTCGTTTCAAACTCAAAGTCATTACTAGATCCTCTCTCACCCACTTCTTGAGACCGCCGATTCGTTCGTACACCACCATCGCGAATAATTTTGACCAGCAGTTAAGCTTAATAGCCAATATTCTCAACACAAACATATAACATAGAAACGATTGAGACATTGAGTATGCCTCCGGTGTATGGGGTGAATTTTTAATTCAGAAAAGTGAGTGGAGCAGCACTTATGTTGGTAACAACAAGATCTAGTAATGACTTTGAGTTTGAAACGAATTATTTTGTGTTCGTGGATAGCTCACACGGTAGAGCCACGCTCTCACCTGCCAGGCGGAGTTGTCGTACCAATAAGGTCGCAGGTTCAAACCCCACCACCGCCCGCGAAAAATTTTTATCTCTATTGTCTTCTGGCACTTTTCTATTCACTTCATATCTTGTTGTTACCAACATAAGTGCCTGCTCCACTCACTTTTCTGAATTAAAAATTCACCCATACACCGGAGCATACTCAATGTCTCAATCGTTTCTATGTTATATGTTTGTGTTGAGAAATTGGCTATTAAGCTTAACTGCTGGTCAAAATTATTCGCGATGGTGGTGTACGAACGAATCGGCGGTCTCAAGAAGTGGGTGAGAGAGGGATCTAGTAATGACTTTGAGTTTGAAACGAATATTTTTGTGTTCGTGGATAGCTCACACGGTAGAGCCACGCTCTCACCTGCCAGGCGGAGTTGTCGTACCAATAAGGTCGCAGGTTCAAACCCCACCACCGCCGCGAAAAATTTTTATTCTCTATTGTCTTCTGGCACTTTTCTATTCACTTCATATCTTGTTGTTACCAACATAAGTGCCTGCTCCACTCACTTTTCTGAATTAAAAATTCACCCCATACACCGGAGCATACTCAATGTCTCAATCGTTTCTATGTTATATGTTTGTGTTGAGAATATTGGCTATTAAGCTTAACTGCTGGTCAAAATTATTCGCGATGGTGGTGTACGAACGAATCGGCGGTCTCAAGAAGTGGGTGAGAGAGGGATCTAGTAATGACTTTGAGTTTGAAACGAATATTTTTGTGTTCGTGGATAGCTCACACGGTAGAGCCACGCTCTCACCTGCCAGGCGGAGTTGTCGTACCAATAAGGTCGCAGGTTCAAACCCACCACCGCCGCGAAAAATTTTTATTCTCTATTGTCTTCTGGCACTTTTCTATTCACTTCATATCTTGTTGTTACCAAATAAGTGCCTGCTCCACTCACTTTTCTGAATGAAATGTTAGCGTGGCGTGGGTAGAGGATAGGGTGCCCCAGGGGGTGATCTAATTGATAAGCAAAGGTCAGCGTCAGGGAACAGAACTTTCCAGACTATAATGGAAGATAAAAGACATATTGGTAGTAGTAGTAGTAGTAGTAGTAGTAGTAGTATAGTAGTTGTAGTAGTAGTAGTTTGTAGTAGTAGTAGTAGTAGTAGTAGTAGTAGTAGTAGTAGTAGTAGTATAGTAGTAGTAGTAGTAGTAGTAAGAACGCTGTAGTGGAACAGTAGGGGGGGGGGGGGGGTGGAGGGGGCGAGGTGAAAGGGTCACGGCGGAGGTGGGGGGGGGGTTTGTTGGATGAGCGAAGGTCGAATCTTCGCGAAGGAACGATGCGATAGTAAAGTGGAATACACCAATAAATAGATAGATGGATAGGCAGATAGATAGGTAGATGGTCAGAAAAGAGGGGAGAGAAGGAGAAGAGAGAGAGAGAGAGAGAGAGAGAGAGAGAGAGAGAGAGAGAGAGAGGAGAGAAGAGAGAGAGAGAGAGAGAGAAATTAATAAAAGAAAAAAAATTAAAATAAAAATTAAAAAAAAAAATAAATAAAAAATTTTAAAAAAAAGGGGGGGGGCGGGGGGGGGGGGGGGGTTTGGTTTGAGGCGGACCGGTAGAGAGGGGGAATCAGAGAGAGAGAGAGAGAGGGGGGGAGGGAGAAAGAGGGAGGGGGGGGGACAAAGAAAGAAAGAAAGAAAGAAAGAAAGAAAGAGAGAGAGAGGGAGAGAGAGAGAGAGAAAGGGTGGAGGGGAGGTGAGAGAGGGCGAGTAAACAGCCTAGTGATAGCTGGGTCTATATGTATATTAATGGATGAAAAAGTGGATGATTGGACACAATGAGAGAGAGCTAGGAAGGTAGATGACTATGAATCGGTGGATAATCAGTAGATAGATAGCTAGCTAGCTAGCTAGATAGATAGATAGATAGATAGATAGATAGATAGATAGATAGATAGATAGATAGATAGATAGGTAGGTAGGTAGGTAGAGTTGTACTTTTAGTAGTATGAACAGTAGTAGTAGTAGTCGTAGTAGTAGTAGTAGTAGTAGTAGTAGTAGTAGTAGTAGTAGTAGTAGTAGTAGTAGTAGTAGTAGTAGTAGTAGTGTTCCCATACGAAGCCTTTCCATTTTCACTCTTTCGTTAGTATTTTACGATCACCGGCTTCAGGCAGCCCTTACCGTTTTTCTACTTTACCGTGTTTCAACTTATACGTCAGGAACCGATAGGCACCAGAGCTGCCTGACAACATCGATAGATCGAGTATAGAGTATGTAGGGCCCATCCAGTATTGTTATGTTTGGGTTTTTTTTGTTTTTGTTTGGAGACTTGACTATGAAATTATACGCCGGGTCGGGTAAAAGTGGTTGGTGGTAGATGGAATGGATATCTATCTATTCATGTATCCATCTACTGTCCAATCTTGCCTTGTGATTTACGAAGATGGCGGATAGATAAATAGATAGGCAGATAAACAGACAGACAGATGACTAGATATATTATTATATACAGTGAGAGTGAGGCAGATGGAATGACGAGGGATGGATAGATGGACAGGCAGATATATTATAGATAAATAGATAGATAGATGGGTGGATGGACGAATGAATGGATGAATGAATGGCCAGACACACTACACTGTGAAGGCCGAAGACCACCCAGCAGCAAATGTAGACGATATAATATAGCATGCTCGAATTATTATACTCATACTTATACGCACGGTATCGGGTCGTACTTTAGTTAAATGCATATATTATTATTATTATCATAGCCTAAAACTCGGCATTGAGTTCCATAATTTCGTTCCACCAGTTAACGGAGAGGTCACACCAGCCACACGATCACAGAACTGACCCCAGAAGCGACCCTTCTCCCTCCCCCCCCCCCCCACCTCTCTCTCTCTCTCTCTCTCTCTCTCTCTCTCTCTCTCTCTCTCTCT
The DNA here is from genome assembly GCF_034508935.2 of Berghia stephanieae. Classification (NCBI taxonomy): domain Eukaryota; kingdom Metazoa; phylum Mollusca; class Gastropoda; order Nudibranchia; family Aeolidiidae; genus Berghia; species Berghia stephanieae. Next base: position 18,598,702 of record NC_088364.1, read on the forward strand.
CTCTCTCTCTCTCTCTCTCTCAGCGGCAGTCAATACAGTCAGCTGGTTACAGGTAGAGCGAAAACGGCACCGTCCGTACGGCTACACTTACGTGGCATTCCAGAGAATTAATCCCCGTTCTCACCTTTGGTATTGCTTTACAACCCTTACTCCCAGCTATGTTAAGGTTTATACACCTGAGTTGTTAATCAACACATTTCCTCTCTTGATCTTTCCCTACGTTCCCTCATTCCCACAAAGGGAATCTTTGTTCCTTTAACTAATAATATTTTTATTGTGCGCAATAACATTATTATTAATTCCCTGACAAAGAGGAGCATTGCATCTTCGCTGTCGAAGAAATGGGATAATGCCCAGATATCTAGGGTGGGATGTGGGATGAATGAAGATGGGGCAGGAAGTAGAGATAGATAGATAGATAGATAGATAGAAAGATAGATAGATAGATAGATAAAGAGAGAGATAGAGAGAAGGATAAAGAGAGAGAAAGAGAGAGATAAAGAGAGAAAGGGAGAGAAAGAAAGGTAGAAAGAAAAAGGAAAAAAAAAAGAGAAAAAGAAGAAAGAGATTGTTTGTGTGAGAGAATGTGTATGAAGAGAGAGAGAGAGAGAGAAAGAGCGAGACGGTGTGTGTGTGTGTGAGTGAGAGAGAGAGAGAGAGAGAGAGAGAGAGAGAGAGAGAGAGAGAGAGAGAGAGAGAGAGAGAATTCATTATAAAATAAGACAACATGATAATGATAAAGAGAAGTGGGCGTCGAGAAATTGGCTGACCCAAAATAAATCTGTCCATTTATTCCTTCAAGTCAGTCTCGTGTAGAGTGCTATTAATAGACATTTCCATTCGCTTTTCTCACTGTTACTATTTCCGCTGTCTTTGTTGTGTCGACCTGTCGACCATTGCCATCCGACTCTCTCTCTCTCTCTCTCTCTCTCCTCGTCTTCTCTTTCACTCACACTCTCTCTCTCTCTCTCCTCTTCACACACACACACACCTCTCGCTCTCTCTCTCTCTTCTTTTCTACACCACACTTCTCTCTCCCCAACATCCCCTCTCTCTCTCTCTCTCTCCCTCTCTCTCTCTCTCTCTCCACACACATACCACAATCTCTCTCTTCTCCCCCCACCTCTCTCTCCCTCTTCCTCAAATCTCTCTCTCTCTCTCTCACAACACACACACAACCCACCTCATCACTCAAACCCACTCTCTTGATCCCACTTACAAACTCCCCCCCCCCCCTCTCTCTCACGTAATATATATATATATATATATATATATATATATATATATATATATATTATATATATATATATATATATCCCTCTCTCTCTCTCTCTCTATCTCCCTAATATCTATTATATTATTAAACTAGCAAAATTTAATAATAAATTGATCGTACTCGAATTGTGTTGCCCCAGCATGGCTATTATCGTTAACCCTTTGACTGTACATGACAATTTGCGGGGTGGCAAGGGACAGTACTATGTACTATAATGTCATGGAATACAAGTAAATGGCTGACAAATATCATAAGAATATTATAATTTGCAAGAGAGCTGCATTGGCGAGGTCAGAATCGAGGGGCATTATATAAATTGTTTTTATATAACAAATAAATAAATTCAATTCAATGCTGCATCCTTAATTAACAACAAAAGAAGGGAGGAGCCGCAGTGAAGACAATAACATGATTACATTTGCCGGAGACGAAAATATATCCCGCCTACAGCCGAGCAGAGGCCAGCAGAACTCTGGAAAAACCCATATTTTAAAAATTTGACCAGAAAACTCGTCCTTCAAATATCGATCGATTTAAATGACCCTCATCTTGGCCAAAAAAAAAAAAAAAAAAAAAAGAGAAGAAAGAACCGCTCTCAATATTATTATTTTTTTTCAAGATGAGGGTCATTTAAATCAATCGATATTTGAAGGACGAGTTTTCTGGCCAAATTTTAAAATATGGGTTTTCCAGAATATGGCATAAGAACTAATAAGGATAATTGTTACAAAATGTTGATTGTAACTAGCAAGGTTTCTATTATTAACCAGTTAACTGCCGTGGTCTGGAAAGACACGCTATTTTAAAAATTTGGCCAGAAAACACGTCCTCCAAAATCGATCGATTTAATTGACCCTCTCAACTTGGGACAAAACTATCAAACCTGGATCTTAAAGAAGACTTCGCGAAGTCCCAGGTTTGAGAGTTTTTTTTTTTTTTTGCTAACATTAGGGTCGTTTAAATCTATATCGATATTTGAAGGACGAGTTTTCTGGCCAAATTTTAAAATTAAATACGTGACTTTCCAGAGTACGGCAGTTTTAACTTTGAGCCTGTCAGCATGCGTGCGAGCAGACGATCGTTAGTTGTCTTGTTGGTGTGAGTCATAATTGTCCGGTGCAGTCTGCTGCAAGGTTAATCAAAATAGAAATGATCAGCTGTTTATCTACTCGGGTGTTTTCAATTTGTCAATGTCCTTGGAAGCGTGACCTTTTTTTTAAAAAAAATGCTTGAGGATCGTTTCGTTTGTTTATTTATGTATTATAATTTCTAAAATCAAAAACAAAGAACAAAAACAAAACAAAAACACCCGAACTGATATAAAAATAAGTTAAATACAAGAATCACCTTGATGCTTATTGATAAAATTAATTAACTGGTTAGAAATCCGTTATGTTGTATGAGGTATAATGATCGCCCGTGGTTTGATCCCCCCTCTCCCTGCATTTTAAACATTTAAAAGAAAAAAAAAAAAACAACGGATCTTTAATCGTGTTTAACCACCTTGGTGTCATGAAGGTAATCGTGTGTAAAATGAGTACCTGGCTAGCAACAGCATAAACAAAAAACAAACCAAAAAAAAAAGAAAGAAAAAGATCATCTTCATCCTGCATGTTAAATGTTGATGTTTGTTTGTGAGGCGCTTTGAGCACATTTCGGTGAATGATGCGCTATATCATTCATAAATGCGCACGTTTAAATTGGCTATACAACCACGCGAAGAAGGCTCCAAAAGAGATAAAGTAGCAACGCATTGAAGAGAAGGAATCGCTCACTCACGCTTCTCCACCAGTTAGTTGATGGCCGATCGATAGATGAAAGGTTGCTGCTATGAGCTAATGCGTGGGGATTGGAAACCCGAGGATTCAAGGGTTGGGAGGGGGTAGGGGAGGTGGCAGATGAGGGAGTGAATTGGGGGGGGGGGGGGGGGGGGGGGGGGGGGGTGGTGGGAGAGGAGGCTGGGACGGGGTGTGAAGAAGAAATAAAAGGCGCAATGACAAAAAAAAGGAGAGAGAGAGAGAGAGAGAGAGAGAGAGAGAGAGAGAGAGAGAGAGAGAGAGAGACGTCATTTCCAATAATAATTATTTGTACACTGTTTACATTAATATCCGACTTGACATCATCAGGGATAATAACGTAATTTGAAAATTGTTGTTGGTGATGAGCTGATTCTGATGTCGCCGTGGCACCAGCATCGGCTACCGTTGACGTCAAGTAAAGTGTTGACGCCACTGCGAGAAGAAGACTACGCAATGGAAGGGTAATTAGTTTGTCAGCCATCATCATCTTCATTAACATTGCCACAATTTTGTTTTTCTTATAAAAATATCTATTCAGAGACGGAAGCGTTTTATATAGCGCTAACCGTACAAAACCAATCGCTTGCTACCCTTTGAATAAATAAAATAAAATTCCCTTTAGTCATCCCCAATGGGAAATTTGTCTTTAGGGTCTATTCCGAGGGAAGACTCGAATAACCCAGGCGTCAGCCGCAGTGCAGCGCCGCAAATTGAGCTAGGGCGAGGTGACTTGCTCAAGGCCCCACAACGAGGCGGGTAGTCGAACTCGGTACCTTTTGGGTACGAAGCAAATATGGTTCCGCTGAGCCAGCCACGCACGTTGACCCTGAATAAAGTGCCCAAGTCAATCGCAAATGACTTTTGAGTCAGACATAACAGACTTAGCCACCTGCTCATCGCTGTTGGCGGGGGGGGGGGGGGGGGGGGGGGGGGGGGGGGGGGGGGGGGGGGGGGGGGGGGGGGGGGGGGGTTCAGAACTAAATCTCAACGTCATCAGGGACCGATCCCGTTCCCTTTGCGTGTAAATCAGTGCTCTTGAGTGTGCTTTATTATTGATTTTGATTACTTTGGTTTGTTGATCGGAAATATTATATTCATGTATGAGTTATACTGGCAATCGCATAAAAATAAACCTTTGAAAATTGAAAAAAAAAAAGAAGAAAAAAGAAAAAAAAAGAAGAAATAAATACATTAAAAAAAAAAAAAGAAATAGTAATTTTATATTTACTTATTTTTGAAGGTAGCAAGGAATTGTTACTATCTGTATAACGCTAAATACACCAGCTGGATGAAGCCCGGGCGCACGGGCGCAAAACGGCTCTGTAAGGACTGTCGTTTGAACTAAGGGTAAACTTTTAAACTGAGATCTGTCATTTACACACTCGCATAACACACACATACTCACAAAAGCACGTCCAAATACACATCTGGTGGTAGTAATAATGATTACCAATAAGTTAAATACATAATCAACAACTACATACAACAAACAGTTGCAGCATGCATGGCCTCGTTTATTGCTCGGGACAGCAGCTGACAGCAATGGCAGTTTCTCCAGTCTCCAACAACAAAAACCACATCAATATATATATATATATATATATATAATATATATATATATATTATATAATATATATATCTATATATATCTATATATATCTATATATATATATATTATATATATATATATATATATCTATATATATATTATATATATATATATATATATATATCTATATATATCTATATATATATATATATATTATATATAATATAATTATAATGATGATCACAATAATAATCATCACCATCACCTTCTTTCGATTCTTATTTAATTAATCCTCCCCCCCCCCCACGCACACCCACACACAAACAATACAAATACAAACAACTAACATCACATCATTATAATATTATAACAATATCTACACCTACAAGCACAAGCAGACGAAGAAGAAAGAAGAAGAAGAAGAAGAAGAAGAAGAAGAAGAAGAAGAAGAAGAAGAAGAAGAAGAAGAAGAAGAAGAAGAAGAAGAAGAAGAAGAAGAAGAAGAAGGAGAGGAGGAGGAGGAGGAGGAGGAGGAGGAGAGAGGAGAGGAGAGAGGAGAGGAGGAGAAGAGGAGAAAAGAAGAAGAAGAAGAAGACGAAGAAGAAGAAGAAGAAGAAGAAGAAGAAGAAGAAGAAGAAGAAGAAGAAGAAGAAGAAGAAGAAGAAGAAGAAGAAGAAGAAGAAGAAGAAGAAGAAGAAGAAGAAGAAGAAGAAGAAGAAGAACAATCCGACAATAACATCATTTAATGTGATATCATTAAAGCCCATAAGCCAACGTCAATCGAAAAATCAGGCCGAGAAACGCAGGCATTAATAAATTCCTCCCAGCCCAGCTGTTGCACACATCCGCCGCCGACCACGTAGATATTACAAACTATTATCATTACTTTTTATTCTATCATGCATACGATCACACCTACTTAGCATTATAAACCAGTTAACCGCCGTACTCTGAAAAAAAAAGTCATCATGTATTAAAATATTTGGCCAGAAAACTCGTCCTTAAAAATATCGATGGATTTAAATGAATGACACTCGTCTTACCAAAACGCTCAAACCTGGAATAAAGGAAGACTTGACGATTTTCTAGGTTTGAGAGGTTTTTTTGTTGTCTTTTTGGTTTTTTTTTCTTTCTTTCAAGATGAGATATTTGAAGGGCGAACTTTCTGGCCAAAATTTTAAAATAAGTTTATTTCCAAAGTACGGCAGTTATCTGGTTAAGGCTGTGTTGTGTTAGACGAACCCTTTAAATATATTATTATAGATATGATGTATGCTATTGCATGACGGGGGGATTCAAACATCGATCTTATTGACATTGTTGATGGCGTAACCTTCAACGTTAATCGTCTGTCTGATTGACACAAATTTAGAGAGTACTAGTTATAAAAATGGCTGGCTAGAAACTATAACAAAGAACTTAAGTGACGTCAGTTTCGTTCCTTCTATTATATTCTCTTAATTTTTTAAAATAAGGCCGTCGTTTAAAAGTTCAGTCTCCGCCAGGAGTGATCTCTGATTATGAACACGAATTGCACATAGACGTCTACCTCAAATCGATTTGAACTCAAAATCTTTAGACCGAAAGGGGAGTGATTTAACACTATGTTTTCAATTCGCTCAAATGACAAATCCAGGTTATTCGCTAAGGCCGTAGGTTCGAATCCTAAGTACAGATTTTTTTTTTAATGCGATGCCCTGTGGCCTTATCACAATTATTATTATCATCATCATCATCATCATCATCATCATCATCATCATCATAATAATAACGGGCCGGTTTATTTTGGCCAATATCGATATAGGATTCATCCAGTCTAGCGATATCAAGCAGAGTTATTGTAGCCAATATCGATAAACAACGGTTATAATAACAGAAGGATAGAATGATTTTTAAAA
>NC_088364.1:18607723-18612723 GCF_034508935.2 Berghia stephanieae
AGAATGTAGTCCCCCAGTCTCCAGAGAGTCCAATTGGAAGGGTGCTCGATTCATAAATAAAAATGAACGGATTTCGAATCGGACTACAGCCACGTTTCGTCATATTACTGTACTGTACTACAGAGATTAGGATGTGGTACAACCAAGAAGTTCTTTTGGTTGTGATTTAATAGAGTAGCTGGGTCTAACATATAGGTGGAAAGTACTCCACAAAGGACGATAAGTCCTATCAAAGGGTAGTAAGTAATAATAGCTGTCCGTTCAAGGTAAACAGAAACGGGATGACTCTCCAGACTGCTACTAATGAGGCACTTGGAAGGGCAGGGGAGGGGGTGGGTCATAATTTTGTGATTTGGGCGTGGATGGTGTAGCCGCATGTCTTTTTATGTTGTCGTCCCAATTCCCTCCGTCAACGCAGTATAGATGGGTGTGTACTGGTGACCTTATGCATTTACACAATGTATGACCGACAGGAATGCATTATAATATTATCATCTTTGGATATATTAATATTCGTCGTCTTTTTCTCCCCCCCCCCCCCCCCCCCCCCCCCCCCCCCCCCTCCCCTCCCCCCCCCCTTTCTTTTCTCTCTCTCTCTCAGCTCTTTACCCCCCTCCCCAAATCGTTCTCTCTCCTCTCCTCCTCTTCTCTCTCTCTCTCTCTCTCTCTCTCCCAAACTCTCTATATCCCACACTTCCTCCCTCAATCACTCTCTTTATTCCATCTCCCCTCGCCCACTTCTCTCCACACTCTCTTGTTCCGTTTAGTTGATGTAGTGGATGGCTTTCATTGCCATAATGTATTAGCTAACTCTGACACAGTTGATTGTGTGTAGATATATAATATGGTGTTTGTGTGTGGGGGTGTGTGTGTATGTGGGTGTGTGCGAGAGAGAAAGAGAGAGAGGGGGGGAGAGAGAGAGAGAGAGAGAGAGAGATAGAGAGAGAGAGAGAGAGAGAATGTATAAATAGACAGATAGATAGATAGATAGATAGACAGATAAAAAGATAGATAGATAGAGAGAGAGAGTAGAGGGGGGGTTGAGATCGTTATAGACATGTAGGCTTGTCGTTACACAGTAGTACCTATGCGTACAGTAAGTGTGTATGTTAAAAGCACAGCCAACCCGGTGGCCACGACCAGAGCCAAGCCCTCCGTGACCCCTGACCTAATCCCGACAACAATGCAATAACAATCCAAGTACATAATAATAATAATAATGATATATAATAATAACAGCCTATCTGGATGTTGAAGAGTAATGTATAACATAATATAGATCTAGTAGGGAACCAGCGGAATGGGTACCTCTAACTCAGTATCTTCCTAATTATAATAATAATAAAATAATAAAAATAATAATAATAATAATAATAATAATATAATAATAATAAAATAATAATAATAATAATAATAATATAATAATAATATGGTGGTGGTGGTGGTGATGATATGATGATGATGATGATGATGATGGTGATGATGATGATTAGACCTTACGAAAGTCTATAACGTCTTATCCCAAAGGTAGGAAGCAAGAAAATTGATAATTAATTGTTGATTATCCGTCCATTTCACACTATACTTTACTATTAATTTATTGAGGCCAGAAAAAAAACTCCAGTTCCATTAACTAGTCTTTGTGGTTCAGACCGTAGCCAGATAAGTAGTATAAGATAGAATGCGCTTGGCCAAGGGGTTCACAACATTGCCATCCGGAAGTAGAACGGACCGACACACAAACTCTGTGTACCATGAACTTTTAAAGTCTGGTTAATACAGTTTAGTGAGAACAACTCACAAACGCGGATGGCAAAAACAATAACAAAGGCCTGAGTGACGTCATCTGCATACTATCTATATTATGACCCTTTTGACAGGACCCGTGTCTATCCGTAGCCATTGTTAACTTATAGATGACGTCAAAAGACAGTCTTTGGCCACAAAAGAAAACAAATCGTGAGTTGTATTCAATAGTTCAACCAATGGAATCCCTTGTTTCCTTGAGCACTACTAACGACAACTCACTAGACGCTGCATAAACCTAAAAATGACGTCAAAGTATAAGTCCTAGTGTCAGGCTATATCATATTTTGCTAACGATGGCTACGCTCCGCTCAGACGAACGACTTTTAAAAATTGGTCACCCCAGTTCCATGTAACCACCGTCAAGTGCATTTAAACGATACATTCTTTTTTTGAATCAATAATGACCCCCCCCCCCCCCTTTCCCCATTTCTCAGCAATTTCTCGCAGGCAAACATGAGATCTGCCAAGACCAACATGTCGCGCCGGCCAGAGGAAGAAAACATTTGACCAAAGACGCAACAACGCGGTCGTGTCAACACTGCAGGGGCCACACAAGGGAATAAAAATTCTTGAAACCCTCACTTAGGTAGTACTAGATAGCTACAACGACATAAAAGTATATAATGGCGCAGTAGAGCCGGACAACAGTAATTTCTTGTTACCCTTTTTGTAGGACTCGGGCGGACAGGAGGATCAGAGAAGAAAAAAAAATATCGACTGCACCCGGACTCGAGTCCAGTCCCTTTTCGTCTGCTCTATCAACTGAGCTATCGGGACCCCCCTGTAGAATGTTGAAATCAGACCCAATAACTTTTACGTCAAATAATGACCGATTAAAATGATCACAACAGTAAACAAGTGGCAGCCGACAAAGTTGTCAAGATGTTAACATAATGCGCAAAATGACGATGAAAACACGGTGAAAAGATTGTGGCGATATTGTCGAAAATCCGACAATTGTCGGATCCTTTACGGGTCTGATGGCCTTTAAATTCATTCGAAGAATCACGAAGACAATATATAAATGTATGTTACTTGTACACACTTACAACCAAAATAAAACTCAAGCACAACAAACACACAAACACACATTCAAACTGAATTCCTTTAATATTTTTTTTATGAAAAAAAAAAAAGAAGAAATAAACACAGAAAGAAAGAAAATAAAAGACAGAAAGAAAGAAAATAAAAGACAGAAAGAAAAACAATCAAAGCCCCTATTAGCTCTTCCGATCTCACCAAAAGGATTAAAAACGAACAAAAAAACAAAACAAAACAAATCAAGAAACCCATTTAGACGTCAACAACGAAATGATTCAGCACGTCAACATTTCCATAAACAATACAATCTACCTACAGTTCTAGACAAAAAGGTTGCAAACCGTTTGTTGGACTGTTTTATCCTTCGTTATTTCTTTCAATCAAACGACACCCAGGGCCGATAATAGGGGGATGGAGAATTTCTTTTTCGGAAATTCCCGTTTCCGAGGCGATGATATGATGATGACGACGACGATGATGATGATGACAGATAGATAGACAGATGAATAGGTAAAAGCGGGCGAGTGAGTGAGTGAGTGAGTGAGCGAGCGAGTGGAAGCGAGAAGTGCGACATCCCCAACATCTCTCTCTCTCTCTCTCTCTCTCTCTCTCTCTCTCTCTCTCTCTCTCTCTCTCTCTCTCTCTCTCCTTCTTCACCAACTTCTTCCTGCACCCTCTTGACATTTACGTCAATGAGTGATTTTGGGAAAGCGAGCGGGCGGAGCGATTGAAAACGCACTACAATTCCATTCTGTTGTTGTTGATGATGGTGATGGTGATGATGATGATGATGCTGCTGCTGCTGGTGTTATTGTTGTTGGTGTTGATGTTATCGTGGTCGTCGTTGAAGTAGTGGTTGTCATGTTTTGCTGAATCGGCGCCGTTTGATTTCTTCTCAAAGGGGAGATGCAGTTGAGTCATTATGATATTTTTTTTGGTATTTCCTTTTTGTTTGTTCAGTTGTCCTTGCAACACTTTTAGGTCATTTCATTTCCGGTAATTGACTCATTACAAAAGAGGAAGGCAACGGGAAATTGATCCCAGCAGCCACCAAAAAAAAAAAAAAAAAGAACAAAAAACAAAACAAAACAAAACAAAAAACAAACAAACAAAAAAACAGCAAAAGCGATTTTGAGTCCGAAAAGTTACAGTTCCGTGGTCCCCTTTTTTCACTCTCCTCTTAAAGCTAATGGTTGCCTTTGTATTAAATTTACGACATAAATTTACGTAACCTCTTACATTTTACAGCTTCTAGGAGCTTAATATCATTCAAAATAATTAATTCATAGAGAAGGTTTTGATTGGCATAATGTGTAGTTGTAATCATTTTTTTATATTTTAAAATAGCAGATGCATTCAGAAATCGGTGATCTATTTAACAGAACATAATACGTTGTCCAATGATCTGTGTGTTTGAGTGTATGTGTGTTTGTATGCATATACTATATCTATTGTGACATATTGAATTGAAAGTGGGCGACAAAAACAGGTGAATAGATAGGTCGTGATAAATATATTACAGGTTCTTATCATCTACATTAGATATTCATTTGTGTTTATGAAAGAGGGCATCGTCGTGGGCCGAGAGGTCTCGCTTATCGTGAATGCTAGTAATAAAAGGATTATATTATTATTACGAGTAGGACGATCACAGCAGTCATTATTGGGTAGCTAGCTGGTTGTTAAATATCTCGGAAAGTACTTTGCGATAGACAGGCGCCGTATCCAAAGGACAGCAAGCAATTTATATTGTCCATCTTAAGCTACAGAAGCCGGGATAAACACCGGCTCCACGAGCGTGTAGTGTCGGTCCAGACAGACGAAGATGATGAGATAAATGATTATAGTAATGAAGCTGATGTTGAAAACGACCACAGGAATGACGACGATGATGTTAATAATGATGATGATGATAACGACAACAATGACTAAGAAGAGGAGGACGACGATGCTGGGTGTCAGTGACAACAACGACAACACCACCACAAGACAAACAACACAGTTAGTTATCTCTTAACGCAGTTCTAGGTCACCATGACGTAGAAACGAACGACAGTGCGTAGAGGAATACTAATAACACAATCATAATGATAACAACCACATAAACAAGTACGTACAAATACGAGATCTATTGATCCGATGCCAATACT
>NC_088364.1:18620223-18635223 GCF_034508935.2 Berghia stephanieae
CACCACCACCACAATCATCTCTATTACACCCAAGCAAGCCGAGAGAGCACAATGCCACGTCTATTGTAATATTGTCCAAAACCTTACATTTTTTTCGCAGCTTTAACTTTAATCGATAACTATCTATCTATAGACGGTCCTAATGTCATCATATTCAGAGTAGAGCAGAGAAGTCGTGATGTCACACCTACTCTTCCGGTTCCAAACTCAATGGAAGTGTTTTGTAACCAGCCTTACGGAGGACTAATGATGAATAGGTTACATATTGAACCATAAGGTGGCATAACTATGTAGTAACAAGATTGGTATAGCCAGATTATGAAGATTAGGGGACGTAAACTTACCCCCCCCCCACCCCCCCCCCCCCCCCCCCCACAAAAAAACAAAAAAAAAAACAAACAAAACAACAAACAAAATAAAAACCACAAAAAAAACAGGATTGACGGCATTTATTGGGGACTCGCATACATATTTAGACTCGGGGTTGTTGCCCATTCAGGTGGAGAGAAAAAAAAATCAATTCATCAATTTATTTTCAGAATTTTGAGTTTGACAAGCCCCCCTGTCGAAGGTGTGACAGATCAATGAGCCATGCACGAACACACTCGCTCACACACTCGATCACAAACACACCAGCCAGAGAGCTTTGTATGCTGTTTGGTACGATTTATTTCAGTGGTGTCTATAGGCTTATTATAACATTAACAACAATAATAATAATAATAATAATCGGTGTAATACTATTTTCTTCCTTCGTGGCGGCGTATGGTTTGTCACCACCTATATTCATCTAATCGACACTTTTTGTTTCGAAGACGCCAAGATTGTTTTTCTCCGTGTTCACACTCCGTGACTTGACTGGGTCAAGTGGATAAGTATGGTGTATGCAATATATATAGTTCTTTTTAAATATATATATAATGGGGGTGGGGAGAGGTAACGTTTGAAGACACCTTCGACTCGAACTTCGAGTCGACGACAACAAATAAACATACCAATAAACAGACAAAACAACCAATCAATCAATCAACCAACCAATCAATCAGTCAACAAACCTTCCAAACAAACAAATTTACTAACATTCTTCTAAGGCAATAAAAACTGGGCTGTCTGATGCAGTAAGAGATTCCACGTTCACAAATGGCCGTATGACTGAACAGAAAAAACACATTCGTAACTGAACAAATAATGAGAGGGAAAAAAACACCACAAATAACCCCCCCCCCCCCCCCCAAAAAAAAAAAAAAAAAAAAAAAAAGAAAAGACTTAGAAAGCAAAACCATAAAATAAAACAAGCAAAAGAAGAACAAAAAGACAAAAAAACTAACCAAGCCAACAGAAACAATAACCAAAATTAAAAAAAAATAAATCTTCCCACTGATCTGGAACCCACGACGTTGCGAATGTCCTCTTGACCACATCATCATCCAAGCCTAATCAACTCGGGACAGCTGAGCTGTGTCAAGTGGTTAAATAAGTGTATGCATCAAATACACATATACATTCATGGATATATATATATATATATATATATATATATATATATATATATATATATATATATATAATATATATATATATATCCACGTGATTGATTGCCGGCATAGATGGACAAGGCGGGGAGAGGCTATTAAACGCCACTTGTTACAACTATTAACACCTAATTGATGCAGACCGACCACTTCATTGCTGAGTACCACGACAACCCCCCCCCCCCCCCCCCCCGCCCCGGGTCCCTCCTTTACTTCACATCTAGACCAGAAAACGTTGGCTTTTTGGCTGTTTTTTTTTTTCAATAAAAAAATCGTAAAAATAGGACCCCCCCCCCCCTCCCCCAACCCAATCCCCTCTGTAGTGACTTCCACTAAACTAGAAAGTCCTATTTTCTGATTTGGGGTCCTTTCGGCCCCCATGACTTGCATACAGTAAGATACTAGAAAATCCAAATTTTCTTATTTGGGGGTCATTTTACATCCTATGATTTTACTATGGAAAATTCAGTTAAAATCATATTTTCTCATTAAGCACTTATGTCTGATAATTACTCAAAACTCGATTAACTCACAATGATTTCGTGTTATGTTATACCAATGACCTTTCTGCGGCTATGTGCTCTTGTGGTATGACACTCACTCGCCTTCGGATCGGTTGAGTCCTTGGAAAAGGCTTTTTACTCACATTCTCTCACCGTATTGGCAACCTTGCACTTCAAATCCTTTAAATTACGTAGTCTGGCATTAAACTTTAATTTTTATATGAGAAGTTTAAATGACTGAGGCTCATAAAGTTGTGAAAACGAAACAAAGAGTTTGTAATTCTACGAATGTCTCGTTGTAGAAGGCAGTAGGCAGGTCTAACTCTCATTCAAATTATGTTGTATAATTAATCGATTACAATGACTGTTCTCTATTTCAAATTATGTTATATTTATATCAATGTGCGACGAACGACGACTGTGTTAAACAAAAAACAAAACAAAACAAAAAAAAAAAAAAAAAAAAAACAGTGAGGGTAAAACCTGTATTGATTGGGCCGAAATAACACGGTGGGGGTTTTTCGTGACGTCAGTGGTTTGTTTACTACGTACGGCATGAGTCGTGAAGAACTTTAAAAAGATATCGTGACTCAGGGATTGTGGATTGTTTGGAAAGGCGTAAAAACAAAACAAAAAAACAAAACAAAAAAAACAAAACAAAAACAATAATATTATCATTATTATGTTGTTGGATAATGATAATGATGACGATGATGATGCGTTTTTAAACGAAGGATCAAGATGGGGATAGTTCTGAGTCATAGTAGTGTCTGTTGTGCTGGTGGGAGCAAGAGTGGCAGTAGTAGTAGTAGTAGTTGTGGTAGTGGTAGCAGTAGTAGTAGAAGTAGTAGTAGTAGTAGTAGTAGTAGTAGTAATAAAAATAACTACAATAATAATAATAATAATAATAATAATAATAATAATAATAATAATAATAATAATAATAATAATAATAATAATAATAATAATAATAGTAGCAGCAGTAGTAGTTATTGCGATTGACGTAGTAATGCCAGTTGTTTTTGTTATTTTGTGCTAGAGGGTGGGCTGGGTAATCAAATTATGAACCCAAAGCATTAGAGAGAAAAAATAAGACTTTTTCACAAGTAATTCGAAATGTTTACATTGATAATCTGATAAAAGTTATTCTTGCAGCTGCTCCACCACATTGTATAGCATATTGTCTTTTAACCTAGGATAGTTAGACTGTCACGATAATATGTAACACCATGAATGCCCCCCCCCCCCCCACCCTTCCCTCCATCCACCCCCCGCACCACACAAAACGTTGCTGCATCCATCGTGTGTACAAAATGCACCATCCATCGAGTCAATGATAAACAAGCGATAACAACACACTTGTAGGACAGATTATCGCATTTGTATCCGTCACAATGACGAGGGACTTGAGTGATTAAAATAACAACACATCTATAGACATGCCAGTCCTATCAGGTTGACCTCTACTTATCACCATCACCCCTCCACACATTACAAATCTTTTTTTTTTTTACAATAATAATAATAATAATAATAATAATAATAATAATAATAATAATAATAATAATAATAATAATAATAATAATAATAATAATAATAATAATAATATTAATAATTATCTGTACATCTTTGGCAATGTGTGATATACTATCCCCGTTACACAATACGAAGTGTCCTCTCCCTGCGCAATAGAAGACATGGTGTGACCATTGTTATACCTACCTACATCCATACATACATACATACATACATACATTCATGCAGACATACATACATACAGACAGACATACACAAATACATAATACATACATACATCCATACAAGAATTCGGACACCTGAATAGGACACGCCCTTGATGTTATATAAATAAACAAATAAATAGGCAGATAAATAAATAAGTAAATAAATGTAGTAAGTAGTCCTTCAGAGCCTTTAGACCCAGAGACCCGACAATAGCATATGTTTGCAACCCTTTGGATAGGACGATAGTACTTTCCGTCCGCCAGATCTAACAGAGAAAGCTACCCGGTCAATGCTGGGTGGATAGAGGTTCAGAAATAATCTCGACTGCACTGCACCCGGAATCGATTTCGGTCCCTTTGCGTGTAAAGCAAATGCTCTACCAACTGAGCTATCGGGACCCCATAGTAAATAAAAAACTAATAATAAATAAATACATAAATAAAACGAACCGAAAAATATGATTATTTATGAAGAGCATTACATTGCTTGATAGATGCGATTCGACAAAGCTCAATCATCGTAACAGGCCAATAGTTAGTAGGAATCGTATTTCTATTTCACACAAGACATGGCCCTTGTAATGTGTCCTATTACACTTTAGCCGTAATAATAAAAGCTAGTAAAGAATAGACCCTTGATCCCAATTCACAATTGAATATGTGAATATGTGTGTGTGTGTGTGTGAGAGAGAGAGAGAGAGAGAGAGAGAGAGAGAGAGAGAGAGAGAGAGAGAGAGAGAGAGAGAAGGGGGGGCATTCGAGTGGCCTGTAGCTGTCATTTTAGTCCCAATTACTGTGAAAACCTTCCGGAACATTTGCGAATTTTACAAAGTACCTGACAACTCTGAGAAACAGATTGAACCCCCACCCACCCCCCTCCCCCATCAAGCAGGTATGTCTAACCACGTCAGTGTCAGTCACATTAGGACTACCACCTTCTCCAGTCCCCATGCTACACCCCTTATAAAACCAAAAACGTTCTAACACAATTCTAATCTCCTTCTTATCTCTGGGACTAGAGGCCCGATTATCACGGAGATACATTCATCAGCTAGTCAGTAATCTAAGCAGAGATGCCAACCCCAAAATGTCATAAAACAGGATGAACAAAAGAAAACGGAATCACCCCCCCCCCCCCCCCCCCCCCCATCCCAAGTCAAAAGCACAATGTCCTCCATTTTTCTTCTTCATCTTCTTCTCCTCGCATTCCCAAGTTTATTCAGAAATAAATCAGGTTCATATATAAAAAATTGCAATCCTCTAAATCCCCCCCCCCCCCCACACACACCTTCTTTAATGATTGATTAACTCTCACCTTACCAGTTATTTTCAGAATTTTACCCGAAACTTCATACTCACCCAACACAAAAATAGATTTTTCAAACAGAATAGCAACGAGTATATCTATATTTATTGTCCAGAAATATGAGCTCTGCAACACAGTGTCGAGTCTTTATAGCTATAACTATAACAAAATGAAATCAGAATTGCACCGTAACGGATGTGACGATTTTTCCTATAGAAGGTAAGGAGAGGTAAGGAGAGAAAATCAAGAGGAAAAAGGGGGATTAAAAAAAAAACAACCCAAAAATCGGGCCAGGATTAATTTTATTCAAGACCCGCTAAACGGAAAACAAAAATTAACTAAACATCACGGAGCAAACCAGACGTTGGCAGCTCTGTTGAAGTCTCAAAGCGAACCGTCCAGATAAATGTTAGCCAGCAGTGTAAGTCGTAATAAGACTATGAGGGACGACATTCAACATCGTGATAGCTGGACGAGAAGTGGAAAATTTTCCAGATAACATGTCTGGGACAGGACAGGGGCTTCTACTCTACAACGTATGTATGCAGTGTACAGGTCTGAAGGAAGTTAATATTGCACTACTATTAGGAAACGCTCTCTCCTCATCTCTCTCTCCCTCTCTCTCTCTCTCACACACACGTTTGTGACCGGAGATGGTTAAACAAAGAGATGGTCCGATAGATAGACAGACAGACAGATAGATAGACAGACTAACTAGAGCCAACTCAACTTAATTAAAGATAACAAACTCAGCCACCCCCCCCCCCCTCCCAACATCCATCATCTTTCTCGAATAAAATCAAATCGTATTATGGACATCAAAGGCTGCCGTGTGACGTCATAATACATGCATGTCCGTTGCCCACCAGGGAAATTAAAGCACTTACTGCATGTAATAATAAACTGCAGATAAGCGCTTTATTATAAGAGTGCAAGTATAATTATTTCTACTGTAGCATCATCTAACAATAAACGTGAATGAATGACGGAATGAATGGTTGGTTGACCGACTGACCGCAACTCCACCACCACCACCACCGCCAAGTCGTCCTTCCTAGGAGGGAGACAGTAATAATGAAATATCATCATCATCATCATCATGTCGTATTAAGTCGAGCAGATTTAGCCGGGGTCATCGGGTGATAAAGTCACGATGTCCGAACCGCGAGGCTAGAAAGACAAAGATGCCAACTCTTCAATTTCGTTTTTAAGTTTAGGTTTGAATAAACGAACTGCCATGCAACAAATAAAGAATGCCTCTAAGTCGGGATTAAACGGTAGCATGAGCATGATGAGATACATATTAATATTCATCTATACAGCCCTTTTGAAAGGCTAAAAGTTTTAGAAAGTTTTAGATAAGACGGGGCGGGGCCATTTTAACCGATCGATATTTGAAGGACGAGTTTTCTGGCCTAAACCGGATTCATATCACCACCAAAATCAACAAGTAATATAACTAAAAGAGCATAAACAAAATGCAGAAACGCTGATGGTTTAAAAACAAACAACCCCCCCCCCAAAAAAAAAAAAAACAACAAAAAAACCACACAAAAAAAAAAAAAACATTTTTAAAAACAAAACAAAACAGAAAACAACAAAAACAAACAAACAAACAAAAAAAAAACAAAAAAACAAATACACATAACAAAAAACGAAAGCAAAACAAATGGACAGTCACGCCCGTACAGTCAAACCTCTCCAAAAATTGATTACTTTTTAGGTCGCCGCTGGGGCAAGTTGTACTGTATACACAATACGACAAACCATAATCATTGAGAAGATCAAGTATCCACGAAAGGTAAAATTGACTGCTGGCTTTGCTATGATTGTGTTTGGGTTGGGTTGTGTTACGTTGGTGGTGGTGAACGGTCAATATGGACAAGGACACAATTTCCTTCCATGACAAAACACGTACATTCTTGCTTTTTTATTTTTTTCATAATTTAACGAATATCGATCGATGAAGATAATCTGTCAAAAAGTCTCAAACTCGAAACTTATGAAGAAGTCTCAGGATTGAGACGTTTAGGCAAATCGAAGGATCATACTATTATTCCATCGATAGATACATTAAATGAACTAAAGACATATCGAGCCAAAATGAAGGAAAATGTGTTTTTGTGAGAGTACGAAGTCATAGGACGGGATGAACTACAGTATTGACTACATATCAGTCACGGCATAGCATAGGAATGAATGGACCGGAGATACTTTTACTACACTTTTACCTACACATTAGACGTAGAAGACGAGCGCGGGTTGGGGGTGGGGATTTATGGATGGAAAGGGGGGAAGGGGGAGGGGGAGATGAGGGTGACCATGAGAAAATTATAGATAAAATCGTGTCCAGATCATGGGAATCAGGGGTCGTAATCTGTGCTATTTACTTACACACCAACACGGTTATCACGATTCGTGATTAAAGCAGACCTGCCCTGTCGCAAAGCTACAAAAAATCTTGAAGGAAATTTTAAAAAATCCGGATCAACCCAAAATAATTGTTTTTTTTAAACTATCCTTTTCAATAATTTTTTTTGAAATGATATCATGCAGATCAGTCTGATATGTGTACTCTATTCTGAGCAAAAATGCAATTTTTATCACCTATTCTCCAAAATTTTGGGTTTAAAAAATCTCGATTCTGGAGGGGAAAAATCCGAATTCGACTTGACTTGATCACCCCCCCCCCTCCCCATGTTAAATTCAATCCAGAAATTATTAAACTTGAACTTTTATGCGTGATGCGAAGTTTCACATTTTCATACTCCTAGTTTTTTTTCCTCTTGCAAAGAGAGGAGTACAAAACTGGGATCCCCAGCCCCTTGGATATCAACGAAGCATAAAAGGGTGAGTGCGAGTGTGACAGAGAGAGAGAGAGAGAGAGAGAGAGAGAGAGAGAGAGAGAGAGAGAGAGAGAGAGAGAGAGAGAGAGAGAGAGAGAGAGAGAGATGACTACAGATGTAGTAACCCAATTAGCCCTACCTACCTAGATGGCATTGATTCGTCGTCCCCACTTTGAATCGCCCTACCTAGTTGGTATTTCCAGAAGACGGGTAAAAATAAATATGATCTTTAGAAACGAATTTAAAGACACGCAATAATAACCTCCAACCTATGGCTATGAATAATAATGAGAAGAAAAAAACCCAGAAAAAAAAGCAAACAAAAAACAACAGATTTTAAAAATTGATCAATTAAAATGACCACAGATTTTCAAAAATTATTCATAAACCCGAGACGCTTCAGAAGAGGATATCGACTTCTGACGTACCCAGTGTGAAACTTTTTGATCAGTGGAAATTGAGGGTCACCTCAACACTTGATCACTGTTCGAAGTTAGGTCGGGGTGAGGAGGATAAGTGGATAAGGCACTAAGCCTAAAAACATGGGCGATCCAGGTTCGTACCCTACAGAAAGTAAGTCTTGCATTATCCAGAAGACAATGACAATGATTTACCCCCTGTCCTCTATGTGTTGACACTAGATGATTCACGTGACACCCCAAATGATAGCACAAAAATATGAATATGCCCTTATCTTGGCAACAAAAAAAAACCCTCTTAAACCTGGGACTTCGGGATGTCTCAGGTTTGATAGTTTTTGCCAAGATGAGGATCATTTAAGTCGATCGACGATTTAAAGGAAGAGATTTAATGCGTGTTTTTACCAGACTGCAGCAGGTAACTGGTTAAAATCAAATGACAAATATTGAATGAAGAGAAAAAGCATCAATACAAAAATATATACATGTCCTTGATGAAAATATAAGCATGAATATCATATAAATATATCAGCAACAGCAACACAAACATCAACAATCAAAGCTGCCTATTTCAAATTTCAAAAACTCGTAATATCCAGGGGAAAAAAAGGAAGAAAAAAATCACTGTAAATAGCTTTACAAATAAACAGTTTGCTCTCAGAATGATCCAAAAATGCTCTTAAGTCCAGGATATAGGTTCTAGGGGGGTAAACTTCCTTTTCAACAAAATCTATTGAGTCAAATTAGCTATACAGCTCTGTAGTTGGAGCCAAAATTCGTATTTCTAAGAAAGTTTCGTAGTACTAGGCAGGTCTGAACAATAATAATGTTATATTTATAACGATGCCAAGGACACACCACTCTAATACATACATTATAACACTTGAGATAACGTAACAACAAGGACAATGAGACACAATAGTGTAATGAGATATAGACAGATACAGAATAGGGTAAATGTAAAAATATTCCCAAAAAATAGGTTTCAAATTAAGTTAGCGCTTTCCCTTTTCCCTGAAAAGGTCGTGTTATAATAGTGGTCTTCAGTAGTAGTAGTAGTAGTAGTAGTAGTAGTAGTAGTAGTAGTAGTAGTAGTAGTAGTAGTAGTAGTAGTAGTAGTAGTAGTAGTAATCGTAGTAGTAGTAATAGTAGTAGCAGTAGTAGTAGTAGTCGTAGTAGTAGTAGTAGTAGTAGTAGTAGTAGTAGTAGTAGTAGTAGTAGTAGTAGTAGTAGCGGTAGTAGAGATGGTTAAAGATAACGGGCCTAAAGTTAAAGTTTAAGGCAACAGCAATGGGGGTCCAATGCCTATACTGTTGTAGTCTGGGAAAACACGTAGGTTAAAAAATTGGCCAGAAAACTCGTCCTTCAAAGATCGATGGATATTTGAGGGACGATATTTTTTTGGCCAAATCTTTAAATATGTGTTTTTCCAGAGCATAGCAGTAGGGCATATAGCATTTGCAAATCGTAGCAGCAGTAGTACTAGAGGGTAGGCAGTGATACTGATACCAGTAGTAAGAAACATGGGAAATCCTACCTAAATGAGGAATTAATTTACTCATTGGCTATGAATTAAGGACTTGCCACCCAAATGACAAGAACAGCGTGATTGATATGACACTGACTTGACTGCCACCTACCTGACAAATGACAGTTGTATAGATCCCGACAGCGCCGTCTCCGTACCATCCATAATACAAATATCACCAAGATTGGTGCTGGTTGTTGTGACGATGGGGATGATGTTGCGGTAGGTGAGGGTCTACCACATCCACCACTGACATCATCCAAACTATGACTTAATAACACTCTTAATTATCATCTCGAATTCCCAATCAATTGATCAACAACTACAACACTGAGAGCGCTATCACTATCGATTCTACTCGATAATAAAGATTGCTGGCCGATTGTAATTTGTGTGTTGCTGGCTAAGCTAGAAGACTGGCGGAATGAAGAAAAAGAAATGAATGAATGAATGAAATTGAGCGAACGAGCAAAAATGCGCGAGTGGACAGGGGGGTGTTAACGATAGGCTAATGAATGTCACTCGTTTTGATGTAATGTCGAGGATGAATCGAGTGATGAAACAATCACAAGTGTGTAAAAAATGTAGATTCAGCCTCCTGTGTTATTATAATTATAACGAAGTGGATGCAAGTTCAAGTTGATAACGGTATCACTATACTATCACTGACACTTCATATCGAAAAAAATTCACATTCACATCTATCACTATCATTGTCCATCATTATGATCCACATAACAAAACACACTCACAAACGCAGCAAGTTACTCCAATTGTTTATGAGAGAATCCTTCACAAATCACATAAGATTTAAAGAGTGAATGAGTGAGCGAGCGAATGGATTGAAGAAACGAATGGACAAATAATAACGATAATATAGCGGAACCCGTAGATAGATAGTCAAGTCCTAAACAGTGAGTGATCAATGAATAATATAATGAAGAGATAAAAATAATGACTGGCGTGAAACAGACGACTCAAGTGCAGGAGGAGAGACACACAGACACAACTTCACACACACATACATAGACCAACACACACGATCCGTCCGACGTCCCAGTACGATACACACAGGCCGAAAAACACACACATAGGCCGAAACACACTCAAACGAGAACACGCAAACAAATAAAAATTATTCGTCACACACATTTCATACACAAACACTCACACACACACAACACATTCTGGGTTGGTTTGGTGAGTTATGTGTTTGTGTACGTGTGTGTTACTGTATGATAAAGAGCCGGTTATCGTCGTATCACTCGCCAAGCCCCACACAGTGGGATTGCAAACGGCAAGAGAGAGGCGAGCAGACACAAAGGCGAAAATCTATGTCGTTAAACTCCGAGGGCAAGAAGCGAGGGGTTGAAAGTGGAATGGAAACGAGAGAGGAAGGGATAGAAAGAGGGAAGGGTGATGTGGGGAGGGAAGGCTGGGGGGGGGGGGGGGGTTAACAGATAGTTCAGTTGGGGCGGGCTGGCGAGTGGTGAGAAGACGGGCGGGGAAGTGGAGGCGGCAGGTTGACGGGGCCATGGGAGTGCGGACGAGAGGTGGACGAGAGGTAAAGGGAGGGAAGAAAGTGCAGGGACGACGCGGAGGCAAAAGGAGGCGAGAGGGTCTTTTTCGTCAGGCGTTGAGGAGAAAGAGTAGGGAGAAGGACAAGACTACGAGGAGGAAAGAGTGATGCGGTGTTTTCGGTGGTGGTGGTGGTGAGGAGGAGGAGAAGGAGGAGAAGGCGAGGGAAGGGTAAAGGGGGTGGGGGAGGGTAGCGGGAGGAATAGCTTTGTGAAAAGTTAGAATCATGATTATCTGGCTACTACAATAATGAAATAAAGAGAGCAGATACGACGAACAAGCATTTGTGGGATGACGGCAGGCGGGCGGACGAACTATCGACGCCCTTGGCGAAAGGTTTGTTTTGTGTGTGGTGTGTGTGTGTGTGTGTACGTATGAGTGTAAGTATGTATGAGAGTGTGTGTGTGTGTGTGTGTGTGTGTGTGTGTGTCCGGTAGGTTAGACAAGAATAAAATTATCATGGTAAAGTGAGGGGGCTGGTGAAAACAAGAGAAAATAAGTGTGACGTATGCTATTCAGTGTGTTTACGTGTGTGAGAGTGCGTGTGGGTGTGTGTTTGTATCAGTTTGTGTGTTTACAGTATTTACGTCGTCGTGTGTCTTGTAACAAATTGGTTGATTGAGAGAAGGTGAAGTGAGAGAAGAATCGCTTTTTGCCAAGATTATGAAGAGCTATTGAGTGACGGCTTGTGGTGGTAGAGAGAGAGAGAGAGAGAGAGAGAGAGAGAGAGAGAGAGAGAGAGAGAGAGAGAGAGTTTTAAGTTTTATTAAGCTGGCCATATCATCATCATTATCAACTATCACAGCAATGGTATGTGAATAGCAAAGGCAATGGCTCGTTAGACCAATCAATCGCCTGTTTATTATTACGACGGCGATTAATCGATATTATAATATCCAGCGACGCGATACTTAATATTTTACATATTATTACTTTAACTTCTTATGTTATTATAATATATTTTCTCTCTCTCTCTCTCTCTCTCTCTCTCTCTCTCTCTCTCTCTCTCTCTCTCTCGTTAAACAAGATTATCACCTATTTATAAATTGCTGGCGTTGGTGTCTCAACAATAATAATACGATGGTGTCTTGTAACAGTTCAAGACATAGTAATATAAGACTGGTTAGTAATGGGGTAGGTGACAATGCCGGCAAAACTCTGCATAAAAATGCAAGTCACATTATTGCTACCCGTAAGAGTTAAAGACCCCCCACCCCCCCCCCCCAAAAAAAAAAATTAAAAAAAAAAAAAACCCAAAACAAAAAAAAAAAAAAAAAAAAAAAAAAGAAAAACAAAAAATAAAATAAAATAAAAACCATTTAAAAAAACAAAACAAAAACAAAAACAAAAACAAAACAAAACAGATTTGGTTGCATGCAAGCTACAGTATAAGCAATACGAGCAAAGTGGACGTTTTGTATTTCTCTTTCATCAGCAGAGTGATCGAAAGATGAGCCTCTCCTGTTCGTCGTCGTGTCAATACTTGGTTAAGGATAAACCCGAAACGTTAAAATAGGTCGGTTGTCTGTTGATTAAAGTGAAGCATATGTGGCTTACATGCAACTTATCTATTTTCTATCTTGGCGTACAAAAATCACCGGAATGTAGAGAATTTAATTCTTTTTTAAAGTGACATGGCAAGATTTTTTTTTTTTTTTTTTTTGCTTTAAAAAAAGACATCGGGGAAAGGGGGTGGTGGTGGAGGAGGAGGAGAACAAAGAAAGAGGGCGATTTAAAAATATAAAATAACTGAAAACGGCAACAAAACGACAATAAAGAAACGAAACGAAAGAGTTAATATAAAACCAAAGTTCATGTAAACCACGGCAGACCGGGGATTAATGCAAGTATTAAAAGGGAAGCCTTGACTGGCCTGGGTGAATGGGGGATTGAATTCATCACAAACCTTCTAAATCAAGTGTATGACACAGGAAAAATGCCAACTGATATGAAACGATCCATTTTTATAGCACTACCAAAAAAGCCTGGGGCAGTTGATTGTGAACAACACAGAACTATTAGCCTAATGAGCCACCTCACAAAAATTCTTTTGAAGATAATTTTACTAAGAATAAGAAATAAAATACGACCTGAAATTGGGGAGATGCAATTTGGTTTTGTTGAGGACAAGGGTACCAGAAATGGAATATTCACATTATCAATGCTGATGGAAAGATGTATTGAAGTAAATAAAGATCTGTATATGTGTTTCATCGACTATTCAAAAGCCTTTGATAAAGTACAACACGAAAAACTATTCAAAATTCTATCATCCTTGGACATTGATGGTAAAGATTTAAGAATATTACGGAATTTGTACTGGGAACAAGAAGCAGCAATGCGTGTTGACAACGAGCTAAGCAGTTTTACACCTATTAGAAGAGGAGTTAGGCAGGGGTGTGTTTTGTCTCCAGATTTATTCAACCTCTATAGTGAAATGATATTAAGAGATATCGAACACAAGAAGGGGGTGTGTATTGGAGGAAAGAATGTAACAAATCTGAGGTATGCAGATGATACGGTTCTACTGGCAGAATCTGAACATGAACTACAAGAATTACTGGATGTTGTAGTCAGGAGTAGTGAAAATATGGGACTGGAACTGAATATATCTAAAACAGAATGTATGACGGTATCTAAAAATAATAACCCACCAGCCTGTGTAATAACAAGCAGAGGACAAACAATACAACAAGTTGAATGTTTCAAATATTTAGGCTTCAATGTAACATCCAATGGAAAATCAGATTGTGAAATAAAGAAAAGAATAGGTATGGCGAAGAATGCATTCAACCAGCTGCATACAATTATGAAAAACAGGAATATTAGCATGAAAACAAAAATCAAAGTCCTGGATTGCTATGTACTGTCTGTGCTGCTATATGGTTGTGAGAGCTGGACCATAAACAAGACCATGGTTAAAAGACTGGAGGCAGTGGAAATGTGGTTTTACAGAAGAATGATGAGGGTGTCATGGATGGAAAGGAAAAGAAATGAAGAAATTTTAGAAATGGCCAACAGAAAAAGATCACTGATAACAAAAATCATCAAACGCCAAATGGAATTTTTAGGACACATTATCCGCCACCCTGGTTTGGAAATACTCGCCTTGACTGGAAAGATGAATGGAAAAAGAATAAGAGGAAGACAAAGAATAACGTATTTGAAAGGGATAAGAACTTGGACAGATGAAGCTGAGAAAGGTGGCGCTGCTTTAATAGAATTGGCAAGAGATAGATCAGCTTGGCGGAAGATGACCTCCGACGTCTGCTTCAGATATGGAACTACATGAGATTAAAAGGGAATAATAACAATATTATAACAAAATAAGTACAGCAACGCTGTTTAGACCTGAGAGGAAGAAGGGTGGTGGTGGTGGTGTGGAATGTGTGTGTGTGTGTGTGTGTGTATGTGTTTGTGTGAGTGTGTGTGTGTGTGTGTGTGTGTGGAAATAGACGAGGTAAACGAAGGGACAGGCAGGTATGTAATAATCAGGTGAAGGTAAGAAATAGTATGGAGCATAATGAAAGTATCTACTGTTTGATT
>NC_088364.1:18640223-18647723 GCF_034508935.2 Berghia stephanieae
ATCTGACAAAACACTTTCTTTTTTCTTCAATTTGGCCAGAAAACTTTAAGCTCAAATATCGTATCAATGAAAACAACACACAAAATTGAAGAAAAGAAGGAAAAAAAATCTCTAAAATCTGAGACATCAAAAAAGTGTTCGGTTTCGGAATTTCTAACACGTTGAGGATGGATTTTTATGAAGTAAATTTTTTTTTTGGCCAATTAAAAAAAAAAAAAGTGTTTAATCAGAATATGGCAGATTTATTGCGGCGTGCGTAAAAGACCGACCAATTTTAGAGGGAGCAAAGCACTGCGTGAACTCATTTTACAAAATTGTAGTGTGATATAATAATAATGTTGTTATTATCGTAAACACTACACTTAAAGTGTTAATTTGTATCAAGACTTAAAGGCGCATCAAAGGTCACAGTGGTAGCAATGGTTGTTTTTTGTGTGTGACGTGGTGGGAGTTGCGTGGTGATATGGTTATAGTAGTAGTAGTAGTAGTAGTAGTAGTAGTAGTAGTAGTAGTAGTAGTAGTAGTAGTAGTAGTAGTAGTAGTAGTAGTAGTAGTTAGTGGTAGTAGTAGTAGTAGTAGTAGTAGTAGTTTAAGTAGTAGTAGTTAGTAGTAGTAGTAGTAGTAGTAGTAGTAGTAGTAGTAGTAGTAGTAGTAGTAGTAGTAGTAGTAGTAGTAGTAGTAGTAGTAAATAAGTAGTAAGTAGTAGTAGTAGTAGTTAGTATAGTAGTAGTAGTAGTAGTAGTAGTAGTAGTAGTAGTAGTAGTAGTAGTAGTAGTAGTAGCAGTAGAGCGGACACTAACAACAGCAGCAGCAGCATAACCAAAGGCAGCAAAAGTATAATATCGAAGAAGCAACAGCGGCAGTTGTGTATGCAACAACAGATAACTATAGCAAAATCCATTTTACGTGATGAAAACTCTTACTATCTAGCACTTGTACGATAATAGGTGGTTAGACAACAAAAGAAGGGGGGGGGGGGGGGGGGGGGGGGGGGGGTCATAATATAAGAAACACCAACAGTTTTCCAATAGACTACGAGTACATACAAAAACATTTATTATTCTATACCTTATCATTGTCCTTGCCCTTGTTATTTCCTATTGTTGGTGATTTTGGAAGTAAGCGGCGTACAACTGATGCAACGGGTGCGGGGGGAAGGACAGGGGGGGGGGGGGGGGGGGGAGGTCAGACGTCGTCGTGGAAGGGGAAGGGTGAGTTTTGAGAGTGACTCATTTCACAACAATTACAATTATTGCCACGATTCTTAGTTTTTTGGGGTTTTTTTTTAATGCTTTTTTCTTCGTGATTAATTTTCATGGCAACAGCCCAAATTGAATCAATGTGGTGATGACGATAATATCATTCGTTCTGTGATCAAAGCTTCGTCCTTGTTAGCGGATGCATCAAAACAACAACAACAACAACAACAATAACAGTAGCAACGGAATCTACGCCAGCAACAGGAGAAAATATTGAGACCCCCCCCTCCCCTCCACCCTCTTCATTAAAAAAAAAAACAAAAAAAAAAACAAAAAAAAAAAACAAAAGATATTGATCAATCAAGCCAGAATTTTTTGCTGTTGATGACAATCAATGTGATGGTGTCGATGTGGATGATGATGCTGATGATGGATGATGATGTGGTAGTAGTAGTTTTTAATCGTGCTGGTCGTAGTAGTAGTAAGTAGTATAGTAGTAAGTAGTAGTAGTAGTAGTAGTAGTAGTAGTAGTAGTAGTAGTAGTAGTGATGGTGGTGGTAGTAGTAGTAGTAGTAGTAGTAGTAGTAGTAGTAGTAGTAGTAGTAGTAGTAGTAGTAGTAGTAGTAGTAGTAGTAGCAAAGCGCTTTGCGCACATTTAGTGGATATTGCGCTGATAGAGCTCAATAGTAGTAGTAGTAGTAGTAGTAGTAGTAGTAGTAGTAGTAGTAGTAGTAGTAGTAGTAGTAGTAGTAGTAGTAGTAGTAGTAGTAGCAGCAGCAGTAGTAGTAGTAGTAGTAGTAGTAGTAGTAGTAGTAGTAGTAGTAGTAGTAGTAGTAGTAGTAGTAGTAGTAGTAGCAGTAGTAGTAGCAGTAGTAGTAGTAGTAGTAGTAGTATTAGTAGTAGTAGTAGTAGTAGTAGTAGTAGTAGTAGTAGTAGTAGTAGTAGTAGTAGTAGTTGTAGTAGTAGTAATAGTTGTAGTAGTAGTCCGTCCCCCCCCCCCCCATTTTGCAGGTGGTTTGAAAATATACTGAGAGATTTATAACATACTGAATTCCGTAAATATACGGAAAATTGGCAACCTTGATATCAGACCTGCAAACAAATAAATACACGCCGAATAGCACCCAATTATGCGTTTCTAATCTCCCCGTGACGAACATTCCAGCAGTCAATAATTATTCCTTCCCATCCTCAAGTATTTCTTCGTTGTTATAATATTTATTACCAGTTAACCGTCTTCAACTAATCAAGAACATCACTATTATATTATACTGCATTCCGATATGCGGAAATGCCTTAACTTTGACTACGAGTAAAAATTCAGCGGTTGGTTTGTCAGGTTCTAGGAGCACACCCCCCCCCCCCCCCCCCCCCCCCGGTTCCCAAATAAATTTTTTTAAAAAGAAAAAGAAAGCCAAACAAGACGCATTTAAATTGCCAGGTGAATTGATCAAGTTGCCAAATTTACATATACAAAATATTAAAACATTTCTGTAGAGCATTTCCATAAATTCACAATGATCAATGCGTAATTATCAACACACACACATACATACACACATACACACAGACACACACACACTCACATACAAAAACACACTCCTATCCTAGTATGATTTTGTAACGTCGCACAATAATAATAGTAACAACAACAACAACAACAACAACAACAATAACAACAACAACTACAATTTATAATAATTATTGTCCGGCCATTTATCAGTTATTGACTGTAAAAACAAAACAAAAACACGTCAAACTGGCATCACTTGATGAACACCCCCCCCCCCCCCCCCTCACCACCCCAAACAACCACCCGAGACGTTTATTTAGTTCGTCGGATTCAATAACAATAAACAATAACAACAATAATAATCATCATCCTGCCTCGATTCCTGCCCGGGCAATTCATTGCTCCGTGTGCATGACCAGATTTGAAAGACCTGTAAGAACATGATACACAATGCGTGAATAACAACAGTTGGAGATTTACCGTTGTCACAAAAGACATTTAAAAAAATAAATAATAATATGAATAAATAATAATACATAATTATAAAAGACACCTTGTCCGATATGCTTCACACTCTTACACAACGTTGTTATCCTATTATGGGTAATTATTTAATACACTCGGTAAATGTATTGATATAAGGAAAGAGAAAGAAAGAAAGAAAGAAAAAGCGAGAGAGAGAGAGAGAGAGGGAGAAAGAGAGAGAGAGAGAGAGAGAGAGAGAGAGAGAGAGAGAGAGAGAGAGAGAGAGAGAGAGAGAGAGAGAGAGAGACAGAGTTGAGGGAGAGAGGAGAGAGATGGTAAAGAGACATATAGATAGATAGATAAATAAATAAATAGAGAGAGAGAGAGGGGGAGAGAGAGAGAGAGAGAGAGAGAGAGAGAGAGAGAGAGAGAGAGAGGAGAGGGACAGAGAGGGGGGTGAGAGAGGGAGAGAGTGGGAGAGAAAAAGAGGAGAGAAAGAAAGATAAAGATGGAGATATATAGATAGAGAGAAAGAGAGGAGAGAGTGAGTAATAGAGATAAATAGATAGATGGATAGATAAATGTATAGATAGATAGATAGATAGATAGATAGATAGATAGATGGATGGATAAATAGATTGATGGAGAGAGAGAGAGAGAGAGAGAGAGAGAAATGATGAGCGTGGAGAATTGGGAGATGAGTTGAACCTTAATTTGTTCAATATCCGCGGGCAGGAGACAAAAATAACTGGCCCGTGAGTTTATTCTTGAATTCTGATGACGTAAATAGCATTATGTCTATTGGAAAAATCAGATTCTCTCTCTCTCTCTCTCTCTCTCTCTCTCTCCCCCCCCATCCCCCTTCTCTCTCTCTCTCTCTCGCTCTCTGTGTAACACGCACGCGCGCGCACACCCACACACAAACAGATAGTGCTCTCTCTCTCTCTTCCTCACTTTCTCTCTCTCACTCTGTGTGACCTATACAAAAATATTGCTCTCTCCCTCCCCCCCCCCCCCCCTCTCTCTCTCTCTCTCTCTCTCTCTCTCTCTCTCTCTTCTTTCTCATTCTCTATCTCCCCCCCCCCTCTCTCTCTCTTTTACTTCAACTGAAGACCCTTATAAACAAAACAAAACAAAAAAAAACAACCCCCACCCCCATTCGATTATCCGCTATTATTCGCAAAGTCAATAAAATTGCTGATATTTCGAGCTTCCCGGGACTGTTAATAAAATACAAGGAAACGCCAACTCTTCGTCATCATCATTATCTAAAATAGAAATGGTGATGAACTTTGCAAAAATCAATGTCAAGTGTATCGTAAACAAATTAGGCATAAGGGAACTAACCCAATATTTGATTACCAGTCGTTACCATATTTACTCAGTTATATCCCTTAGACCATGTCCGCTCCACGAAACAAAAAAAACCCGAGAGCAAAATGAAAGTCATCGCTCTATTTCATTTTTGTGGCCTTCAAAGATGTTACCCGCTATTAATTCAAATAGATAATAATATACCAAGCTGTTACGTTACCGTACCGTTAAAATATTCACAAATCGAGAATCTGTTATCGGGATTTTTTTTTTTTTTTTTTTTGTATTTTGGCGAGACAAAAATGTTATAATATGAAGGCGCTTCGTCAATAATTAACATCATTCATGTTAATGATTTTCTCTTCTTTCCCTTTATTTGTTTAATGCCTACAATATATTACTGTATATAAAATGTACGGTTGTTGTTTGACTCACTTTTTCATACCATAATGTTACATCAATGATAAATATCGTACATAATAAATTGGACATTGTGTGGTCTTCGTTCGTTATCATCTATTATGAGCATGACAAAGTGGAAAACTCCACAATATAATATATTATTCAGGGGGTACATCTGCCCCCCCCCCTCTCTCTCTCTCTCTCTCTCTCTCTCTCTCTCTCTCTCTCTCTCTCTCTCTCTCTCTCTCTCTCTCTCTCTCTTTCCTCCCTACCCCCTCCCATATTATCAATAAGTTGGTTATTCACTGATTTTATGATTGATTAAAAAAAATAATTAAATACATGTTGGCCTTGTGTGATGTCTGGTTGTGTGTATGTGTTGTGTGTGTGTGTGTGCGTTTTGATGATGCAGGAGAAGTGAGTGTGTGTGTGCTGTGTGTTGTGTGTGTGTGTGTGTTATGGGTGGTTGTGCTATTAGTGAATTGTAAAGCCTCAGACACCTTTAAGATGCTTAGGCGCTATAGAATATATTAAACTATATTATGCACGAATATATAATTCGAACCATTACTTAAAT
Source organism: Berghia stephanieae (assembly GCF_034508935.2). Taxonomy (NCBI): domain Eukaryota; kingdom Metazoa; phylum Mollusca; class Gastropoda; order Nudibranchia; family Aeolidiidae; genus Berghia; species Berghia stephanieae. The sequence goes on from NC_088364.1 coordinate 18,645,694, forward strand.
CATAATTTGTCTTTTAACATACCGCATCGTTAGTCTTCATCATCACACTTCACCACCACTACTCATTATCCCATCCATCCACATCAATCTCATATCACCGCACATATCATTATCATCATCCGTCTCATCACCACACATCACACCACCCATACAACACCACTCATCATCATCATCATCATCATCATCATCATCATCATCATCATCATCAAGATCATCATCACCGCCATCATACCATCATCATCATCATCTCCACCACCACCGTCATCACCACCACCATCATCATCTCCACCGCCATCATACCACCACCACCACCACCACCACCACCATCATCATCATCATCATCAAGATCATCATCACCGCCATCATACCATCATCATCATCTCCACCACCACCGTCATCACCACCACCACCACCATCATCATCTCCACCGCCATCATACCACCACCACCACCAACACCACCATCATCATCAATTTGTAAAGGTAATGATTTATATCATCCTACAATAAATCCCGAATCCAGAGCGGCTGAGCCTCATTACAAATGCAGATATATTCTATCCACAGACACTCGATCGTTTTTGTTCTTTTTGTAGCATCGTAACAGTTGGATTTTATTTTTCTTCTCTTATTAAAAATGTTTCATTCATTTCTTCCCCCCCCCCCAACTCTCTCTCTCTCTCTCTCTCTCTCTCTCTCTCTCTCTCTCTCTCTCTCTCTCTCTCTCTCTCTCTCTCCATTCAACCTATGGCAGCAATAACGGGGCGAGATAGCCGAGTGAGTGGATACGACATGGAACTTCAAACCAAGAGATCTAGGTTTCGAACACCACTATCGGCATCTCTCTCTCTTTATTTTTCTGAGCAAAAAAAAAATAAAAAAAATAAGCCGCTATGCACACTCTGCATCGCTGCACTGCGGCTAACGCCTGGCTTCACTCGGATCTTTTTACGAGATAGACCCCCTTCAAGACAAATTTTCTCTTGGGATCAATAAAGAGGGATTTTATTATATTTTTAAAAAAACGTTTAATACTCTTCAACAGTCGTAACGTCACTTCCTTCCTAATGACGTATGGTAACTTAGTAACACTGACTCTAAACTATCGGAACAATGGCGGACGCCCGTATGAAATATTTCTCCGGCGAGCATAAAGGGTATCCAGAGGAAAAAAAACCCCCATAAATTTGATCATGTTTTGACTTTTACACATTCTGATCACCAGGCATATGAAAAGTTCTAGCCAGCATGAAAAATAAAAAGTAATGATTTTCTTTGTTTAGAACCAAGATGGCGGCCGTTGCCGGGCGGTGTGACATCAGACTATTGAATCGTATTTATTTCATTAAAAAAAAAAAAAAAACAACAACAAAAACAAAAAAAAAAACAAAAAAACAAACACATCATGATTTGATGGACATTCAGTTTCGTCCAAAAAGGGTTAACAACAATCAAGGCGTGCTTTCTTTCTTTTTTCCTTCTTTTTTTATTGTTTTTTTTTTAACAGTTGAAAATTCGTTATGGTTTTTGTTTGTCATGTTAGCCAGATGGAGATAGCGAGCGAGCGAGCGAGCGATATAATCAATAATAGCATCACTACGGATTGACAATGTGTGTGTGTGTGTGTGTGCGTCTGTGTGTATGTGTGTGTGTGCGCGGCGTGCGTGTGTGTGTGTGTGTTGGGGAGTGTGGGTGGGTGGAGTGTGGGAGTGTTAGTAAGTGTTTGTGTTGGTCTTGTTAGGGAGGGCTGGGATGGGGGAAGAGGGGGGGGGGGGGGGGGGGGGGGGGGGGGAAAGGGGTTAGGTGCGGGTTGTCTGTCCTTTCGTACGTGTGTGGTGTGGGGGCCCTGAGCAAGCAAATAAAGGCCCACACCATACTCAACTCTTACAAGCTACGAGCGAAAGCACAGTAACAGAAATAAATAATACGGGTTGTTGTTAGCTTAAGAGATGGATGCCGGTTAGTGGGTAAATTAACCAGTTGACTGCCGTACTCTGGGAAAGACACGTATTTAAAAATTTGGGCCAAATAA
>NC_088364.1:18657723-18662723 GCF_034508935.2 Berghia stephanieae
TAGAAAGGTGTAATCTGGAGTTAAAAGTACCCACGAAATATCATTATCGTCGTCGTCGTCATCACGTATTTTAGTTATCATTATCGAGGTAGATAATATATATATATATATATATATATATATAAATATATATATATATATATATATATATATATAATAGTAGAGAGAGAGAGAGAGAGAGAGGGGGGGGGGGGGGGAGAAAAGAAAGATAAGAGTAAAAGAGAGAAGATATAAAAAAAACAACAAACACTCCTCCCCCCCCCCCCCCCCCCCCCCCCGTCTCTTTCTCTATCTGTCTCTATCTCTCAAACACACACACACACACACACACACACACACACACACAAACATAAATATAGCTGCCACCATGGACTTCATTCGTTAATTTTACCTATCTGACATTACTAGCCCCCTACATCAATGCGTGGTTAAAATAGTAGCGACAAAGTAAGGTCTCTGATCAGCGACTATTCTATAGAAGTCCTAGGATCCTAGTCTCTGATCCATTTCAAACGCACTGCTGGTGTGGTCACAGATTGGAATCGAGACGACCTCGGCGCGGATCGCATCGTTTCTGTCGCACTCTGCCAAAACGCGTTTTTTCAAAATCAAAATCTGTTTTCTTTAGTGCGGCTACGTTGGTCTAGAGGTATGACACTCGCCTTCGGATGGATGGGAAGGTCCTGGGTTCGAGCCCCGCTCTGAGCGGCGCATCAGCTGAGTCCTTGAACAAAGGCTCTATATTGAGCTCACATTCTCACTCGCACTCGGATTGTAAAACGAATTCCTGTCTGTTAACAGTCTTGTCTCTGTCGGGTAAAAAAAGTAATTTCTAATAGGCGTCATAACTTGTCCTACATGTAAAGTTTTGCTGTTGGCTAAGGACCCCTTGTAACGCGCTTTGAGCACATTAAGTGGATATTGCGCTATTTGTATATAGCTGAAGTTAAATATCGATCGATTCAAACACCCCTAAACTTGTCAAAACATCTCAAAACTCATTAGACTGACTTCTTTGAATCAAGTCAGGTCTGGGGAGTTTTTTGAGTTGAAGAAATCGTATGTAATCCATCGATAATTGAAAAAAAAAAGTCAAAGTTCAAAGGTTTATTTTCAGCCAATTGCCAATATGAACCAACCCCCCCCCCCCCCCCCCCCCCCCCCCCCACACACACACACACAAAAAGACCCAACAAACTAAAGCATTTCTATCGTGCAATATCCACGAAACTTGCTCAAAGTCCTTTACAAGGGGTCCCTCGCCAACATCAACGATTAGCATTGTAGGACGAGACATGACGCCCGTTAGGCGATATTACACTTTCTGGGGACAAAGACGCCGATGTTAATGTTAACGGCCAGGTACATGCACTCATGTTTCACCCGAGTACGATGAGTAAACGGCCTTTTCCAATGACTCAACGGTGCAGCGCTCAAAGAGGGTCTCGAACCCAGACTCTCCCAGACTCTTGTGTCATACCACACAAGACCACATAGCCACACATGAAAGTAAAAGCTTTCTGGCAAAATTTAAAAAAAAAAAAGGAAAGAAAGAAAAAAGTGTTCTGTCGGTGTATGACAGTGTTAACGGTCAGGTACGTAAATACCTACATCATAAATAGACTACGTGTCAAGCTGGTCGATATCTCGTTCCGTTAACTCTTTCAAGACGAAACTAGTTCCTCTTCAAAACAACAATAATTACTCCAACTATAATTAATCTGTATGTAACAACAACGACGAGAACAATAATAATAACAACAACAACAACAAAAACAACTTAAGCTTTTATACAGAGTAATATACTATGTGGTCAAAGCCCCTTAAACGGGGTCCAAAACTTACAGGGACGTGAATAGGCAACTTTTTTTGTTTGGTTGTTTGTTTTTGTTATCCCTGCAGATATAACTTTGTTACATTGTCAGATACTCTTTTCTACACCTGAGCGCGATGACAGAATGTTGGTGAAAAGCCTTTTCCAAGGACTTAACTTAGCGTCATCCAAAACATTACTCGAACAAGGGATCTACTGTCAATAGAAAGCCGCACAAATAACAACAACAACAGCAACAACAACAACAACAACAACAACAACAACAACAACAACAACTAACATGTTTCCATCGAGGCATCGATATTACTTGTCACTAATTGCTCTCATGGTGAAAACGTTTTTGTTTTTGTTTTGTTTTTTGTTTTACGGCGCTTGCAACACATTTACACCATACCAGCGCCAGAAGAAAGGAAGAAAGTAGGACAGTAAAAAGTTCTAGAATGAAAATTAAAGCACCCAAGAAAAAGTAAGACACAGGGGAATTGGATTAAATAGGGAACAGATGTAGATTCCAAGAGCACACCATCAGTCTAGTTAGTTTGAGATCACCTAAAAGTCTCACCCAGTCACAAGCGAAGGTCCCCACTAGGAGGAACAAACTCAAATATTTTCAAATCAAGAAATGTAAAACAAACAATACAGTGCATAACAGAGACATGATTTACAAGCCAAATATACCATCTCCCAAAACTCTAACTATACATTTGATTGTTTCCCTCCCAGCCAGAGTATCCGACCAGGACAACATCAAGTAACCTCATTCCAAGACAAAGACAGAAAGCAAGTTGGAAAACAGATATAAGGGTATAGAACACACAGCAAGTGCCTCACTGCCCAGTATGGGGGCTGCTGATAAACGGAAGTTTTAACGTAATGTCAGGAGGTTATTAGAGTAAATTCGAGCCGGGCCTGTAAAGGATTAATGACAATTCGGCGACGATGCGATGAGCGACAAAACAAAAATGATTCTGATTGGGTGTCGTCGTGTGCGGATCGGTAATAATAGATACGATGTGATGGGGTGTGTGCTAAAAATAGAAACCGGTGTGACGGAGTACTGGGTTACCACCGCTTACTTCATCGAAATGTTTCTTATGTCGTCATCGATTCGCTTTTACGTTTACCATACCCGTCTACTATTACGAAAAAAAAATCGTAGCATTACGAAATGTTGGTTCCGATTACACAAGTTCATGAACAATTTCTAAGTCGTTAACTTATTGAAAATGAAATTTGATGCCAGATTACATTATCTGAAGGATTTTGAAGTGATATTTAATCCTTGTAAGATAAATTGTTGAATGCAAAAGTTAATTATAGGGACTACAATTATCTAAAAAAAAAAAAAAAATGACGAATTTTTAAATTGTCAAGTAGCCAGGTCTGTTTTACCAACCCGTCCCAATTACAGCCCCCCCCCCCCCCCCCCCCCCCCCCCCCGCCCCCAAATCCGCTCCAACATCACTCTAAAACCTCGTGTCCATTCAACAATGATATCCAGGGTTGCCAATTCGTAAGGCAAATATTTACTGAATTTTTACACAAACACTGTGATCGACCCCTTTCTGAGTGCTGAACTCGAGTAAAAAAGACTTTATATAATTCCTTTTTTCCAGTTCATCGGGTGATTGGAAAATAAACTGAGGGTTTGTACACTACTGAATTCCGTAAATATACGGAAAATTGACAACCTTGGATAATAAGGTGAACCGGGGCCTTAATAGATATCAACCTGATAGATCTTGGCTGGTTGATACGTTGCCTTACTTTCTCATTTCCTGTTACTTTCTTCTTCTTCTTCTTTTTTAAAAATTCGAGTGCTGAACGAATACGAATTATCGCTTCCTCACGATGAAAGAGAGACAAAGAGAGAGAGAGAGAGAGAGAGAGAGAGAGAGAGAGAGAGAGAGAGAGAGAAAGAGAAAGAAAGAAAGAAAGAAGAAAGAAAGAGAGAGAGAGAGAGAGAGAGAGAGAGAGAGAGAGAGAGAGAGAGAGAGAGAGAGAGAGAGATAACAAATAAAGCAAAAGAAAGCGAAGTCAACACAAAAATTTTAAAAATATGAAAAGTAGCAGAGCAAAATATTATATGTATATATATATATATATATATATATATATATAATATATATATATATATATATATATATATATATATATATATATATATATATATATATATATTAAAAATATAATAAAACCCCCCAAAAAATGAATACGCAGTAAGTCTTGTAAGCCAGTACATTTCGGATCAAAAGCCTCTTCAAACAAACAAAAAACAAAACAAAACAGGAAAAACAAACAAACAAAAAAAAACAAAAACAAAAAAAAAAAAAAAACTAAAAAAAACAACAACAAAACAACAAAACATTTTCTATATAATTTTTAAAAAAAGACATATTTACCTATACATTCCCCCTCTCCCCCTCTACTTTAAACGACTTACAGCTTCTTTTAGGCAACAGAGTTAAAACTCCAGACCTAAATAATATTTGATGTCACTCGTCAAGAAAAAAAAAAAACGTGTATTGAAAACTTGGGCCTGAAAACTGGTCCTTCAAATATCAATCAATTTACATGACCGGCAAAAACTCTCAAACCCGGGACTTCCGTGAAAATGATAATAAATAAATAAAATAAAACAATCTCTTCCCCTCCCTTCCTCTCTTCTTCCCTCCACCCCCCACCTCCCAAGCTATTTTTATTTTGTCGGTCAAAGCAGAAGAAGGCGTCAAATAAAAACCATGCCGACATAGAATAAACAAAACATTCCATCTTTAGAACAATAACATTATGTATGAGAAACACAAATAGATTCGAAGTAAGCAGAACGTTCCGGTCGATGGCAATGACTCGCGAAGGCAGTTCGTACTATACATAGTTTATACATAGAGATATCAAATCGTGACTGTAACAGATCGCGGTTGTTGTGTTATGGATTTGACCTGATTCGGGTCTTCGCCAAAGTATTGAGGGCAAGAAACAAACAGGACAGACACACATACACACACACACACACTCACAGTCACATACACAGAGGCAAACAAACACATAGAGACATATTCACACACACGCGCGAGAGAGACAGACAAACAGAAAAGGGGGGAAGGGGTGAGTGAGGATGAGTGAGGAGGAGAGAATTGGGTCATTTAGAGTGAGTAAGGATGAG
>NC_088364.1:18670223-18702723 GCF_034508935.2 Berghia stephanieae
ATTAAACATACTGCATTCGTATTGAACAAGAAATACTTCAATCCTAAATACTTTTTTTAAAAAAAACAAAAAACAAACACACAAAAACACAAAACAAAAACCAACAACATATGGCAGTGAACGTTTGTTTTGTATTCATAGCCCCGGGTCAACAATGAATTAAAATACAGAGCAGAAAGTTGTGGATGGAATACGCTTTACTTGATATGAATGTAAATATCATAATAATAACCGACTACTCAAAGCAGATTTAACACCAGATGATCCTCGACTTGGCAAATACAGACCTGCCTACTGGTACGAAATATTCGTAGCTTTACGAATCTTTGGCTTTAATCTTATGCTATAAGTTATAGAGCTTTATAAAGACTTTTAAGTCAATGAGATTTGTTTTCTACAAAGTTTTAGTCGCCAGATCATTAATCGATGCTGTGCGTTTGTCCAGATAACTCACAGCATTGCCAGCCGGATATAACGTACCAACACACAAAACAATGTGTAACCGTAAATGTTTAGAGTTAAATCAATACTATTTAGTGAGAACTACTCATAAAATAAATAATGGCTGGCTCAAAGCAATAACAAAGAGGTGAATGGCGTTAATTTCGTTCATCTATAGATTAAAGAATTCGAAGCGTTATTTCACTCAGTAAGGACATAACAAATAGTTGACTCAACAAACTATTTCTCTGTTTTGAATAAGTTTATCATATATTTATATATATTGCATCTAATCTGTCCTGATGATATGTATAAAAAAGGACAAATGCTGGACTTTTAACCTTTAAATTTCAATTTTCTCCAAACTTAGAAAATGTGACTATGCATGTTTTTCCCTCTTGGTCTTCATATCGGTATGTAGCCAAGTAAAGGTGCCTACTATTTTAAAAACCCAGAAAACTGCAAATAGTCTAAGGGTTGAGTAAAAAACCGAAACGATAGAAAGTAGAAGCCTTGGGCTTTAACACTTCTTAAGAAGTTGACAAATCTTCTGATATATGTATATCCCCCCCCCCCCCCCCCCCACCTTCTCTCTCTCTCTCGCTCTCTCTCTCTCTCTCTCTCTCTCGCTCTCTCTCTCTCTCCTTCCTAATTTCTTTATATCATGCATAACGGTTGGAGACAGTAGATTCATTCTTTATTGGTAAAATACCCCCCCCCCCCCCCTCCAAGTTCCATCTGTATTTCAGTGTGTTTTGTTGAATGTGTGTATATATGTGTGTATATATATATATATATATATATATATGTGTGTGTGTGTGTGTGTGTGTGTGTTGTATACCGTGACGGGAAAATGGTCAGGGCTACTATCTCACGGCTCACTGGGGACACACGTCAACACACAAACACACGTAGACGACACGACACACGTGTGTGTAGATAGACAACAAAGGCGGAGATAATACACGTATAAACTATACAGGTAAATGATTTCACCTTCTGACCAAGTGAAAAGGTCCCCCGGTTAGGTATCTCGTTACGTCTTTTTAAAAAAACGTATTTGTGAATGGTGGTTCTGTTTGGTGTGTGTGTGTGTGTGTGTGTGTGTGTGTGTGTGTGTGTGTGTGTGTGTGATCATTTATGCTCCTGTACTTGAGAGACAAAGAGAGATTAGGAGAAATAGAGATTGGGAGGGAGAGGAGCAGAAAGAGAAATAGAAGACAGGAGAAAGTAGAAAGAGAGAGAGAGAGAGAGAGAGAGAGAGAGAGAGAGAGAGAGAGAGAGAGAGAGAGAGAGATCGAGATCGATCCTTTTATATAGCGCTATGTACACTACATGTGCTGAAAGCGCTTTACAAAAAGTCCCAAGCCAACAGCAACTCATAACGCGCAGGACGAGACATGTCGTTTGGTAAGGCGCTAGTACATATTTTTTTCGACAGACACAACGCCATTACCGACCAGGTCCTCATTTTACAACTGAGTGCAGAGAGGGAATGTAAGAAAAGGGCCGAGGTCTCTCTCCCACTCTGAACACAAATGGTAAACATGAGCGTGATATACATAATCAAACCAATGATCACCAACCCTAACGGGAGTGACAAGTTCACACTGACTCCAGACTGGAACGGTTGTATAACGTACACGACAACAATAGCAACAACAATACATTATTATTATTAGTAATACGTATTATTATCATTATTATTATTATCATTATCATCATCATCATCATCATATCATCATATCTCAATTATTATTATTATTATTATTATTATTATTATTATTATTATTATTATTATTATTATTATTATTATTATTATTATTATTATTATTAATATTATTGGTGTCACGCTTCTTTGACAAAGGGTCAGTATTCGATACTCGATACGTCGTCCTCGTCGTCGTCGTCACTGTAATCGTCGTGGTCGTTGTGTCGCTGACAGAGGAGACACTGGGTAGCTGCGAATCGGCTTCGGTCGAGGAGCTGCCTAACGGCAAGTGCGTTACATCGGTGGGGTCTAACTTCCTGTCCAATATGTCCACGCTGTGGGCAAGAACCCGAGACGGCAGAGCATCTAGTCGAAAGGTGTGTTGTGACGATGCTACCAGGCGGGTTTGCGACGGTGCACGAATGCGGACCGGACTTTGCTGATTGGGTCGATCGTCATAACATAATAGTGTGAACCATAAGAGGTTGCTGCTGACACGAATAAGAAAATGGAATAAGACGCAGACTGACTGACTGACAAGTCGGCACCAGACGAATCGTTGATTTAAATGTCTATCCATCAAGGTTCAAGAATGTGTACGTTTAATTTTTAAATTATTTTTTCTTTATAAATATGAATTTAAAAAATCATTTAAAAACAAACAAATAAACAAGATCCAAACCAAAACCACACAATAATAAAAAAAAAAAAGAAAACAAAAAACAAAAAAAAACAAAAAAAAAAAAAAAAAAAAAAAAAAAAAACAACACAAAACAAACAAATCAGAATATGTTTTAATCCCCAAAAAAACTAAATAAATATTTATATTATTCTCCATATTACATCGGTATCGTAAAATGGCATCTTACACTCGGAACGGTTAATGCTTTGAATTAGAAGGCCCATGTTTAACAAAATGTTGAAAGAGTAGGGAAAGTCGACAAAGTAAAAATTATCTGGCCTTAATGAGAGAGAGAGAGAGAGAGAGAGAGAGAGAGAGAGAGAGAGAGAGAGAGAGAGAGAGAGAGAGAGAGAGAGAGATAATTGAAAATATACGGCATACACAGTTGAAGGCAGAATTGGTGAAGATATGTGTGTGTGTGTGTGTGTGTGTGCGTGTGTGTGTGTGTGTGTGTGTTGAGAGGGGGGATACGGCGGACGGAATGCGTGGTCGTCCAGGCATGTCGGGAAGGATACCTTCAGACATCAGCATGTGATAGCCTTCATCCTGACATGGACAAGGACAATGGGAAAGGGAGGGGAGAGAGAGAGAGAGAGAGAGAGAGAGAGAGAGAGAGAGAGAGAGAGAGAGAGAGAGAGAAAGAGAAAGTGAGAGAGCGAAAGAGAGAGAGAAAATGAGAGAGGGAGAGAGAAAGTGAGAGAGAGAGAGAGAAAGTGAGAGAGAGAGAGAAAGAGAAAGAGATAGAGAGTGAGAGAGAGAGTGAGAGAGAGAGAAAGAGAGAGAGAAAGAAAGTGAGAGAGAGAGAGAGAAAGAGAGAAAGAGAGAGAGTGAGAGAGAGAAAGTGAGAGAGAGAGAGAGAAAGAGAGAGAAAATGAGAGAGAGAATGTGAGTGAGAGAGAGAGAGAGAGAGAGAGAGAGAGAGAGAGAGAGAGAGAGGGTGACAAGAATAGGAGGGAGATACACTTAGTCATTTAAAAAGAAAGATGATACAACATATCACACAGGACATGGGATTAGATTTAGATAGAATTAATCACTTACATAAATCGATTAATAAATGTTTAAAAAAAAGAAAATTATATTTAAAAAAACAACAAAAACTTTTATTTGGCGCAATATCCACTAAATATGCTCAAAGCGCATTACAAAGGATCCCATACCAACAGCAACACGTAACATGTAGGACGAGACATGACGCCTGTTAAGCGATATTACAATACTTGTTTTTGTTTTGCGACAGAGACAACGCTGTTAACGGCCAGGTACCCATTTTACACCCGAGTACGGTGAGAGAATGTGAGTAAAGAGCCTTTTCCAAGGACTCAAACTAAGCGCCGAGGGAGACTCGAACCCAATACCTTCCGATCCGAAAACGAGTGTCATACCACAAGACCACACAAAAGGCATCGGTGCCTAAAGTAATACCGGTTAAGACAAATAAGCGCCTAAGAAAAAGAAAAAAAAAAAAAGAAAGAAAGAAAAAAGAGAATAAAGAAGGAAAGAAAAAAAAAAGAAAAAGAGAGGATGAAAGAACGAAAGAAAAAAAAAGAAAAAGAAAGAGAGGAAAAAGAACGAAAGAAGAAGAAGAAAAAAAAAAAAAAAGAAGGCAAGAAAGGTAAGACAGAGGGTGAACAGTTCAAGGAAACAAACAAAAGTAGATCTCGCTCACTGGTAATCCACCCTTGAACTCCAGGTAAGGCTAGCCTTAGTCCAGACATGTCTACAACCACGAAACATTCGTAGAATTACGACATTTTTGCTCCAATTCCAGAACATCAGGAGCATTCAATTTCTCAGTCATTTTAACTCACTCAATCCTAGACATTTTTTCTACTTTTCAAAATTGGACAAAAATGCATTTAAAACGACCATGTACATAGATAGTTTTATTCATCTACCATTAACATGTAAAAACGAAAAACATTAGCTTTGATACTACGCCTATAATTTGTCTCAGAAAAATGTAATAAATAGGTATGGGGTAAAAGTAAGCCAGTTAAACTACGGATATAGTCAGTGTTAGGGTTGAGTGAGTTAAATTAATTGAAAACGAAAGTTGATGGCAGACTACATAATTTTAAGGATTCTGAACTGTTATTTACTCCTTGTGAGGAGAAATTGTTGATTTTTAAAGCCAACTATACTATATAGTATGCGCTTGGACAGGTAGCTCACAACATTGCCATCCAGAATTGTAACGGACCAATACACAAAACTTTGTGTAACTTTGAACGTTTATAGTCTGGTTAATACAGTTTAGTGAGAATTACTCAAAATGCGGATGGCGAAAAACAATAAAGACCTGAGTGACGTCATCTTCACACTATCTGTAGCGACAGCAATTTTTATCTCTTAAAAATACGAAATGTTTAACTTTCAGAGAGAGAGAGAGAGAGAGAGAGAGAGAGAGAGAGAGAGAGAGAGAGAGAGAGAGAGAGAGAGGGAGCGATCGATAGATAGACTTTTTAGATGTAAACTAAACATTTTCTGGACAATTTCTTTTGTTTGCCTTAATCTTGGGTTGTTCGTGCGATATTCACAGAGCAGCCAACCCACAAGATCAGAAATACAGGATAAGACCGGATAATACTGCAGCAGGATTTTGATTATAAAAAATCGGGGGACTTTTCCATGAAGCCAAAAGCAACCCCCCCCCCCCCCCCCCCCCCAAAAAAAAAAAAAAAAAAAATAAAAGTTAAAATAAATAAATAAACAAAACCAAAATAAAATTTTAAAATTATCGTTGTCAGATTCTTTAAAACAATAAGATATCAAGAGCTGAAAATATAAAAATCCCGAGATAAAGAAAACAGCGAGTTTGGCAGCTCTGTATTCTGTTCATATGTTACGTGACCTGCGACATCTATAGAGTATTTCTATTAGTAGACTCTGAACGCGAGACGCCTCTAAAAATAAAATCGACTGCATCGCATCTAGAATGAATTATATCATGCACAGGTCGTTTGCTAGTGCGGCTATGTGGTATTGTTGTATGACACTCGCTTTCACTCGCTTTCGGATCGGAAGGTTCCGAGTTCAGCCTCGAGCTCGGCGCATAGTTGAGTCCTTGGAAAAGGCTCTTTACCCACATTCTCTCACCGTACTCGGGTGTAAAATGAATACCTGGCCGTTAACAGCGTTGTCTTTGTCCGAAAAATTGTAATATCGCCTAACAGGCGTCATGTCCCGTCCTAAACAACAAAACCATAAATGAATGAATGAATGAATGAATGAATGAATAAAAATAAGAATAATAATAATAATAATAATAATAATAATAATAATAATAATAATAATAATAATAATAATAATAATAATAATAATAATAATAACATCATCATCATCATCGTTCTCCGTAGCTGGAATTAAAACACACCCATTCATTACGGAAGACAATAAAGAGTACAATGACCTAGAAACATTGTCGTCATAAATCATAAATAATGTAATACGGTACACGAATGTGTCAACAAACCTAGGAAGGGAATTATGACGGCGTGAATTCAATGACAGCTTGAACAAACACTAACTAGTCGATCTAGGTTGATGAAAGTGACGGGAGTTAAGTGCAGATGGGGTGGGGGGGGGGGGGGGGGGGGGGATTAATTACATTAAGAATACGATTATAATATATCCAAGAACAGCGAAAATAATAATAATAATAATAAATAATAATAATAATAAATAATAATAATAATAATAATAATAATATAATAATAAATAATAATAATAAATAATAATAATAATAATAATAATAATAATAATAATAATAATAATAATAATAATATAATAATAATAATAATAATATAATAATAATAATAATAATAATAATAATAATAATAATAATAATAATAATAATAATAATCGGCCGCCCCCTCTTCTTCTTATGAACAATATAAACAATACGTATCATACATAATTTGATCAACACAAATTGGCGTATAATTTAATGTGACATCGCAGTATGTGTATCTATATATAGTCAATCTCGTGATGCAATGCCTACGATATTAAACAACATCATGAAGCTTACGTACTACTGCTACTACGACTACTACTACTACTACTACTACTACTACTACTACTACTACTACTACTACTACTACTACTACTGCTACTACTACTACTACTACAACAACTCTACTACAACAACTGCTACTACGATTACTACTAATATTATTATCACCAGCATCACCACCACCATCACCTACGTATCAACTCTTGGAATAACGAACAGTCCAAAATAACATATCGGCTATAGATAGAATGAAGTTGACTTCACTCAGGTCTTTGTTATTGTTTTTTGACACCCGCGTTTATGAGTAATTCTCACTTATCAGTATTAACCAGACTATAAACGTTTAAGGTTACACATGGTTTTGTGTGTTGGTCAGTTATACTTCCGGATGGCAATGTTGTGAGCTTCTAAGCCAAGCGCATACTATCTATAATGAGACGGCTTCACTAATCAGGTTGGCAATACGGACGGTGCGAAAGTGCCCCCCCCCCCCCCCCCCCCCCCCATATATCGATGAATTAAAGCAACTCTCATCTTGGGGGGAAAAAACTATTGCCAAGATAGTCACTTTACTCGACAGACATACGGAGGACGAGTTTTCTGGCTAAAATGTTAAATTCGTGGTCTTTTTTCTTCTTTTTAGATTTAAGCAGAATACAGACTGTGAATGCATAAAAAGAACGGGTTTTACACAACAACTTTGTGAGGTGAGCAGTATAACAATAACTATGTCGTACAGTAACGTGCTTTTAAATTCTACTAACGATATAAATCGACGCTATCTTTATCTTTACTGCTAACACGGAGGACTAGACGAAAGTTCCGTAAGCACCACAACGGTGATAACTAGGTTCGGTTGCCTAACAGGCGTCATGTCTCGTTCTACATGTTAAGTGTTGCTGTTGGTCAGGGACCCCTTGTAAAGCGCTTTGAGCACGTTTAGTGGATATTTCTCTATATAAAAGCTCAATTTTTTTTGATGACCATAATGATGATGAAGATAATGTTCGTGATGATTGTGTTCTTGACAGTGACGATGATGGTGAAAGTCTTGCTACTACTGCTGATGCTGATAACGACAACGATGATGATGGGGAAGAGATGGAACTCAAGCAAAGTGAGCGTGCTCACTGTCTGAATGGAAGACAAAGAGCATATATTAGCTTGGTTCAAGAGTCCCGACTGCATGCGACAGACTGCCTGTCAATGAGCAATGATGAGGAACAGGATTAGACAGACATTTACAAACGATGCTTATTTTTTTATGTTATCTTTTTTTCGGCTTAGCTGCCAGATAAAAAGCTGTTGTTAGTAAAAAACAATTAAAATAAAATAATTTTTTTTTTTTAAAGTTGCCTAGGACGAGACATGACGCCTCTTAGGGGATAATACAATTTTTCGGACAGAGACAACGCTGTTAAACGGCCAAGTTAAGTAGTAGTAGTAGTAGTAGTGGTAGTAGTAGTAGTAGTAGTAGTGGTAGTAGTAGTAGTAGTAGTAGTAGTAGTAGTAGCAGCAGCAGTAGTGGTAGTAGTAGAAGTAGTAGTAGTAGTAGTAGTAGTAGTAGTAGTTGTAGTTGTAGTAGTGGTAGTAGCAGTAGTTGTAGTAGTAGCAGCAGCAGTAGTGGTAGTAGTAGTAGTAGTAGTAGTAGTAGTAGTAGTAGTAGTAGTAGTAGTAGTAGTAGTAGTATGTAAGCTTCATGATGGTGTTTGTAAGGCATACCACCTTAAACTAATAATGTTAAAAAAAATAATAATAATAAACCTCAGGATAAAAAAAAGGCCGTTCTTCATCCAATTGAATTGGAAATTTACTTAAATGAAATATTTACAGTTGAACGACACCAACCATGTGATCGGATCACAACAAGCATTTCCCGACCACAATCGTCACTTACAGACAAGCGATAAAAAAAGATCGGCCCTCATCGTATTTGGGGACACAATTAACAATACAACGGAACGCGGTGAACAAGCCAGCCCTGGAGCAACCAACAACAGTGCCGAAATGACCAACCTGGTCTCATAAAGAAGTCGGTGGTCATGCCCAAATAGATGGCATTGGCCTCGAGCAGTCAAGACTACTCCCCCCCCCCCCCCCCTCCCCTTCACGATCCGACTCCGACAACCTTCAGGATCTTGTGTCTCCGATAATTGCAACCCCCCCCCCCCCCATCTCTTTAATATTGTTAATCTGGTAAGCAGTACAGCGTATAGTAGCCCTCTGGGTTACCATGGATTTTACTGATGGTGACCAACACCTTTAAAGTGCCCACGACCACAACAAATACCACCCTAAACTAATGGGAGCTGGGAGAGTAATCGGGTAAATGCCATCTCAACGAGGAAGACGATCCAACTCGGTTAACTCTTACAATGTGACTGCCCAGCATGTGCATACACGTGTTGTTTATATTACTGCAACTCAATGCAAAATAATTCATTGCGAAATGCTCACTTAAGCACTCAAATCAGTTTACAAGTGGGACGATACACAACTCGTCTTAAGCGCAATTTCATATCCGCATTCCCGACGGAGACAACGCTGTTATCTGCCAGGTACTCATTTTACACCTAAGTAAGGTTTTTTTGCACCGTCCATTGCGAGACTGAAAACTTTCCACTTACATGTAATGCAACGTGTTGGAAGAAGTTATTCGTACAGTCAATAAGAACCCCGAAAGATTTCCTTCAACAGGACACTGGTAATGGTGGTATCGTGTTTGACCCATTCTTATGAGGCATAAGGGTGGATGAGATGGAGAGAAATTGTAACAATGATGTCCTAGATCACAAGTCAAGGCAGAGACGTTTTTTTCTAGCATTTCGTTTTCTCTACTTTATTTGGCATACACACATTTTCAGGATTCTAGATCAACGCTTAAGGCTTATCCATATAAAACGGCTATTGCGCTATATAAAAGCTCCAACTTCTTTTAACGTGACTTTTGCATTGATGTTTTTGGAGCCTTTTCATGCGTATTGTTTAGTCTTGTTCTCGCAGTATTATTGTATCCTTGGTAAACAATACCTTGTTACGTTGTATTTTAAAGAGCATTGAGATTTCCACGAAAGGCTCTCTAGAAATATTTTTATTATTATAAAATGAAACAATAATTCATGACCTATACATACTCAGCCACTCCCCACCTCCCCTTGTATGATAGGATGAATTAAACAAGGCACGACGAATTAATTCTCTATACACCGAAACCATGGCGTAACTGACCGAAACCATGACGTAACTGACCGAAACCAATCTCAAATCGCAATACGTATATTATAAGAGAGCGGCGAGACGCAACTCTTGAGAGGAAAAGACAAGCTATAGTTTTGTTTTAAATTTAAAAACAATCTATAGGAAATCGGATTATGTCATAATTAATAATAATAATAATAATAATAATAATAATAATAACAATAATAATAATAATAATAATAATAATAATAATAATAATAATAATAATTTCCGGCATCTATAATAAAAAAAATAAAAAATAAACAAGAGCATGACGCCGGTAAATTATCGCGCGTTTGGTAAAGAATAGGACAAGTTAACCGTAAATAAACAAGACCATCATTTACACCACTATGTAATTATCCACACAATTCTAATCTCTCTACTGTTTACAAATTACCCCCCTCTAACTCTAACTAAATCTCGGGGAGGAAATAGTGTGCTACTGTAATTTCAAGAGTTATGCCCCTTAGATCAGTAACGCCACTCCGCTGCTGCTGCTGACTCCTTCAAGCTGACAAGCGAACAACAACAATGCGGTGGTGGCGAGGAATAGGATCAATAGCGTTCTCTCGTTAATAGACCTCAACATAGAACTATCGATAATAAGACCAGAGGAGTAATGATAATAGTAAATAGCTGTTAAGTGCGGTGGTTGTGGATGGTGAGTGGAGGAGAGACAAATTGTTAGATAGATAGATCGGACAGAAATAGAAATAAAATTAAAATCTTACCTGGTGTACACTTAGCTGTCAACAGACAGGATAAATGAATAAATATCTATCAGTGACAGTGACTGACACTGCAATCCGCCACCAAAGTGGTGGCACGGGTGTATACTTAGGGTCAATCAGCTGGTGACAGGACAGCTTTGAGATATATCCATAATGCGTGAAGATAAATCCGTTTTATAGAAAGAACAAACGTCACAAATATCCGTGAAGAAATAATTGAAACAAATTAACGGTGTAATTATTGGAACAAAAACCGTTAAAATATAAAGTATAAAACCAAGACTCCAATATCTAGAAATCTAATTTATACTTTATAACAAATGACCCGTTCTGGGGCGTTAGAGGTACATACAGTAAGCTGGGTAAACAATTATTAATCGTTTGAATCCAGTCTGTGCATTTGTAAAATAAAAATCATTTTCAACGTTCGAACGCCGATGGTGGCTACATCGTATTAAAATCCTCATAAAAGAAGATGTCTGTTCCTATTGAAAGAAGAATCTTAAATGAAATGACTTCGAACAGAAATGAATGTGTATAATAATGTATAATATTATGTAGTCGAATTGAGTGTGTTAGGGCTACGAGTACAACTCATATTTCAAAATAACACTCAGGAGTGACGAGTTGTAAGATTTAACTGGGACTGATCCTAGAGTAAACAAAACTCACATACAAATGATAGGCCCCTCTCCAACAAAAAGATTAAGTCAAGCTCTATAGAAGTCTCTCATGACAAGTGAAAATACAGCACAACTTTTATCCATTTAACATTATTATCCTTTTTAAAAAATTATTTGTATCGGAAAAGAATAATTTAATTTGAAAAATTATTATCTCTACTCAAGGTAGAGAGTCCTACATCTTTTGTTATCAATACCAAAGTCATTATGATCAATTATTTTAGAGGCTACAAACGTTGTAACATTTAAAATCATTACAACGTGTCGATTATATTATTATCTGTGAGACGTTGATATAATCAGGTGTTTATGAACAAGACTGAAAGCAATAAATAACACCATAAACTGAATATGAATATGAATAATAATGAATATAAAATCAACTAGGCCTATCCGTTTCACACCAGCACAACAACAAAGGCAAAGGTAAATATTTTAAAAATCTCCACTCCAGTGACTAAACGAAAGTTATAAATCTAAGTGTAATCCCGAGCAAACACAACAATCTAGAAATCTATCATAAATGCCACACCACTCCTGGTGTTAACAATCCGTGTCGAATAACACTGACGGCTTGTCAATTAGAAAAGAAACCCGTGAAAAGTTAAAAAGCTATCAGAATATTTAAACCGTTAATTTTTTTTGATGCTATATTATTGCCTTATACTTATGCCATCATTGCATTGCAATTTATTAATCCGTCTAAATCTAAAACAAAATGAGAAAGAAAATAAATAAAAAAGCTTCATTATCTCAAATACCCCCCCCCCCCCCCCCCCCCCCCACACACACACACACAACTCGCCCCCATAAATAAAAAGCAAAGCCAAATTTGCATTGTCCTCAATTTACAAAGACATGACAAATACAGCCGTTTATATAAAGATAGGATCACCCTATGAATGCAAAGACTAATAGGCTTAGTATAGAGTAGCAACGATTTTCTTCTGTTCTTACAGTACAGTGTAAACAACAGTCCGTGAAGAATGCGATGAATCGTATTGAAACACAGACAACCCCTCACTTCATTTCATCCAAATAAAAACACAATGAGAAAATAACACCGTATGCGATCCTGAACTGATTTCTTACCACATAAGATCATAATAATAAACGATGAGCTCGATTATATCCAATCATGTTGATAATAATCCTCATAAGAAAAACACAACCGGCGTCAAATGGGCACTTTTCACTCACAATTTCACAGTCCAGCGATAGTAAACACTGTGTCAAGTAAGTTGATATGAAGTTACACACACTCACACACACGCTTCCTCCCAAACCGCCGCGATAAGCGGAGCCGCCGATTGGCACAATAGAGTCGAAGATAATGAATATTCATTTATTAAGAGAGGGGGGCCGGATCGAGCATTACTCGTGAAGCGGTGCACTGTACGAGGCTGACCTGTGAACCGCGAAGTGGGAGCAAAGAGAGGATTGAGTGATTTATCTTGCTCGACGGCGGGCGAAGAAGTCTTTGTGTAGCGCTGAAAGATTTTGCAAACGCTAAAGGAGCGGTGCCGAGAAGAATACGCTATGATAAGATCGAAGATTGTTACTAAATCATTCGGCCACTTCGACTACCGTTGACGACACGCACGAGGAGGGCTTGGGACAATACCCTGATAGGATTTGTAATCGATTACAGTCAATTCAGGGCGAATGGGTGAAAAATCAATGAAAGGAAAGGAAAAGAGGGTAGAAAAAAATCTGTCCGTCGGCTTGGGAGTGTGAGATTGATGTGTGTTTACGTTTGTGTGTCTGTCTGTATGTGACTCTTTGATGATATCTCTTTGTTTTCATTGATTGGCGCTGCCAGGAATTAGTGGTATTAGCCCGATCTTGCCAATTAGAGAAAAGGGGGATAACACAAGACTTTACATTATCAATCTCTCAATTTGCCATGCCGAGAATTAATTAGAGACAAATGTGAAAGGAAGTCAATAACAGGGATAATAATGCAAAGGGGAGGTGGGTGGGGGGTTGAGAGCAAAGTGTTATACATATTTAGACAGAAGAAATAAGGGATTTTGTATGGAGAACCAGTAGCAGCTAACACACATAAAAAGCAGAGAGAGAGAGAGAGAGAGAGAGAGAGAGAGAGAGAGAGAGAGAGAGAGAGAGAGAGAGAATTCATTAGTTAAATCAGAAACTACGTACAAGATCAGTAAATAATCGACATATTCTATATATTAATATTTTGAGTGGGAGACACACACATTTCCCAGCACATTTCTACTACTGAAAAAAATGCATTATTCCCCCCCCCCCCCAACCCCCTATTTTTTTCTTTTCATTCTCTTACGCAGTCGCCAACCGAAATCTGATCAGCTTCTGGGTAAAAAAAAAACACCAAAAAAAAAAAACCCATATTGTATTATACATTCAAGCTTTGAATCGAATGTATGTGCACGTTGATAATAGACCTAGCCTATATACTTTTTCAAAACTAATCCCTGTGCATGTATTATAATTAAAATCTAGAAGCAAGCAATGCTCTTCGTGGAGGGAGGATAAAAACATTAATCAACAACAGAAGACCTAAAATATGAGAGACGATGAAATATTATGGAATAGAGAATAAAAGTAGCAGTGATTTCTCATAAAACGTCACACTATTAACATCAACAGCATTAATTGAGACAAGAAATGGTTGAGATCTCTTGTCGGACAGAGAAGGGAAAGAAAGGAGCAGTTGACTTTATGATGAGGGCGGGAGTGATAAGGAGAGAAAGTTAAAGAGAAGGAAAGAGGCGACGGGGCGGTTGGTAATGGTTGAAAGTGAGACAGGAAAAGAGGAAGGGGAGGGGGAGGAGGGGAAAGAAATGTTGGTTCTGCTTGTGAATCGTGAAACCTCAGCCAGCAATGATCATTGCTTCAGTTTGTGATAACAGCAGACGCTTCGCTTCGCCTCTTGCAATCTCGCCACTTCGCCTTTCTCGCCGGGGGCAATTTTTATCTTGTTGCCGCCCGCCGTCACCTACCCACCCCCACGACTTAGTGAATAATACCCTCGCTTCTCACTCGTCCTCGCTACAACACCAGACAGTTCACAAGTGAACGTGATTGTCCGATTAGCAATTTCAAAGCCAAAATCTGCTTTGTGTTCAATTTTTTTCGGCTTTTCTCGCTTTATGTATGAATTCAACTTTCAACTATTCATTTTCTAACCAATTCATTTTTATTTCCGGGAATAGTAGCAAGCTCCAATCTTTTATAATATTCATTAATCTAAATAATTGCTTGGCTTTGTTTCAATAAAACCTGTCGAATATTGGTGTCTCTCGCTACTTCTCGATGATTAGGTATGTCTCTCATTTCCTTTCTCCCCCACATTCTCCGTTGTCGCACAGTAAAACCCACCACTCTCTACAACAATTAAACACACCCGCCGACACCAAACACACACAACATACACAAAGTGGCCCTGTACTCAGCATTATGTATTCATTTACTGACTCTTGATAGCGTTCTTCAGAGGCAGTTGGGCGTGAAGAGAAAGAGAGAGACTAAACGAGACCGTATTATTCTATTTATTACCCTGTCTATTCCCCCTTACCCCACCCCACACCACTCAATTCTCTTTCTTTTACTCCTCTCCAAAACCACCGTTTTCTTTTTATTCTTACAGCCCTCCCCCCCCCCTCTCTCTCTCTCTTTTATTTTTTTCATTCTTCTAGCAACTCTTCCAAACTGCCTACCGCTCGCATGATCCTACCTCCCACACCTCAATGTCTCATGTTAGGACCATTTCGCTGTAGTTAATAATGTTATGGATATACAAGAGCTACATGATAATACATAACATTATTATTAACAAGATATGAAGTGAGTAGAAAAGTGCCAGAAGACAATAGAGAATAAAAAATTTTTTTCGCGGCGGTGGTGGGGTTTGAACCTGCGACCTTATTGGTACGACAACTCCGCCTGGCAGGTGAGAGCGTGGCTCTACCGTGTGAGCTATCCACGAACACAAAAATATTCGTTTCAAACCCAAAGTCATTTCTAGATCCCTCTCTCACCCACTTCTTGAGATCGCCGATTCGTTCGCCACCATCGCGAAGTAATTTTGACCAGCAGTTAAGCTTAATAGCCAATATTCTCATCACAAACATATAACATAGAAACGATTGAGACATTGAGTATGCTCCGGTGTATGGGGTGTTCGTGGATAGCTCACACGGTAGAGCCACGCTCTCACCTGCCAGGCGGAGTTGTCGTACCAATAAGGTCGCAGGTTCAAACCCCACCACCGCCGCGAAAAAATTTTTTTATTCTCTATTGTCTTCTGGCACTTTTCTACTCACTTCATATCTTGTTGTTACCAACATAAGTGCCTACTCCACTCACTTTTCTGAATTAAACATTATTATTATTACTACAGACATAACTCCAAGCTCGCTGGCCCCTTGCCACCCATTATTTTAGCGGTTCATTACCTCTTATCAAAAGTTGTTGTCCTACTCCACGTTTAATTCAATGATTTTGGACAGAAAGATCGCCCTTCAAATATCGTTCGATTAAAACGATTCATGCTATCAAAAAACTCTCAAACATGGGACTTCCTTGAATTCCCAGGTTTGAGAGTATTTGACAAGAAGAGGGTCATTTAATTGATCGATAATTGAAGGATGATTTTTCTGGTGAAAATTTTTAAAACTTTAAATTTTTTATTAAAAAAAAAACAAAACAAGAATGGCATAGTTTCAATTCGTGACTTTTTCATATTATAATATAAAAATAGTATATACGTTTCACATAAGCCTATATCAATATCCCATTCATTGTCGCGTCGTTTACAGCCAAGGCTGTAGAAAGCAGGTAGAGAGCATAAAGTCGAGATCATAAAATATAAAGTTTCCTTCAAATAGCATACATCAACAGGTCCTATTAAAACACCCCGAGCCCGCAGGGTAAGCGCTTCTCCCTTGTTTCCTTCGCATGGATTTGGTTACTTGCACCAGCTAGCCTATGACGAGATGTTGTTGACATGTTCCCCGCCAAGTTGTACCTTCTGAATTGGACCAAGCTCTGAGCCCAGGCGCATAATAGTTGAGTCCTTGGAAGGACTCACATTACTCACATTCTCTCATCGTACTCAGGTGTAAAATGAGTACCTGATCGTTAACACGTTGTCTCCGACGAAAAATTAAGAAAAAAAATAACATCGCCTAACAGCAGGGCGTCATGCCTCGCTCTACTTGTTAGGTGTTGTTGTTGGCTAGAGACCCCTTGTAAAGTGCTTTGAGCACATTTAGTTGTTATTGCTCTTTATAAATGCTCACTTTGTTTTTCTTTAACAACAAATGACGTCATGCCTTTGTTCGAGCCTACAGATCAAAGCAGCGTGCGACCACGAGGACAACAGCGATTGTCTGCAGTTAAGTGTTAGGAACGTGTAAATAAAAGGAACAGAGCAATCAATGGCAACAACACGAAACAAAGGTTCGAACCGGTTTCAATAGGTTGCAACGCGTTTGAGTTTGAGCTCTCATATAACGCAATATATCCACTAAATTTCCTTAAAAAGCGCCTTGCAGTGGACTGAAGCGAACGGCAACAATTAACACGTAGGACGAGACGTGACGCTTGTATGGCTTTGGTTAGACAACACTCTTGCTCAAACAGCAAGAGACCTGTGGTTCAAGTCCAAGCTTTTTATTTATTTATTTATTTATTCATTTATTCATTTATTGATTGATTTATTCATTTATTTATTCATTTATTTATGTATTTATATATATTTCTAAACTGACATTTTCTATTTGACTGTTGTTTCTGTCGATGGATATAACCTGTTCCCATTTTCATCTTTCGTATTATTTATTTAATTATCTGGTGCCTGCCCTCCATATGTTATTTATTCTGTGTTCTCATTTTGGTGTAATGTTAGATACAGGTCTCATTTTATTAACCTTTTACAGGCTGGGTACAGTTAGACTATATCCGACGTGTTCTTGATTGCAGGTCTGGTACCTTAAACTGTTTATGGGATCATTGTCATAAGACTATTTTTAAACCAACGTAAAATATTGTCCATTAGAACAATGTTAAATCAAGCCCATAATTGAGTTAAGTTATAAGACCTGTAAACATGTTTCCGATGTCAATAACTGAACTATGCGTTTTATCCTTTTCACCAAGCGGGCAGTGACATCAATGCGACTCAGGCTTCATAGAAGCCCAAGTCGCATCGTTGCTACTTACTTTCTTGGTGACAATGGCAAGGTCTCCAGTTAGTTTATAAGTTATTTCCAGATTAATATAATACAAATTGTTTTGGAAGAGATTCCGTCTTGTCGTGAAAGGGTTAACAATAATAGGAACAAAAATGTAGTTATTTGACCTTTCGACGGGGAAAGCGCGTCGCAAGAGGAGAAAAGATCGACAGTTGGAGTAGCACGCTAAAATTTTCCAACAAAAGACTTTTATTTTTACATTTTGCCCCCCCCCCCCTTCCCCACCCCCTCCCCCTAGAAAAAAAAAAGAAAAAAGAAGAAAAAACCCCAAAAAAACACACATAGAAAAACCCCAATTCTTTTTACTTCAAATAGCCTACTAATCGATTAAACTAAACAGAGATTTGTCAAAAAAAAAAAAAAAAGAAAAAAAAGATCAAACCTAAGACTTCTTGGAAGTCTCGGTTTTTGTTGTTTTTTTTTTTTTTACAAGTTGACGGTTAATTTAATTGATTGGAAGGTAAAGTAAAAGATTTCTGGTCAAAAAGTTTTTTTTTTTTAAATAGTTGTTTTGTTGGAATACGGCAGTATTGGGGGAGGAGGGACGGGAGGCGATCATCGCCACCTAGCGTGATGATAGGGCAAATAATGATGAAGATGATGATATTTATAACATCAACAGCTACTGAACAGAGTGCTATGCTAATCCTCAAGTGCAAACTTTCAACACTGCATTATAAATGAAGGAGAGACGGGGACGAGAAGGGGGTGTGGGGGGGGGGGGGGGGGGGGGGGGGGGGGGGGATCTTGGGACGCTTAATCTTTATATAGATATATAGATAGATAGATAGCCAGTTAGGGCGCAAAGAAGAAAGGGTGGTGGTTGTAGGGGGGGGGGGGGGGGCAGGCTTCGTACATGTATTATAATGCTAATATTATAATAAATACCGTTGTAAGAAAATAAGATGAAGGAAATAAGGAAAGTAAAAGGCTTCTGTAACAGTGTCTGTATGTGTATGTGTGTATGTGTGTGTGTGTGTGGGTATGTATGTGTGTTGAAAGTGTGTTATGTGAATCTGTGTTGAGAGTGTGTATGTTTGTGTGTGTGTGTGTGTGAAAGTGCTCGTGTGTGTGTGTGTTTTGTGTTTTCGTGCTCGTACCTATGCATTTGTGTAACTGTTTGCATGTGTATAGAATAAATGTGTGTGTATGTGTATGTGTATGTGTGTGTTTGTGTGTGTGTGCGTGTATGTGATCAATAGATAGATATGTATGGATAGACAGATAGCTAGTTAGTGTGTGTCTGT
Organism: Berghia stephanieae; assembly: GCF_034508935.2. Classification (NCBI taxonomy): domain Eukaryota; kingdom Metazoa; phylum Mollusca; class Gastropoda; order Nudibranchia; family Aeolidiidae; genus Berghia; species Berghia stephanieae. Next base: position 18,689,219 of record NC_088364.1, read on the forward strand.
ATGTGTGTGTGTATGTGTATGTGTGTGTTTGTGTGTGTGCGTGTATGTGATCAATAGATAGATATGTATGGATAGACAGATAGCTAGTTAGTGTGTGTCTGTATGAGTGTGTGTGTGTGTGTGAGAGAGAGAGAGAGATAGATAGATAGATAGATAGAGAGAGAGAGAGAGGGAGAGAGAGAGAGAGAGAGAGAGAGAGAGAGAGAGAGAGAGAGAGAGAGAGAGAGAGAGAGAGAGAGACTTAAATCGTTGCACCGACAACTATGCTTAAATCCTAAAAGTAAAGGGTCCCAGTAGCTCATCCGTAGACCGACCCCTCGCTTTAAAACACAACAAAAACTTGAGATTTTATATAGCGCATTATCCATTGTACTCAAAGCGCTTTACAAGCGAAGGGTCCAGTATGGCTCCATGGTGCAGACGAGGTTTCTTTTCTTCTTCTGGCCTCGTCCCTTGTCTTAACAGCAGTAATTAGGTCGCTGGGTCTGGGTCTGTCAGATATGTATGGCTGAAATTACTTTGCGATACTATCGTATCCTAAGATATTTATAGTAACATCACGTGGCTACAGTGTTTTAGCCAGCTATTTTTATGAGGAGTTGTCACTAAATTCTATCAAGTAATGCATAGCTTTGTGAGTCGGTATGTTATATCCGGCTGGCGAATGTTGTGAGTGTTTCACAAATTGTCGATATCGATACAATATGATATATCGTCACCTAAAATATCGATGAATCGATATATTTATCAATTTATCAATAAGATATCAATCTTTTATATATTAATTGATACATTGTTAATTCAGTTTCTTGAGCTAAGGTGGAAACGTTTCGGGCATATTTTTCTATGTCGTAAACCTAAAATTCCCGCCAATAAAGCAACGACCACCTCCTCCTCCTCCTCCTCCTCCTCCTCCAACAACAACAACAACAACAACAACAACAACAACAACAACAACAACAACATTACCTCTATCTCTCGATATCGATTTGAAACAACTCAATGACGTAGCCAGATGAACATCACTGGCAGAGCTATCGAATATCAGAGAAAAGACACGAGATAGAGACAATTTTGGAGAATCTTCATCTCAAAAATTATTAGAAGAACGGCCGAGGCTGCGAACAGATACTTCCCTAAAAATGACGTCATAATACAAGGCGACAACCACCGAAAATAGATTAAATAATGAGAAGTATTCATTAGCGTAACCAATATGATTATTTAGTGTTACCTTGAGCACAAATAACAACAACTCACTTTTCGTCTTTTTAAAAAAACATTTTTTGATGACTATTGCCCGTCTTGTGACGTAATTGTGACGTAATTTTTAAAGAGGGCTTTAAAATTTAACGAAGGCAATCCTAGAGATTTTTGCTACTTTTCGAAATTGTAAAAAATGTATTAAAAATGAGCATATACATAAATAGTTCTATTCAACTATCATTAACATGTAAAAACTAAAAACAATAGCTTTGATACTACGCCTATAATTTGTAGAATAAAAAATGTAATAAATAGGCATGAGGTAAAAGTAACCCCGGGTAAACTACTGATATAGTCGGAGTTGGGGTTGAGTGAGTTAATACCGGTGAACATTTTAGTTATATTAATATTAACCGAATATGGAACGTCAGTAAGTTCCATATCACATCAGTTTTGATTGCCCCCCCCCCCCCCCAAATAATAATAAAAAAAAAAGAACGATCAACTTTCATTTTCATTTCACCATGAATGATTGGCTGATAGTTTAACTGTGATGATTTCACGAGACGCCGCCATCAATCAACACACCAGTTAACACAACACGTCATAGCCATGGAAGGAGGCTACGACTTACGGTGCAGACGTAGTCTAATAATAAACTCTGCTTAAACCAGTTAACTGCCGTGCTCTGGAGAAACACTGCTTATTAAAAAAAAAAAAATATTTAAAAATATTTTCCAGAAAACCCATCCTTCAAATATCGATCGATAGAACTGACCCTCATCTTGGCAAAAAAAAAAAAAACAAAACAAAAAAAACCTCCCCAAACCCCCCCCCCCCCCCCCTAAAAAATACAAAAAAAAAAAAAACCCCAACAAAACAAAAAACAAACAAAAAAACTCTCAAACCTGGAACTTCTTGAAGGACGAATTTTCTTGCCAAATTATTTTTTAAAAATAAAGTACATATCTTTTTAGAGTACGGCGTGTTAACTAGTTCAAATCGTACGTTCCCCCCCCCCCCCTCCCTATTACACTTCATGCCATGTTGTAAAAACGAAAACCATCAACTTTGACGGGATTTTCATTGAGAAATTGAAATGTCATGACTGACTGATTGATGTACGGTTTGGGTTTCCAGGTTATCACGATGCTATTACAATCTACTACTTACTCCAAACATGTCAGTCCGTCACCACGTTGTTTCAAACCACCTGGGATGTCATTACTATTTTGAATAGGCTGAATATCAATTTGCACTGCCGTACCCTCGAAAAACCCATATTTTAAATTTTGGCCAGAAAACTCGTCCTTCAAATATCGATCGATTTAAAATGATCGATTTAAAACAAAACAAAACAAAACAAAAAAAAATAAACAAAAAAGAAACAAAAACAAAAACAAAACAAGTATTTAAATCGATCGATATTTGAAGGACGGGCTTTCTGGACAAATTTTAAAATATGGGTTTTTTTCCAGAGTACGAAAGCAATTGCTTACTACCTTTTGGATAAGATGTTAGTCTATCGGAAAGAACTTTCCGTCAAATTAACATACCCAGCTACTCAATCACTGCTGTGTGGACAAAGGGGAAAAAAAAGAGAAAAACTCGACTGCACCCGGGGTCGACATCGGTCCTTTTCTTGTGAAGCGAGGTGTCCTACCAACTGAGCTATCGGAACCCCCGTACTTTAATAAACTCGTACGTTTTGGAAAATATGTCATTTATTTTAGACATGTTTTAAAACGAAATCTGTCAACATTTTACAGGATTTTCGTTGAGAAATTGAAATGTCATGATTGATAGATGTTCCGACATCATTGTCATGGTCTACTATTGCCATTTACTCATTATATAATAATATGTCAGCAGCAATGAGTGGTTGGGATCATAGAGAATACAGGACCACAGACTAGGAGTCCTGTATTCTCTATGTACAGGACTCTTAGTAGTCTGTGGTTGGGCCTGGGACTCGGCATTCGTCTGTCTCGGAAGACAATGGAGTTTTTACGGCTGGCATCTATGTCAGTCTGTTACTCTGAGATTGAATGGTAGCGCCTGGCTGCCTGTGACTGAACAGGCAAGGCATTCTATATAGCTCTATAGAAGGCCTTGGAACAGGTCGATTTGGGAGCAGTTGATCCTTTTCTGCTGTTGATGCAGGTGAATCCCACACCAGCCTCTCCTCTGCCGTCCTCTGGAGAAACCCATGTTAAAAAATTTGGCCAGAAAACTCGTCCTTCAGAAATATCGATCGATTTAAATGACCCTCATCTTGGCAAAAACTCTCAAACCTGGGACTTCGCGAAGTTAACGGCCAGCTAATCATTTACACCTGAGTACGGTGAGAGAATGTGATTAAAGAGCCTTTTCCAAGGGTTCAACTATGCGCTGAACGAGGCTCGAACCCAAGACCTTCCGATCCGAAATCGAGACCATATAGCCCCAATATCCACCTCAATAAGTCCAGAATAATAGAGAAAGGTCCAGATTAAAACAATATAATATTTCCAAAAGCCCCCAAAATAATAGTACACGATGTTGATTACCAAATCTTATTACAATAATAATAATAGTAATAATAATGATGATGATGATGATGATAATAATAAAATAATAATAAATATAATAATAATGATAATAATAATAATGATAATAATAATAATGATAATAATAATAATGATAATAATAATAATAATAATAATAATAATATAATAATAATAATAATAATAATAATAATAATAATAATATAATAATAATAATAATAATAATAATAATAATAATAATAATAATAATAATAAAATAATAATAATAATAATAATAATAATAATAATAATAATAATAATAATAATGATAATAATAATAATAATAATAATATAATAATAATAATAATAATAATAATAATAATAATAATAATAATAATAATAATAATAATAATAATAATAATAATAATGATAATAATAATAATAATAATAATAATAATAATAATAATAATATAATAATAATAATAATAATAATAATAATGATATGATGATGATGATGATAATGATGATGATAAATAATAATAATAATAATAATAATAATAATAATAATAATAATAATAATAATAATAATAACAACAACATAATATACAACATAATATAGCGCCCATTAATCCAGTGACAAGTGCTCTATCTATGGCGCTTAACAATCACTTTGACTATAATATAGACTATAATATTATAAACAATGGATAGAGTCAAGTCTGTGATTAACTGCTTGATAAAGCCGCAGTTCGATTATTTTTCATTCCCGTTTAAAAAAAAAATAAATAAATAAATAATCCAGAGATGTCAACACAAATAAATATTTAGACGTCACCTACGACTGTCTGTTCAAATTCTTTATTCGATAAATTGATAAAATGCCGAGTCAACTCCAACCCACCCACCCACCGTTCCTTGGTCGATGCAAAGTCAAAGAACTTCTCTGTCATCTTGTGTGTATAATTGCTATGCTCGATGTTACAGTAATTATAATATCGGTGATATATATCATTATGTGGCATCGTGTTTACAGCATTCTCCAGTCGGAAGTATCTTTCTAATTATAGTGAGCCAAATTTTATAAGCGAATCTTACCGCTAAAACGTGAGTATTTAAATAGAGCGCTATATATAGAACAAAGTTGACGTCACTCAGGTCTTTGTTATTGTTTTTTTTGCCATCAATGTTTATGAGTAATTATCACTAAACTGTATTAACCAGACTATATCAGTTCATGGTTACACATATTTGTGTGTGTTGGTCCGTCATATTTCCGGATGGCAATGTTGTGAGCTTCTTGGCCAAGCGCATACTATCTACATCCACTAAACGTGCACAAAGCGCTCTACGAGAGGTCCCTAGCCAACATTTGACACGTAGGACGAGATGGAGACAACGCTGTTTATGGATAGGTAATTATTTTACACCTGAGTACGGAGAGAGAATGTGAGTAAAGGGCCTTTTCCAAGGACGTCACTGCTCGCCGCTCAGAACAGGACTGGAACTCTGGACCTTTCAGTGCGAATGCAAGTGTCATACCACTAGACAACATTATAGCAGCACACATTCACAAAATACAATGTTTACTTTAACCCGTTAACATGTAGACTACGAGCAGCGCATGCGTGTCACAATTTACCGGTGTTCAACCAAGTATCTCGCCCAAAAAAATCTGATGATCACATGGGGTCTACGTGCTACGCTACGGCTTACGTGCGGTGTTACGGAAACATGGCAATGTCGAGTAAAAAGATCAGGTGGGTCGAACTATTGTACTAACTAGTCAATGAGACGCCAAAGAGCATCTTCTGTTATCAAAACATTATGTGTAATTTGGTGATACTCAGCGCTGGAGTAATGAGGATGATAATCATTGGTGAGATGTGTTATTATCGTAGTTAAAGTGACGACTTTGTTTGATGTCAAATCAATCAAAGGGTGGGGGGGGGGGGGGGAGAAGAGAGAGAGAGAGAGAGAGAGAGAGAGAGAGAGAGAGAGAGAGAGAGGAGAGAGAGAGAGAGAGAGAGAGAGAGGGGATTGATTAGTTAGCTTACTCGATATCATAATGGCGTCAAGACGTTTGCGAGAAGTATATTCAGAGTGGTGAGAAATGAATGAGTCGGAAGAACCCGGATGGATGATAAAAGACAAGGTGCTTAAGTAGTATGAGGAGATCAAGAAGTGGAGATGACAATCAATTTTGATGCGTGGGAAACGCCTCCATTGAAATTGTTGACACAGTGAAAAACTTGGGCACGTTATAGTTCCGGTCAGTCCAGCTGTGGGAGACGCAAAGGAAAGTTAGTCCTTGGAAAAGGCTCGACTGCATCCGGGATCGATCTTGGTCCCTTTGCGTGTGAAGCGAGCGCTCTACCAACAACTGAGCTATAGGGACCCCTAAAAGGCTCTTTTCGTACTCACATTTTCTCACCAAAGTATGTAGCGTTGTCCCCTGTAGAAAATAATTAATCAGTAGATTTTGAGCAGTGAAATCACGGGATTTGGGACACACCCTCAATCGCGTTCGGACAAACCTAGCTGATTGTTTACATAAAAAAAATAAAAAAATAAAAGAATGAAGTCGACTTCTAATTGCTCTTTAAAAAAATATTTTACATATCCAGTTAGGTGATTATTTCTGACTAACTTGTCTCAATCAGACTATAAACGTTTAAGGTTACACAGTTTTGTGTATTGATACGATTGGCCAAGCTGCAAGTATACCTGTGCACTTTCCTTGTTAGGAGTCACCGCCATTGTTTACTATATAGTTGCTCCTGGGAGAGCCCGAATCAAGTCGAAGGTCGTGGTTATGTACCCTTCCACTACAGGTCAATTGCAATAGGGCCTTTCAAGACACTCGTCCTTGATGTTAAGTGCTACTATTACTTAGAACCCCTTGTAAAGCGCTTTGAGCACATTAAGTGGATATACAAAAAGTTTACGTTTCCTCCCCCCCCCCACCCACACCTCACTCGGCTTTGACTTCCTCGTGTCACTTTACAGTTTGTGATTGTTCTTGTCAACCGAAGAAGAAGTTTGAACCCGAAACTTTTTTTGCTTGTTAATGTGCACTTTTATAAAGTTTTTACAAACAATAATATTTGACGTCATAAAGTCCTTAAAACTAAAATCGGGCATTAAAGTTGCGTTGACAACGGATGGCCTAAAACTAAAATCGGGCATGAAAGTTGTGTTGACACCGGATGTCTTAAAACTAAAATCGGGCACGAAAGTTGTGTTGACACCGGATGGCCTAAAACTAAAATCGGGCATGAAAGTTGTGTTGACACCGGATGTCTTAAAACTAAAATCGGGCATGAAGTTGTGTTGACACCGGATGTCTTAAAACTAAAATCGGGCATGAAAGTTGTGTTGACACCGGATGTCTTAAAACTAAAATCGGGCATGAAAGTTGTGTTGACACCGGATGGCTTAAAACTAAAATCGGGCATGACAAGTTGTGTTGACACCGGATCTTAAAACTAAAATCGGGCATGAAAGTTGTGTTGACACCGGATGTCTTAAAACTAAAATCGGGCATGAAAGTTGTGTTGACACCGGATGTCTTAAAACTAAAACCGGGCATGAAAGTTGTGTTGACACCGGATGTCTTAAAACTAAAATCGGGCATGAAAGTTGTGTTGACACCGGACGGCTTAAAACTAAAATCGGGCATGAAAGTTGTGTTGACACCGGATGGTTTCACATCGATATAAAGTCGTCACAACACCATCATTATTTCAATCTATATCAACTAGTTGGGAAAAGCAACCATAATTACATGGTTGGACCACCTTGCTGATCGATCCATGTTCCACAGACAGTAACTAGGAGGGTGGGGAGTGGGGGTGGGGGATAAACGCAATAATTAATACAGTTGACGGTGTTATAGAATTAAAATAGAAGAATTACTTTAGAGAAATCTAAGCAAAATCAGGGGCCAAAACTTTACTTTTATCTAATAATTCACCTCTGTCCGCCCCCTTACATTCTGTAGTTATACTCCATCATCATAATATTAATATACCGAGTGACATTCAAACGAGGTGAGCTACACCGTAGCCATCATAAAGTTATAGCCTGACATTGACCAAATAATGACGTCAAAATGCCAGTCTTTTGCCACAAAAGAAAATAAATCGTGACTTGTATTCAATATTTCAACCAATGAAATAACTTGTTTCCTTGAGCTCTACTAACGACAACTCACTAGATGCTACACTAACCTAAAAAATGACGTCAAACTGCCAGTCTTAGAGGGTTCTTGTTTCAGGCTATATGTTAACGATGGCTACGATTACACTCACAGATTCACTTTAAGATACATAAATAATTATATAAAAAGTAAAGACCATTATTACAAGAAGTGGGAAAGACAACATCCGTCTTTAATTCAGACGGATGAGGCGACACCGCCATCTTCTGAACTTCCAATGCATAATGGCTGCCGTTAGACAACAGATCCTGGTATAGCAAACAAGTCATGTTCTACTAGGTTGCGTTGATATTATAGTCCTGGATCGCAGCGTTTTGGCGCTATCAATGATCCAATATCTTCTCTTGTTGGTGCAGGATTCTCTCTCAGTCTAGATTAGGCAACATCCCCTTTCCGTGGAACGGTATTCTTTCAAGTCGGTCTACATCTCGTAATTATTGCGTTCCTTTCCGGAGTCAAAATGACGATAAGTATTATTGAATTGTAAGCTTCAATTTATTAAACGAAGACGGATACTTTGGACGTTTCGGGTTTCCCCTTTATTAACAAAACAGGATGACTGAAACACTCCAGACGAATGAGATAATGTGATAGTTAAGGTGAATAAACAAAAACATTGATGAGGCAGGAAAAAGTTTTTGTATATTCATCTTAACAACGCCACTATCACATTATCTCATTCGTCTGTAGTGTTTCATTCATCCTATTTTGTTGATAAAGGGGAAACCCGAAACGTCTATAGTACCTGTCTTCGTCTAATAAATTGAAGTTTACAATTCAATACTGTCCGGAGTCAAGGACGCTGAGTACTTAAAGTGTCGCCGGGGTTTCATTTGGCTCGCCCGTTTTGGCGGAATAGAAGCCAAGGATCTTCTCTAATCTATTTAGACTGAAAATCAAACATCAGTTTCCTTGGGTAATCTTGACCCATACAGACATTTAGGCTCTCTTGGTGTCCCTGTTAAGATTTAGAGATAGACAGATGCCCCGCATAGCCCACTTGCATAAGTATGTTACAATTGGGAAGTTTTACATAAGATCGTAGTACAGTAATTTGAAATCCCTGAATTCTCCTACAAGCCAAGAAGCTTCTAATTCTAGCACAGATTGGAGATCAATCCACTGACGTCCTCTGAATTTTCTAAGTCAATTAAAAATACGAAGTGACTATTTCTCCGAATGCTTAGGAAAATAAACTTGATCTCTATTTCTCAGAACGGTTTCCCTTCTCAAGATTTTTAAAAATTATTTGCGAGAGTGTATGAATGTGTGAATGATGAATGTGTATGCATTTTTATTGAGTTTTTTTTGGGGGTTTTTTTTGGCCAGTGTTTGGGCGCTCTGTCTTTTATTTCCAACTTCCTGTTAGACTTCTAACCTGTCTTTCAACCTCTGTTTCCGTCTTGAGACTTTAGTTTTGTTATTTAGGTTTACTTCTGTTCTCTCTTTGATAGTGCAGTGCGAAGTGCAAAAGTGAACGCGCCATGGAGTATTCGCGATAGACAGCACACCTTTTTGATAAAACAATAGATGTCTTTGTCAACAATGTGCCTAAAAAACGCTCGCTTGATGATTCGTGAGAATTCCATGTCCACTCTGTTTGAGCATTTACATTTGCATCAACATCGCGTCCGTAACCCATCAGCTACTGGAGGCTAGCCGACCATTCGGAGAAGTAGAGTTCAAGTTTATTTTCCTGAGCGTTTGGAGAGATAGAGCCGGCCTTTAAAATATTCAGATCTCAGGATATCTTCAGAAATAAGTATAATGATCGCGAGGACTTCATTCAGAAACTGGACTGTTTAAACAGTGTCCATGACACCCTTGAAAGATCAATTAAATCGCCCCCCCCCTCTCTCCCCCCCCCCTCTCTCTCTCCCCCCCCCCCCCCTACCTCCATAGCTCACTAGACCCTCCGAGCTAGAAAAAACCCGAGCCTTCCAGATAGATTCGCCCAAGGGGGCGATCGACATGCATGGTGACCAGAATGTCATGCGCCCTTCTCCCCCCCCCCCCCCCCCCCCCCCACTCCCCTTCCTCCCTCGTGACGGACTATTCTCGGCTATGTGGTCTTGTGTTATGACACTCCTTTTCGGATAGGAAGGTCCTGGGTCGAGCCTCGCTCGGCGCATAGTTGAGTCCTTGGAAAAGGCGCTTTACTCAACATTCTCTCACCGTACTCAGGTGTTAAAATGAGCACCTGGCCGCTAACAGCGTTGTCTCTGTCGGGTAAAAAAAAATGTAATATCGCCTAACAGGCGTCATGTCATGTCTCGTTCTATATGTTACGTGTTGCTGTTGGTCAGGGGCCACCTTGTAAAGCGCTTTGAGCTCGTTTAGTGGATATTGCGCTATATAAACGCCCTAGGTTCTCACCTGCATTGCGATTTCCCCGGGAAGAAGTGCAATGTGCTTGTTTATTCGAATGACTTACCTACCTGCTATTATTTACCCACCTACTTCACGTACAGAATGACTTCAAGTTGGTTTTAATCAGCGGTATCAAAGACACTAGAACCAACGGCCTAGACTATCATCAAAACATACCGTTCAATGACTAAACACATCTCTAAAAATTGATCAGAATTCCTTTTAACATTCATATACCGATGATTATAATTACTTTTAACCTGTCGAAAAGTCTTAACCCTAAAAACTCGAAGTCTTAGGTTTATTTTTATTTAATTATTTCATTAAAAAAATTTTTTTTTGGGACAAGTTTGGAGTTATTTCAATTATTTGAATTAACTTCTTTTCTGGCCAAAGTTAAAAATTAAAAAAAAATTGGTTCAGTCAGTGTTGACTATTATTGTTATAATAGTTATTCTCCATTGACTGTGTTGGTACTTGACATTATCAGGCCAGTGAAGTAGATGTCGCATGGGGGATTGTTGAGTGATAAGTTCCACGAAGCCGTAGTCTTATCATCATTGTTGTTGAAATGTAAATAAATACAATAAGATAAAATTCCCTTTATTCATCCCACAAGGGAAATTTGCCTCTTGGGTCTATTCCAAGGGAAGACTGGAATAACCAAGGCGTCAGCCGCAATGCAGCGCCACAAATTGAGCTAGGGTGCTAGGGTGACTTGCTCAAGGCCACACAGCGCAGCGGAGCGGCGGGTGATCGAACTCGATACCTTTCGGGTACGAAGCAAAGACCGTACCGCTGAGCCAACTGTCGTTTTTGTTTGTTGATAATTTGATGATTGTTTATTTTTTTCTTTGTTGTTGTTCTTATTTACAGGTGTGTTGTTGCTGTTGGTGTCGTTGTCGTTTCTTGTGCCATCATCATTGTGGCTGTTTATGATGATGATGATGAGTTTGTATTTGTTGTTGTTATTTATTATCTATATGGTTGTAGTTGTTGTTGTTGTTGTTGTCGTCGTTTCTTGTGACATCATCATTGGTGTTGTTTATAATATTTGGATTAATACGTCACATTGACAAGAAGGAAAGTAGTTCTCACATTACGTAAGTCACAAATTAAATTTTGTAATACTAAATACTAACAGTTTTTGCATTAGTTCAATTATTTGGATTTGAATTTAAAGTGAAAACGATTTGTGTATTATAATCGATTACAAGCTGGCAAAGAGTAGTTGTAAACACGCCTAACAGGCAAGACGTGTCGTTGTGTGCTCTGGTGTATTTTAATTGTTTTGTGATTTCTACATATTGATACCTGGACATTTTTACTTCGTTGGACTCGTTAAAACATACTGTTTCTTATTGTATAGTTTTTATCAATTCTTAAGAAAGGACTACTGTATAATTCTGTATTTTATCATGGAAACTGTAAGTTTTAAAAGATTTTTACACAGTCACTTAATGGCCGCCGCACTCTTACGAACATTGTTCACCTTATTTTTAGCCGTGATTTACCACCATCATTATTTTAATAATTGTGAACACTTTTATTCAACATCTGATTTTTACAACAGGCCTCGAGGCGGTAAACGTAAACAACGTCACATTCCAGCTGCGATTTTTATCTCAAGTGATCCGATTTTTTACAATAATATTAATAAGTACAGGCCTCGGGGAGGCAAACGGAAACAACATAACATCTCAATGGTAACAACTCGTCGTCCACCCCGCCCCCACACACAACCCCCGTCCACCACCAACACTTGTAACTGTACCAACCACAAACAGTTTCACAAACGACAACAATAACATTGTTATTGGTCTTCTGAATGCACAGTCCTGCCGTAACAAAACCGAAGAATTAAACGATTTATTAACGGAGAAGAACTTCGATATTCTATTTATAGTAGAGACATGGCTCTCACAGTCTGGAGACGACCCAGTTGAAAAAGCTATGACACCCCCTGGGTACCATTTAGATCGTATCCAAGGAAAGATCAGCGAGGGGGTGGCATTGGCGTATTTTATAAAACAAAATTATGTAAACATGTGGAAATCATCGAAATGCGCTGCAAAACAATGGAGGCCATTGATCTTAGATTATCCCTCCAGAATACAAGATACAACTTCAACTGCATCTACCGACCGCCAGCAAACAAGAAAAACAAAATAAAATTACCTGATGTTAGGAAGGAAATCAACGAGATGCTAACTTTGCAACACACGCGTCCTGGCCATTCAATTATACTCGGCGACTTTAATTTTCACTTCGACAACGTCACAGACACCGCCAAATTGCACGAGTCATTATCAGAGAACAACATGTGCCAGATCGTAACAACGCCAACCCACTCTGCTGGTCATATTTTAGATTGGGTAATTGTAGAAAATTCAGAGTTCCAAAAAACCAACGCCACCGTCGATTATCTCCCCTTTTCGGACCACTCCCTCATTTCTTTCAATCTTGACGTTTCAAAACCATGCCAAGAAACCACCACCACATCAACCAGAAACATTAAAGGCATTAATTTGGACAATTTCAGAGGCGATTTAGAAACAAAACTTACTAAAAATTCAATTATTTCTCCAGACCAGTGGAATAGTTGTCTCATTGAAACGCTTGACAAACATGCGCCATTCCAAACAAGGACCGTCACCAACCGCAAGTATGCTCCGTGGTATACGTCGGACGTTAAAGAAGCTAAAACGAAGTGTCGGAGAGCAGAAAGACTGCTGAAAACATCAGGCCTCATGATTCATCGTGAAATATTCAAGAGCGCATTTCGTGCCTGGAAGACAACAATAAAAAAGGCAAAGACCACGTATTTTCTTTCAAAATTTGAAACTTCTAAATCTTGTAAACAATTATTTAACATCTGCAATGATCTACTTGGACGTGAAAGATGCACTTCATTACCATCTACAACCAATCAAAGAGACTTGCCAGACACATTTGTCAACTTTTTTAAAGACAAAATCCATAACATTCGTTCAGAACTAGATCGGCATGAACCATTTATAGATACAAATACATTCTGTGGTACCCTTTAGACAAGTTCCAACCAGTTTCACCTAGTTTCATAAACGAGTTGATAAAAAAAGCCCCCATTAAATCCTGCGACCTTGATCCCCTACCAGCACAGCTTTTGGCCAGCTCCATCGATACATTATTACCATCCATTACAT
>NC_088364.1:18706078-18718578 GCF_034508935.2 Berghia stephanieae
TTGTTATTGTTTTTTTTGCCATCAATGTTTATGAGTAATTATCACTAAACTGTATTAACCAGACTATACAGTTCATGGTTACACATATTTGTGTGTGTTGGTCCGTCATATTTCCGGATGGCAATGTTGTGAGCTTCTTGGCCAAGCGCATACTATCTACATCCACTAAACGTGCACAAAGCGCTCTACGAGAGGTCCCCTAGCCAACATTTGACACGTAGGACGAGATGGAGACAACGCTGTTTATGGATAGGTAATTATTTTACACCTGAGTACGGAGAGAGAATGTGAGTAAAGGGCCTTTTCCAAGGACGTCACTGCTCGCCGCTCAGAACAGGACTGGAACTCTGGACCTTTCAGTGCGAATGCAAGTGTCATACCACTAGACAACATTATAGCAGCACACATTCACAAAATACAATGTTTACTTATAACCCGTTAACATGTAGACTACGAGCAGCGCATGCGTGTCACAATTTACCGGTGTTCAACCAATCAAGTATCTCGCCCAAAAAAATCTGATGATCACATGGGTCTACGTGCTACGCTACGGCTTACGTGCGGTGTTACGGAAACATGGCAATGTCGAGTAAAAAGATCAGGTGGGTCGAACTATTGTACTAACTAGTCAATGAGACGCCAAAGAGCATCTTCTGTTATCAAAACATTATGTGTAATTTGGTGATACTCAGCGCTGGAGTAATGAGGATGATAATCATTGGTGAGATGTGTTATTATCGTAGTTAAAGTGACGACTTTGTTTGATGTCAAATCAATCAAAGGGTGGGGGGGGGGGGGGGGAGAGAGAGAGAGAGAGAGAGAGAGAGAGAGAGAGAGAGAGAGAGAGAGAGAGAGAGAGAGAGAGAGAGAGAGAGGGGATTGATTAGTTAGCTTACTCGATATCATAATGGCGTCAAGACGTTTGCGAGAAGTATATTCAGAGTGGTGAGAAATGAATGAGTGGGAAGAACCCGGATGGATGATAAAAGACAAGGTGCTTAAGTAGTATGAGGAGATCAAGAAGTGGAGATGACAATCAATTTTGATGCGTGGGAAACGCCTCCATTGAAATTGTTGACACAGTGAAAAACTTGGCACGTTATAGTTCCGGTCAGTCCAGCTGTGGGAGACGCAAAGGAAAGTTAGTCCTTGGAAAAGGCTCGACTGCATCCGGATCGATCTTGGTCCCTTTGCGTGTGAAGCGAGCGCTCTACCAACAACTGAGCTATAGAGACCCCTAAAAGGCTCTTTTCGTACTCAACATTTTCTCACCAAAGTATGTAGCGTTGTCCCCTGTAGAAAATAATTAATCAGTAGATTTTGAGCAGTGAAATCACGGGATTTGGGACACACCCTCAATCGCGTTCGGACAAACCTAGCTGATTGTTTACATAAAAAGATTTTTTTTAATTAAAAAAAAAATAAAAAAAAGAATGAAGTCGACTTCTAATTGCTCTTTAAAAAAATATTTTACATATCCAGTTAGGTGATTATTTCTGACTAACTTGTCTCAATCAGACTATAAACGTTTAAGGTTACACAGTTTTGTGTATTGATACGATTGGCCAAGCTGCAAGTATACCTGTGCACTTTCCTTAGTTAGGAGTCACCGCCATTGTTTACTATATAGTTGCTCCTGGGAGAGCCCGAATCAAGTCGAAGGTCGTGGTTATGTACCCTTCCACTACAGGTCAATTGCAATAGGGCCTTTCAAGACACTCGTCCTTGATGTTAAGTGCTACTATTACTTAGAACCCCTTGTAAAGCGCTTTGAGCACATTAAGTGGATATACAAAAAGTTTACGTTTCCCCCCCCCCCCCCCCCCACCCACACCTCACTCGGCTTTGACTTCCTCGTGTCACTTTACAGTTTGTGATTGTTCTTGTCAACCGAAGAAGAAGTTTGAACCCGAAACTTTTTTTGCTTGTTAATGTGCACTTTTATAAAGTTTTTACAAACAATAATATTGACGTCATAAAGTCCTTAAAACTAAAATCGGGCATTAAAGTTGCGTTGACAACGGATGGCCTAAAACTAAAATCGGGCATGAAAGTTGTGTTGACACCGGATGTCTTAAAACTAAAATCGGGCACGAAAGTTGTGTTGACACCGGATGGCCTAAAACTAAAATCGGGCATGAAAGTTGTGTTGACACCGGATGTCTTAAAACTAAAATCGGGCATGGAAGTTGTGTTGACACCGGATGTCTTAAAACTAAAATCGGGCATGAAAGTTGTGTTGACACCGGATGTCTTAAAACTAAAATCGGGCATGAAAGTTGTGTTGACACCGGATGGCTTAAAACTAAAATCGGGCATGCAAGTTGTGTTGACACCGGATATCTTAAAACTAAAATCGGGCATGAAAGTTGTGTTGACACCGGATGTCTTAAAACTAAAATCGGGCATGAAAGTTGTGTTGACACCGGATGTCTTAAAACTAAAACCGGGCATGAAAGTTGTGTTGACACCGGATGTCTTAAAACTAAAATCGGGCATGAAAGTTGTGTTGACAACCGGACGGCTTAAAACTAAAATCGGGCATGAAAGTTGTGTGTTGACACCGGATGGTTTCACATCGATATAAAGTCGTCACAACACCATCATTATTTCATTCTATATCAACTAGTTGGGAAAAGCAACCATAATTACATGGTTGGACCACCTTGCTGATCGATCCATGTTCCACAGACAGTAACTAGGAGGGTGGGGAGTGGGGGTGGGGGATAAACGCAATAATTAATACAGTTGACGGTGTTATAGAATTAAAATAGAAGAATTACTTTAGAGAAATCTAAGCAAAATCAGGGGCCAAAACTTTACTTTTATCTAATAATTCACCTCTGTCCGCCCCCTTACATTCTGTAGTTATACTCCATCATCATAATATTAATATACCGAGTGACATTCAAACGAGGTGAGCTACACCGTAGCCATCATAAAGTTATAGCCTGACATTGACCAAATAATGACGTCAAAATGCCAGTCTTTTGCCACAAAAGAAAATAAATCGTGACTTGTATTCAATATTTCAACCAATGAAATAACTTGTTTCCTTGAGCTCTACTAACGACAACTCACTAGATGCTACACTAACCTAAAAAATGACGTCAAACTGCCAGTCTTAGAGGGTTCTTGTTTCAGGCTATATGTTAACGATGGCTACGATTACACTCACAGATTCACTTTAAGATACATAAATAATTATATAAAAAGTAAAGACCATTATTACAAGAAGTGGGAAAGACAACATCCGTCTTTAATTCAGACGGATGAGGCGACACCGCCATCTTCTGAACTTCCAATGCATAATGGCTGCCGTTAGACAACAGATCCTGGGTATAGCAAACAAGTCATGTTCTACTAGGTTGCGTTGATATTATAGTCCTGGATCGCAGCGTTTTGGCGCTATCAATGATCCAATATCTTCTCTTGTTGGTGCAGGATTCTCTCTCAGTCTAGATTAGGCAACATCCCCTTTCCGTGGAACGGTATTCTTTCAAGTCGGTCTACATCTCGTAATTATTGCGTTCCTTTCCGGAGTCAAAATGACGATAAGTATTATTGAATTGTAAGCTTCAATTTATTAAACGAAGACGGATACTATCACATTATCTCATTCGTCTGTAGTGTTTCATTCATCCTATTTTGTTGATAAAGGGGAAACCCGAAACGTCTATAGTACCTGTCTTCGTCTAATAAATTGAAGTTTACAATTCAATACTGTCCGGAGTCAAGGACGCTGAGTACTTAAAGTGTCGCCGGGGTTTCATTTGGCTCGCCCGTTTTGGCGGAATAGAAGCCAAGGATCTTCTCTAATCTATTTAGACTGAAAATCAAACATCAGTTTCCTTGCGGGTAATCTTGACCCATACAGACATTTAGGCTCTCTTGGTGTCCCTGTTAAGATTTAGAGATAGACAGATGCCCCGCATAGCCCACTTGCATAAGTATGTTACAATTGGGAAGTTTTACATAAGATCGTAGTACAGTAATTTGAAATCCCTGAATTCTCCTACAAGCCAAGAAGCTTCTAATTCTAGCACAGATTGGAGATCAATCCACTGACGTCCTCTGAATTTTCTAAGTCAATTAAAAATACGAAGTGACTATTTCTCCGAATGCTTAGGAAAATAAACTTGATCTCTATTTCTCAGAACGGTTTCCCTTCTCAAGATTTTTAAAAATTATTTGCGAGAGTGTATGAATGTGTGAATGATGAATGTGTATGCATTTTTATTGAGTTTTTTTTTGGGGGTTTTTTTTTGGCCAGTGTTTGGGCGCTCTGTCTTTTATTTCCAACTTCCTGTTAGACTTCTAACCTGTCTTTCAACCTCTGTTTCCGTCTTGAGACTTTAGTTTTGTTATTTAGGTTTACTTCTGTTCTCTCTTTGATAGTGCAGTGCGAAGTGCAAAAGTGAACGCGCCATGGAGTATTCGCGATAGACAGCACACCTTTTTGATAAAACAATAGATGTCTTTGTCAACAATGTGCCTAAAAAACGCTCGCTTGATGATTCGTGAGAATTCCATGTCCACTCTGTTTGAGCATTTACATTTGCATCAACATCGCGTCCGTAACCCATCAGCTACTGGAGGCTAGCCGACCATTCGGAGAAGTAGAGTTCAAGTTTATTTTCCTGAGCGTTTGGAGAGATAGAGCCGGCCTTTAAAATATTCAGATCTCAGGATATCTTCAGAAATAAGTATAATGATCGCGAGGACTTCATTCAGAAACTGGACTGTTTAAACAGTGTCCATGACACCCTTGAAAGATCAATTAAATCGCCCCCCCCCCCCCTCCTCCCCCCCCCCCTCCTCCCCCCCCCCCCTACCTCCATAGCTCACTAGACCCTCCGAGCTAGAAAAAACCCGAGCCTTCCAGATAGATTCGCCCAAGGGGGCGATCGACATGCATGGTGACCAGAATGTCATGCGCCTCTCTCTCTCCCCCCCCCCCTCCCCCACCCCACTCCCCTTCCTCCCTCGTGACGGACTATTCTCGGCTATGTGGTCTTGTGTTATGACACTCCTTTTCGGATAGGAAGGTCCTGGGGTCGAGCCTCGCTCGGCGCATAGTTGAGTCCTTGGAAAAGGCGCTTTACTCAACATTCTCTCACCGTACTCAGGCGTTAAAATGAGCACCTGGCCGCTAACAGCGTTGTCTCTGTCGGGTAAAAAAAAATGTAATATCGCCTAACAGGCGTCATGTCATGTCTCGTTCTATATGTTACGTGTTGCTGTTGGTCAGGGGCCACCTTGTAAAGCGCTTTGAGCTCGTTTAGTGGATATTGCGCTATATAAACGCCCTAGGTTCTCACCTGCATTGCGATTTCCCCGGGAAGAAGTGCAATGTGCTTGTTTATTCGAATGACTTACCTACCTGCTATTATTTACCCACCTACTTCACGTACAGAATGACTTCAAGTTGGTTTTAATCAGCGGTATCAAAGACACTAGAACCAACGGCCTAGACTATCATCAAAACATACCGTTCAATGACTAAACACATCTCTAAAAATTGATCAGAATTCCTTTTAACATTCATATACCGATGATTATAATTACTTTTAAACCTGTCGAAAAGTCTTAACCCTAAAAAACTCGAAGTCTTAGGTTTATTTTATTTAATTATTTCATTAAAAAAATTTTTTTTTGGGACAAGTTTGGAGTTATTTCAATTATTTGAATAACTTCTTTTCTGGCCAAAGTTAAAAATTAAAAAAAAATTGGTTCAGTCAGTGTTGACTATTATTGTTATAATAGTTATTCTCCATTGACTGTGTTGGTACTTGACATTATCAGGCCAGTGAAGTAGATGTCGCATGGGGGATTGTTGAGTGATAAGTTCCACGAAGCCGTAGTCTTATCATCATTGTTGTTGAAATGTAAATAAATACAATAAGATAAAATTCCCTTTATTCATCCCACAAGGGAAATTTGCCTCTTGGGTCTATTCCAAGGGAAGACTGGAATAACCAAGGCGTCAGCCGCAATGCAGCGCCACAAATTGAGCTAGGGTGCTAGGGTGACTTGCTCAAGGCCACACAGCGCAGCGGAGCGGCGGGTGATCGAACTCGATACCTTTCGGGTACGAAGCAAAGACCGTACCGCTGAGCCAACTGTCGTTTTTGTTTGTTGATAATTTGATGATTGTTTATTTTTTTCTTTGTTGTTGTTCTTATTTACAGGTGTGTTGTTGCTGTTGGTGTCGTTGTCGTTTCTTGTGCCATCATCATTGTGGCTGTTTATGATGATGATGATGAGTTTGTATTTGTTGTTGTTATTTATTATCTATATGGTTGTAGTTGTTGTTGTTGTTGTTGTCGTCGTTTCTTGTGACATCATCATTGGTGTTGTTTATAATATTTGGATTAATACGTCACATTGACAAGAAGGAAAGTAGTTCTCACATTACGTAAGTCACAAATTAAATTTTGTAATACTAAATACTAACAGTTTTTGCATTAGTTCAATTATTTGGATTTGAATTTAAAGTGAAAACGATTTGTGTATTATAATCGATTACAAGCTGGCAAAGAATCGATAATTCATTGTTAGGAATCACAATCATAATAATGTGTGTATCGTCATTGTGTGTCGTATTCATGGGAATATAAACACCACCACCACCACCACCACCACCACCACCACCACCACCACCACCACCACCACCACCACCACCACCACATCACCACCACCACCACCACCACCACAACAACAACAACAACAACAACAACAACAACACATAATAATGTGTGTATCGTCATTGTGTGTCGTATTCATGGTAATATAAACACCACCACCACCACCACCACCACCACCACCACCACCACCACCACCACCACCACCACCACCACCACCACCACCATCACCACCACCACCACCAACAACAACAACAACAACAGCAACAACAACAACAGCAACAACAACAACAACAACAACAGCAACACAACTACTACTACTCCCAACAAAACATCACCATCGTTACTAAACGACTCGCCGTAGAATTTGAACATTTATACAGTGCAATATCCACTAAACGTGCTCAAGGCGCTTTACAAGTTGCCCCTAGTTGACATCAACACTTAACATGTAGGACGTTGCAAATTAAGATATTTAGGAGCAGGCACCGGCGTAAGATAAAGAACTAAACAAGCATTTATGAAAGGTGCCAGACAAAGCAAGGAAGAAAAATACAAGAAAAAAAAAACATAAAAAAAAAATCAGTTGACCTCGACTGGGTCTCGAACCTCAGACCATCTCATTACCGATGGTCTGAAGTTTGATCCCCAGTCGACTGATTATTTGGCCGTTTTTTTCTTGTATTTTTCTTTTGCTTTGTCTGGCACCCTTTATACACACTTGTTCAGTTCTTTAATATATAGGACGAGACGTGACGATATTATGTAATACAACATGATATTAAAAAAAAAAATCCCTTTATTCATCAAATAGGGGGATTTGTCTTTAAGGTCTAGGAAGACTGAAATAACCCAGGTGTCAGCCACAGTGCAGCGCCGCAAATGACATCATAATATGCCCATTGTTATTAATTATTGTTTTTAGGATTTAAAAAAAAAATACGATTTTTCATTTCACACATTTTCCAAGTAAAAAAATATTATATTGGATTCTAAACAGCATCAGTGACAACAGAATCGGAAGATTTGTGCGCCTATGTGGTCTTGTGGTCTGACACTCGCTTTCGGATCGGAAGGTCCTGGTTTCGTGCCTCGCTCGACGCATAGTTGAGTCCTTGGAAAAGACTCTTTACTCACATTTTCTCACCGTACTCAGGTGTAAAATGAGTACCTGGCCGTTAACAACGTTGTCTTTGTCCGAAAAATTGTAATATCGCCTAACAGGCGGCATGTCCCGTCCTACATGTTAAATGTTGCTGTTGACCAGGGACCCCTTGTAAAGCGCTTTGAGCACATTTAGTGGATATTGCGCTATATAAAAGCTCATAAAAAAGAAAGAAATAGCTGCAGCAGCAGCAGTAGAAGGAGCAATAACAGCAACAGTTGGCGTGGCAGTAGCACTAAAATAAATACATTAAAAAAACAAAAACAATTCCCTTTATTCATCCCATAGGGGAAATTTGTCTCTAGGGTCTATTCCAAGGGAAGACTGAAATAACCCAGGCGTCAACCGCAGTGCAGCGCCGCAAACTGAGCTAGGGCAAGGTGACTTGCTCAAGGCCACACAGAGCAGCGGCGAATGATCGAACTCGGTACTTTTCGGGTAGGAAGCAAAGACCGTACCGCTGAGCCACGCAGCCCCAATGGCAGAGAGCGTAATATTACTTCTTATTTCGTTTCAATTAAAAATGTTTTTTTTTTTAAAAATGAGCATTCATTTATATAGAGCAATATCCACTAAACTAAAGCTCAAAGCGCTTTACAAGGGGTCCCTGGCCAACAGCAACACTTAACATGAAGGACGGGACATGACGCCTGTTAGGCGATATTATTATTTTTTTTTCGGACAGAGACAACGCTGTTAACGGCCAGGTACTCATTTAACACCCGAGTACAGTGAGAGAATGTGAGTAAAGACAATTTTCCAAGGACTCAACTAGGCTCGAACCCAGGATAATCCGATCCGAAAATGAGTGTCATACCACAAGACCACATAGCGCACAATTTACTCGATATTAAAACTATGTAACTTAATTTTATTTTTAAAAGTTATGCAATATCCTTTATTATTTTGTTTGATTCTATTTTATATTACAACCACCTTTATAATATTACTTTACTTGTAACATCTGTTTGAATGAAAAATCGAAATAAAAAAAAAAATAATAAAAAATCCTTCAAATCATAATGAATAATAATGAGTATTTGATGTAATGTAGATATTATCAATATAGCAACTCTAATAATAATCTATCTATCTCCCTCTTTCTACCCCCTCCCCCCCCCCCCACCTTTTTTTTTACACACACACACGCACACACACACACACACATATACACACACACACACATACACACCACCACCACCACTAACTGCATAATGTTATATTATAACATTATTATTTGTAGAACACGATAATCGTCGGTAAGTCGTTTGGTGACGGTGTTGTGTGTTGTGTTGTGTTGTGCTGGCCGTGAACGTTGTCGATTTGGTTGTCGTTGTTGTTGCTGGTATTGTTGTTGTTGTTGTTGTTGTTGTTGTTGTTGTTGTTGTTTGTATTGGCATTATAACCACGATGACGATATAATTATTATTCATAACAATCAAGTATCGATTCCTTGCCAGGTTGATAGCGATAACTTTTGCTTACGCGTCGATTAACCACATGAAACATTTGATTATTATTATTATTATTATTATTATTATTATTATTATTATTATTATTATTATTATTATTGTATTATTATTATTATTATTATTATTATTGTAGCGTTATAATAGAATATTTCTTGTTTGTTTTATCAATTATTATTATCATCATTATCATTGCTATCATTTCAATCGTGTACTACTACTACTACTACTACTACTACTACTACTACTACTACTACTACTACTACTACTACTACTACTACTACTACTACTACTACTACTACTACTACCACTACTACTACTACTACTACTACTACTACTACTACTACTACTACTACTACTACTACGCCTAAAACTACTACTACTATTAAAAAAAAAAATTAAAATTGAGCCTTATATAGCGCAATATCCACTAAATGTGCTCAAAGCGCTTTACAAGGGGTCCCTGGTCAACAGCAACATTTGACATGTAGGACGGGACAAGCCGCCTGTTAGGCGATATTACAATTTTTCGGACAAATACAACGCTGTTAACGGTCAGGTACTCATTTTACACCTGAGTCCGGTGAGAGAAAGTGAGTAAAGAGCCTTTTCCAAGGACTCAACTATGCGCCGAGCGCGAGGCTCGAACCCAGGTCCTTCCGATCCGAAAGCGAGTGTCATACCACAAGACCACTACTACTACTACTACTACTACTACTACTACTACTACTACTACTACTACTACTACTACTACTACTACTACTACTACTACTACTACTACTATAATACTACTACTATAACTACACTACAATAAGATAATAATAATAATAATGATAATAATGAATAATAATAATGATAATAATAATAATAATAATAATAATAATAATAATAATAATAATAATAATAATAATAATGATAATAATAATAACAATAATAATAGTAACATCAATAATAAGGAAACGAATGAATTAAACTAAAAATAGTGATTTTTTCACGTCCTTGGTATATTCTATATTATTATCATATACCAGAGATAATGCAATCTCTTTCTGTGACAACATCCGCCAGCCTGGCAACAATCAATGTTTATCTCAGTTGAGAGGAAGAGAATCCCCATTATTGATGAGGTGGGAAGGAGAAGGAGAAGGAGGAGGAAGAGGAGGAGGAGGAGAGACGATAGGGGGAGAAGGACCGAAAGTGAGGACGAAGAGCGGGAAGAAAAAAAAAAAGGGGGGGGGGGGGGGGGGGGGGGGGGGGGGGGGGGAGAACAAAGTAATCGATCAGCGGAGAAATAGAAGATGATGATTATCGATCACTCTTGCCTGGCCATGAATTGTGCACTCATTAAAAACCAGAAACATTCCTATTCTATCAATAGTTATACTAAGTGATCCGCAGTCCATCAGAGACATACGGCCCGTGTTATGGGGTTGGTGTTGATTCCGGCATCTTTATTGTTTCCATAACGGCGACAACTTTGTTCGCTACCTTTTTTCGGTTAGGACGCTCTCTCGTATATAGCAGAATAATCTTCCACCAAATTTTAACAGACCACCACCAGCACCACCACCACCACCACCACTATCCTAACCACTCGCGACAACCACCACCATCACCACCACCATCATCATCACCACCACCACCACCACCACCACCACCACCACCACCACCACCACCACCACAACCACCACCAACACCAACACCACCACAACCATCACCACCACCAACACCCCCTCCACACACCACCACCATCACCACCCTCATCATTATCATCACCACCACAACGACCACCAACACCACACTACACAACCACCACCATCACCACCACCATCATCGCCATCACCACCACTACCACGACCAACACAACCACCACCACAAAACACAACCACCACCACTACCACCACTACCACCAGTTCAGACACAACCACTATACCACACCAGCCATTTTTTGTACTGCCCTACACATTCTTCTATGGGCCGTTTTCCTATCCGACTTTTCAACAATACTCCGAAAAAACATCATTTTCTATTTTTGGTTAGAAAAACTGACAGAAAATCTCACTAGATTAAGATGACCTCACAGTGGGTAACCTCAACTTGTCAAACTGTGTTAAACCTGAGACTCCATTTTAAAAAAAAGACTTTACTTGACAATCTGAATATTCTCTGTCGCCTTTATTATGTGCGGCTATGTCATTGTGGTCAAGTGGTATGACACTCGCCTTCGGACTGAAAGGTCCTGAGTTCGAGTCTTGCGCTTGAGCGGCTCATAGTTGAGTCCATGGAAAAAAAGTTCTTTACTCACATTTTCTCATCGTACTCGGGTATAAACTGAGTAACCTGGCCGTAAACAGTGTTGTCTCAGTCGGAAAACAACATGCTATCGTCTAACAGGCGTCATGTCATGTCTCGTCCTGTTAAGGCCTGCTGTTGACTTGTAAAACTCTTTGAGCACGTTTTGTGGATATTGCCCTGTATGCTCATGTTTATAAAATAAATCTCTTGATATATAGATAGTATGCGCTTGGCTAAGAAGCTCACAACATTGCCATCCGGAAGTATAACGGACCAACACATAAAACTATGTGTAACCATGAACTTTTATAGTCTGGTTAATACAGTTTAGTGAGAATTACTCATAAACGCGGATGGCAAAATACAACAACAAAGTACTGAGTGACGTCAACTTCATTCTATCTATAAAATAATAGTTTTCTGTCCGAAATGAGAGAAAAGCGATTTGTCGGTGCATGCTCTTTTTTCCTTTCCTACTTTTTCTCCACATATTTTTATATCTTTTATTTCTTTCCGCCGTCTATTTCGACCGATGTGTTTTCCCCTTTGTTTGTTCAATTCGCTCCTCTATTTCTCATCCTTTCTGCCTTCTGTAAAAATTTGGTCTTTGTTTGTTCAAGGACATACAACCCTCTTGCCCCTCCCATCCCCCCTCCCCCCATCTTCTCTTCCCCTCTTTACTCTCTTCCAGACCCCCCTCCTCTTTTCCAAATCCTTCCCCTCTCTCTCTCTCTCTCTCTCTCTCTCTCTCTCTCTCTCTCTCTCTCTCTCTTCCTCTGTCTTTTTCTATCTATCTATCTCCCTCTTCCTCTCTCTATCCCCCCTCCCACTGTCTCTGCTCTGTCTCTCTAACCCCCTCTCTTCCTCCCTCTGTCTCTTTTGTCACCCTACAACCCCCCCCCCCCCCAATCTCCCTCTATAATGATA
>NC_088364.1:18723578-18768578 GCF_034508935.2 Berghia stephanieae
ACATTCAAATGACATGGACACTGCCCGGGACACGAACTCGATTGAAACCCACAAAACAACTTGCATGATTGTCTTCGAAAAACGCCCAGAACTAATTTGCATGTACAATGAAACGCCGTTATACTGCACGCCCCAATGACTTCCATTCGGCTCTGATAGTAAAGGTAACACTTAATTTAGAAAATTATTTTCAACTGCTCTGTCTGCATGCGTTGTCTTTGGAGCCTTAGGGACTCACGGGCCGGATTTCATTCCGGTTTTTCTTTCTTTATGCCCTTCCGCCACGACATCATAAGATATCGTCGCCTATGCATTCCATGAAGGAATATAGATAATTTATCAAACAAGATGTCTGATGTCAACAGGAATCACCATTGTTGTCCAAGTGAGAAAATTGGGGGTTAATGATAGTTCCCTAGGAAAAAAAAAACGAAAGTGCCTGAAGCGGGGACGTTCCGGGCCACAGTGCAATACCTTAACCACTCGACCACTTCACCCCCATTTTGGTACTATTAAAAGGACAGAAGCAATTTCTCGGCATCATTAAAATTAGGTTAAAACGCTAGTTTATCGCAAAGATCTTTCCATAGATATGACAAAGTCTGCAACAATCACCACTGGGTGCAAAATGGCGGTCAGAGAAATAATAATCTTAACAGCACATTGACTAGGCCGCCCTAGACCGTAGCCATCGTTAACATAATATAGCCTGACACTAGAACCCTCCAGGACTTATAGTTTGACGTCATATTTTAGGTTTGTGCGGCGTCTCGTGAGTAGTCGGTCGTTAGTAGAGCTCAAGGAAACAAGTGATTCCATTGGTTGAACTACTGAATACAACTACAACTCACAATTTGTTTTCTTTTCCGGCCAAAGACTTGTCTTTTGACGTCATTTTTTGGTCAGTGTCAGGCTATAAATTAACGATGGCTTACACCCAGACAAACACCCAGAGACGAAGCCTGCAGATCTGACCTGGGAAGAATAGAAACCAAGGCGACGACGGAAGAAGATGGATAACTAGTGTTGAGTGTTGAGGTCACATAGGGAAAGTCGATGCACGTCCATTTTGCTTGCTTAATCCAGGGTGTGAACGAGTAACGAGCCCTGGTATAATATCTATGTGTGTGAGATATATATATATAGATAGGCAGATAGATAGATAGATAGATAGACAGACAGACAGACAGACAGACAGACAGACAGATAGATAGATAGATAGATAGATAGATAGATAGATAGACAGATATGTAGATAGATAGATAGATAGATAGATAGATAGACATGTAGATAGATAGATAGATAGATAGATAGATAGATAGATAGATGATAGATAGATGGATATATATATATATATATATATATATATATATATAGATAGATAGACAGACAGACAGATGGATAGATAAATATATAGATAGACAGATAGATAGATAGACAGATAGATAGATAGATAGATAGATAGATAGATAGATAGATAGATAGATAGACAGATAGATAGAGAGAAGACAGATATATAGAGGTAAAGAGAGGGGAAGACAAAAAAAAAGAGAGAAATATTAGATAGAGAGATAGATAGATAAAGTGACAGATAAATATACAGATAGATAGATAGAAAGATAGATAGATAGATAGATAGATAGATAGATAGATAGAGAGAGAGATAGATAGATAGATAGATAGAGAGAGAGAGAGAGAGAGAGAGAGAGAGAGAGAGAGAGAGAGAGAGAGAGAGAATGTTGGAAGGTATAAGAAACCTAGATTATTGTAAGAATGCCAGAACAAAAAGGACGCTTAGCAGAAGACTTGAACCGAAGACATGATGTATACTGTAGAGAATTGAAATTTTATTCCATAATATGCCATACAGGTGATTATGAGGATGGCGGAAGGGAGGAGATAGATAGTTCGAAGTTGACGTCACTCAGGTCTTTGTTATTGTTTTTTTCCATCCCCGTTTATGAGTAATTCTCACTAAACTGTATTAACCAGACAGCACACATGTAAACACTTTTTAGGGCTCGATGATTTCTACGAGTGAACAAAACTCACAAAATCACACAAATAATTTTAAAAACAAGCCTTAACACCGGATACCAGTCCCATGTAGAGAGGTCATTGTCATTTTTCTTTGTCCACAAACTAAGGGACTGAATTTGGTAGATAATGCATTCACTGAATTCTGTAAAGAATTGAAATTTGATTCCATATTATGCCATACTGGTAATAATTAAACGAAAAATTGAGGAGCGCAATGAGCATGGTGAGACTGTGGAATGTGGCACAAACTCGTACTACAGTATTTGTTTTTCTTACTTTAATCCGATGTATGGATACTTCGGGATATCGAGAGTTGACTGTGTATATTATTATGTATGCATTATGTAGTTTGTTTCGTTTACAGTTTATAGAAATTTCACCTGCACAGACTTTGATCCGCGTTCACTCCACGCTTACAGCAGGCAGCCCTTTAACGCCGAGTTCTTTTATCATGAAATCTATTTTTATTGGTGGTGGAAGTTATGCGATTAATTGTAATGTTTGAAGGACATATATATATATATATATATATATATATATATATATATATATATATATATATATATATATATATATATACCTATATAGATGTTATGCGCTTGGCAAAGAAGCTCACAACATTGCCATCCGGAAGTATAACGTACCAACACACAAAACTATGTGTAACCTTGAGCGTTTATAGTCTGGTAGATACAGTTTAGTGAGAATTACTCATAAACGCGGATGGCAAAAAAAAAAGAAAAAAAAAGCAATAACAAAGACTAGAGTGACGTCATCATCGTTCTATCTATAATATATTTACTTTCTCAATAGACAAAAGAGGACATATCATACGATTATTACACTTTTGATTTTTGGAATTTCGGGCGTGTCCCCAACCGCTGTACAAGCTTGCGAGTGTCTCTATAAGAAAAATAATACAGATTGGAGGTTTTACAATCGTTTGGTTTGACAACAACCTTTGTCCGAGTTCTGCTGAAGAGGCGATTACTCTCACTGTACTAAGGTGTAAATGAGTAGTCATTAAAGTCAGTAAATAGTTGTCACTATATAAAAACTAATATTAACTATATTATATATTAAGTGTTCCTGTTGACTTAGATCCCCTTGTAAAGTGCTCTGGACACACGAAGTAGATACTGCTTCATTATATAAAAACTCTAACTTAATGTTAGAGTTAAGTCGAACTCCGGTGGTAACGAGATCGTCAGTTAAAGTTAGCGACGTTCAATGCGATTTGACATTATAAAATACGAGGGTTGAACACCCAACAAAACACACGCATACACATACACACCAATAACCATAGCCAAACAAACAACAAATCTCACTATTGCCTGAATGACAAACAACATACTGGATAATCCCACTTCGTTATGCATTGACACAATTCTTGTTTTTCTTACCAGTTTAATTATAAAATTACAGTCGTGACCCGATAACCCGAACTCCGCTTTTCTATAAAATAATAATAATAATAATAATAATAATAATAATAATAATAATAATAATAATAATAATAATAATAATAATAATAATAATAATAATAATAATAATAAATAATATAATAATAATAATAATAATAAAAATAATAATAATAATAATAATAATAATAATAATAATAATAATAATAATAATAATAATAATAATAATAATATATCCCGTATTATCGAGAAATCTGTACATATCAATCAAACATATATATAAAGAAGGAACGAATTAGACTTCATCACTCAGCTCTTTTTTTATTATTGTTTTTTAAACAGCCTGAAAGTGACTCGTTCACACTAAATTATAATATCAATCAGACAATAAACGTTAAAGGTTACACACAAATTTGTGTATTGGGTTGTTTAATATGGCTGGCGGATGTTGTGAGTATTAGAGCTAAACGCATAACATCAATAGATAAATAGATACAATGCAGTCTACAGACAATATTGTTTTGATGTAGTTCGTCTCGTCAGTGCAGCTTAGCAGATATAGATAGATAAATACATGAATTAATATGCTAGGGACAGATAGAGTGAGAATCATGTAACACACACATTAACACACACACACACACACATTCACGCACACACACACACACACACACATATCCCCCTCCGCCTTTATACACATACATAAAAACAAAGAGAGAGAGAGAGAGAGAGAGAGAGAGAGAGAGAGAGAGGAGAGAGGAGAGAGAAGAGGAGAAGATAGATAATAGAAAGAAGATAGATAGATAGAAAATAATTGATAGAGAGGAGAGAAGAGAGGAGAAGAGGAGAGAGAGTGAGAGAGAGGAAGGATATATAATAGATAGATATATTGATAGAGATATATAATAGAGAGAGAGAGAGAGAGAGAGAGAGAGAGAGAGAGAGAGAGAGAGAGAGAGAGTCACACAAAATCACTAGCACAACCAAAACAAACAAAACCCAAACAAACAAACAAATAAACGCGGCGGTTGACAAGGCAAATCTAGAAGTTAAAATATTTTATCCCCATTTTAAATTTGATACAGTGCTAAATTTATATGACCTTTTCCCTATAGGGAATGAGATTAGCGGAAGAGTAGCGTCCCTTGATCGGACGTCACCCATAGTCTGTGACGTCACCGACGGAAAAGTTATTTAGAGAGAGAACGTCATGTTGGTTGTGCGCATGCGTCTCTCGTCCTCGCGGAGACGCATGCGCACAACCAACATGACGTTCTCTCTCTAATAACTTTTCCGCCGGTGACGTCACAGACTATGGGTGACGTCCAATCAAGGGACGCGACTCTTCCGCTAATCTCATTCCCTATTAATATCCCTAGATAAACAAACTATTTCTATTCAATGTTTTCATTTAATGGCATTGACCTACTTCTAACTCATTAATTCTCATTAATTCCTCATATTAATCTGCACCTTGACCTCATTTTTCACCCATTATGCACTGCTATTTATTATTTGTTGATCAACTTATCATTGAATTTTGTTTATCTCATGTCGCAAATGGCAAATGATGCTATGCGTTTAGTGAAATTACTCATAGCATCCACCGGCCGGATATAACTTAACACATATTAACTATATGTAACATTGAGGGTCATGAGGTTCGGCTATAGTGATTCATTCATCCTATTTTGCTGATAAAGGGGAAACCCGAAACGTCCATTTTATCCGTTTTCGTATATTAAATTGAAGCTTACATTCAATTTCACATTGTTATTTATTTATTTCTTCGAGCTTCGAGCAGCAATATTTACATCAATCCAACGCAAAATATTGTCCATTACAACAATGTTAAACCAGGCTCATAACTGGATTCAGTAGTCTGATGTCACGCCGCCAGGCAACGCGGCCATCTTGGTTCTAAACAAAGAAAATAATTACTTTTTATTCTTCATGCTGGCTAGAACTTTTCATATGCCTTGTGATCAGAATGTGTAAAAGTCAAAACAAGATCAAATTTATGGGTTTTTCCCTCTGGATACGCTTTTATGCTCGCCGGAGAAATATTTCATACGGGCGTCCGCCATTGTTCCGATAGTTTAGAGCCAGTGTTACTAAGTCACAATGCGTCATTAGGAAGGAAGTGACGTTACGACTGTTGAAGAGTATTGCGTACCGTTTTAGGGGTAGCGTGGCTCAGCCATACGGTCTTTGCTTCGTACCATTATCATCTATTAGAGATGTTAATGCTTCGTACCCAAAAGGTACGGAGTTCGACTACCCACCTCGTTGTTGTGTGACCTTGAGCAAGTCGCCTTGCCCTAGGGCTCATTTTGCGGCGCTGCAAAGCGGCTGACGCCTGGGTTATTCCATCCAGTCTTCCCTTGGAATAGACCCTAAAGACAAATTTCCCCTTGGGGATGAATAAAGGGAATTTATTAATTTATTTATATTATAATATGTGCTCCTATCTTGTGTCACAGTGATGGGGAAAAAAATTATTAAGTCTCGTTGTCGTGTCCTTGGCTGAGGTATTTTACATACATTAACCCACTTAACTCAAGTGTGAAGAAACACCTGGCGACGAAAGGTTGTGACAGAAATTGTAAGACCGTCAGTGCAAAGACAAACTCCTACCAGGCCACTTGTACGGTATGATTTGGAATTTATATGGGTTCAAATGGACTAACTGGGGGAAATAAATTATGCATTGAGCAGGTAAGCCCGATGAAATGCACACACACAAAAAAAGAGAAGAAAACAGAAAAAAAAGACAAACTTTATTTATAAACAAAATATAAACAAACAAAACAAAACAAGCCAAAAAGAAAGAACCCCCCCCCCCCCCAGAAAAAAAACAAACAAAAAAACCACACACACACAAAACAAACAAAAAAAACCAAAAAAAAAAACCAAAACAAAACAAAACAAAAAGCAAAAACAAAATTTAAAAAACGCTAAAAAACAAAAGGACAAAAACATTAAAAAAAAAAAAGAAAAAAAAAAAAGAAAACAACTTCCATGTCACGCAATCTTGTTAAGTTAATTGTTCTTCTTTTTCCCTGGGGTATAAAAGGTAAAAACTCGACGTGCACTTTTTTGCAGGTCTGATAACCCAAATTGTCGCAAAATATCATCCGTTACATTCCTTAAAACAGGCCCATAATTGCGTTCGGTTATCAGACCTGCTAATAATATGTACACCTAGGTAACACTTCTTGTTTTTTGTTTTTTTTGTTTGTTTGTTGCTTTAGGTCTCTTCCAACACAATTGAGGTTATATGAGAGATCGCTGAAACAAAAACACAAGCAATCTAACAAAATTAGTACAAATGTAAATCAAAATCATAACCTAAAGATATCATAAGCTAAATTATAAATAACCAAGAACAAACAGGCAGAAGATTTACAGAAAAAAAAAATCCCCTGTCAAAAATAATATCACAAACCAAAGAAGCAGGATAGGCTGGTAAAGAGAAGAAGAAACGACATCACTATCGGATCGTACACCCATGCGAACATCATAGGTATATGATTCAAGGGTGATGCTCCCATCCAACCACCCGAACTTCTTGATAGGAAAGAAGTATCGCATCGTACCTTATCATATCATTTACGAGCTGAAAGGTTTTAAAAGTCTTTTAATGCTCTGTGAAACTTTCATGCAAAGATACAATTTTTCAAAGTTATATACACAGTATTCATGTTAATTTGACCATTTGAAGTATATGATCACTATTTCAAATTATCAAATACCTATTTACACAAATAAATTGAGCTTTTATATAACACAATATCCACTAAACGTGCTCAAAGCGCTTTACATGGGGTCCCTGGCCAACAGCAACGCTTAACATGTAGTACGAGACATGACGCCTGTTGGGCTATATTACACTTTTTTTTTTGACATAGACAAAACTGTGAACAGCAGATACTCATTTTACACCTAAGTACGGTGAGAGAATGTGATTAAAGAGCCTTTTCCAAGGACTCAACAATGCGCCGGTGAGGCTTGAACCCAGGACCTTCGGATCCGAAAGCGAATGTCTTACCACAAGACCACATAGCCGCAAAGTGTTATTGTCAAAATTTGTAGTATAATTTTCACCATTTACATTCATTTGAAATGCCCACCTTTATACATTCCGGAGTTGCAATTCATGAATATATAAACATGCAAATAATTTCAAAGTCATGTTAAATTATTCTTCGAAATCAAATTTATGTTGTATAAGGTGTTAAAGCATTCTTAAAGAGATTAATTGAATTAGAATCAAACTTTAGATTATTCTAAATTACCACAGTCATTTGAATTAGGGTATTATCCCTTATAGTCGAATAAATAGAGAAATAAAAAAAAAAATCAAACAAATAAATAAAATTCCCTTTATTCACCTAGACTGGAATAACCCAGGCGTCATCCGTAGTGCAGCGCCGCAAATTGAACTCGGGCGAGGTGACTTGCTCAATGCCACAAAGCGCAGCGGCGGCGGGTGGCTATCCCCTATTACATCAAGTATCAAAACTTAATATTTGAATAGTAGACATATTTTATTTATTATATTATTTATTATTGGAATACACATATCTATACACACCTGTTTACAAATGAAGAAATCTCTTTACAAATAATTAAAAAAAAAAAAGAAAGAAAGAAAAAAGAAAAAAGAAAAATCTACACGAATGATTACATAAACTGGTGACTGATTCAAGTCAATAGGCCAAAGTTCATCAATATAAATATGCATGATGTAGCCTCCTTACGTCACCAGCACTGACGTCACTGTGTGGGCTGACAATTAAAAACCCTGTAGTGAAAGAGAAAGCTGTAGAAAGCTAAAGACATAACAATAAAACTCGGTATTCCAGATGTGCCTAGTACTACGAAAGATTCGTAAAAATACGAAGTTTTAGTTCCAGTAAGAGAACTGCATAGACGTTTTTGATTCAATAATAAATATTGTTGAAAAGGAGAGAGTTTGGTTGCTTAAAAACTGGATTTAGGTCTTTGGGACATATTTTGATTATAAATAACTCAATAAAATTCCCTTTATTCATCCCATAGAGAAAATTTGTCTCTAAGGTCTATTCCAAAGGAAAACTGGGATTACCCAGGCGTCAACCGCAATGCAGGGCCGCAAATTGAGCTAGGGCGGGGTGACTTGCTCAAGGCCACACAGCGCAGCGGGTAATCGAACTCGGTACCTTTCGGGTACAAAGCAAAGACCGTACCGCTGAGCCCCCCCCCCCCCCCCAACTGAGGGCAAATCAAACAGTAAGTCCTTGAGGGTTCTAGTGTCCAGCTATGATTGAACGATGGCTACGCTAGAACCCTCTAGGACTTACAATTTAACGTTATTTTAAAGGTTTGTGCAGCGTCTCGTGAGTTGTTAGTAGTGCTCAAGGAAACAAATGATTCCATTGGTTGAACCATTGAATACAACTCACGATTTGTTTCCTTTTGTGGCCAAAGACTTCTCTTTTGACGTCATTATTTGGTCAGTGTCAGGCTATAAGTTAACTGTGGCTACGCTCAGAACGTAGCCATCGTTAACTTATAGCCTGATACTGAAATCCAAAAGGACTGGCAGTTTGACGTCATTATTTGGTTTTTGCACCGCTTAGTGAGTTGTCGTTAATAGTGCTCATGAAAACAAGTTATTTCATTGGTTGAACTATTAAATACAACTCACGATTTGTTTTCTTTTGTGGCAAGAGACTGGCATTTTGACGTCATTTTTTGGTCAGTATCAGCGAGGCCTTCGTAAAGTTATGGTCTGATACTGACCAAAAAATGACGTCAAAATGCCAGTCTTTTGCCACAAAAGAAAACAAATCGTGAGTTGTATTCAATAGTTCAACCAATGAAATAACTTATTTCCATGAGCTTTACTAACGACAACTCACAAGGCGGTGCAAAAAAAAAAAAACAACAACAAATAATGACGTCAAACTGCCAGTCCTTTTGTATTTCAGTATCAGGCTATAGATAGTATGCAGATGACGTCACTCAGGCCTTTGTTATTGTTTTTGCCATCCGTCAAAACATTGCCATCCGGAAGTATATCGGATCGACACAGAAAACTATGTGTAACAATGAACTTTTATAGTCTGGTTAATACAGTTTAATGAGAATTACTCATAAACGTGGATGGCAAAATACAATAACAAAGACCTGAGTGACGTCAACTTCGAACTATCTATACTTCCGGATGGCAATGTTTTGAGCTTCTTAGCCAACAAGCGCATACTTTCAATACATTTGGAGGAGGGCGTCTTTCCCATCTCTTTTCACGTGGCCTTCTTGATAATAAATTGAAATAAATATATTTTGTTGTCGTTATTACTTTTATCATTTTTACCGCTTTTATTTGTATTACAAAAAAAAAAAAAAAAACAACAAAAAAACAAAAAAAAAAAACAACAAAAAACCCCCAAAAACCAAAACAAAACAAACCCCCAAAACCCCCCGAAAATAATAATAATAATAAAACAAATAAATCAATAACGCTAAGTGTTGAATTGTAAGCTTCAATTATTGTAACAAAACACGATGAATAAATAAACCAGGATGGACGAATGAGATAATAATTATGTGTGAATGGCGCAGTAAACATTTTCATTTTTTTGTATAATAAGCATGTCATGTTTCTTTCATTTGACATTTTTGTTTTGTTCTCTTTTCTCTTTTCTCCTCTTGCCGTTATAATTACATTGTGTACATATTCGGCGAAATATTTAATTAAATATGTTGAATTTGAATTACATAAAAAGATATAATATTTACATATATATATTTTTGACATGCGACCGAAGGTACATATCTATGTGACCCTTCGTCTCGGAATGAATTGGATCCCGAAAAGCGACTTTAGAATTAAATTGATAGTAAATACCAATTTTTGAGCTTTTGTATTGAGAAATTGTCTTCATTCTATAACATAACAAATCGAAACAAACTCCAAGTTTTGTGTTTTTGTCAATAAATTCAATTTTTTTGCACCCAAGTCATCCCGACATAATACCGTTTAGAGACGATGAGTCACATATATTATGCAGGTCCGAACACGATTGGCCTCAGTCTAAGATTGATGTAATGGACAATATTTTGCGTCATATTTTGTTATTGTTGAGATTTCCATTGCAACAATGAGCCCATAATCATAAATTGGGTTATCAGACCTGCAAATAAGTGCACGTCGCATGCGGCAAATCGCCCGAGAACGGTTTTATGTCGGGTTGAACGACAAGTTGAACATTTAATAAATTTCAATTGTCGGATGTCACGTCCGCCCAGCAACCAGCAGCTTGGATCTAAACAAACAAAATTGGTACTCTGTATTCTTCATGCTGGCTAGAACTTTTTCACATGTCATGTGATCACAATGTATAAAAGTTAAAACACGATCATATTTATAATGTTTTTCTCCTCTGGATACACTTTTATGCTTGTCGGAGAAGTATTTCAAAAGGGCGGTGATGGAGATAATGGCATCCGCCATTGTTCCGATTTTTAGAACCAGTTACTATGCGTCATTACGAGGGGAGTGACGTCACGACTGTTGAACCCTATTTACAGCCAGATTATATGAGATTTGGTTCAAGTTTATTTGTTTTATTGGGTATCTAGAAATAATATAACCCTCTTGATTAACAATTTTCAGAAATTTATAATTTTAAAATATCACATTTCTATGGCCGACGTATTGGGGGTCCCGATAGCTCAGTTGGTAGAGCACTCTCTTCAGGCGCAAAGGAACAGAGATCTATCCCAGATGCAGTCAAGATTTTTTTTATGATCCCCTTGTCCATCCAGCAGTGATTGGGTAGCTGGGCCTGTAAGATCTGGCGGTAAGTACTTCCCGATAGACTAACGTCCTATCCAAAGGGTAGCAAGCAATTGCTATTGTCTGTTTCAAGCTATAGAAACGGTATACACTCCGGCTCCATTGGGCAAATGGCTCTGCAGGACGACAATGCCCCGTGTACTTACATTTGCAGGTCTGATAAACCAAATTTTTGGTTCCATGATATGGCCTGTAGGGAGATAACTATAGCAGAGCTGTCTACTTGAAATTTAAAAAAAAAATCTATCTATCTGTCAATCTATCTATCTATTGTGCGGCTATGTGGTCTAGTGGTATGACACTCGCTTTCGGATCGGAAGGTCCTGGGTTCAAGCCTCGCGCTCGGCGCATAGTTGAGTTCTTGGAAAAGGTTCTTTACTCACATTCTCTCACCGTACTGAGGTGTAAAATGAGTACCTGGCCGTTAACAGCGTTGTCTTTGTCCGAAAAATTGTAATATCGCCTAACAGGCGTTATGTCCCGTCCTACATGTTAAATGTTGCTTTTGACCAGGGACACCTTGTAAAGCGCTTTGAGCACATTTAGTGTATATTGCGCTATATAAAAGCTCATTTTTTAAAATCTGTCTGTCCCCAGTCTTTCTGGCTATATCTATCTATCTATATCTATCTATCTTTACCCCTCTCTCTCTCTCTCTCTCTCTCTCTCTCTCTCTCTTCTTCTTCTTCTTCTTCTTCTTCTTCTTCTTCTTCTTCTTCTTCTTCTTCTTTTCCCTCATTTCTCCGTTCCCGGTCTCTCCAATTATATGATATATATCATCTTAAAAAAATCTTGGTTTGTCCTTTGAAACTATAGTTTCCACTATTTCGAACTCTTATGTACGATATATTTTTTTGTGCGAAAATGTGTGTGTGTGTGTGTATGTGTGAAAGAGTGTGTGTGTATATGTGTAGCGTGTGTGTATGTGTGTGTGTAAAAGTGTGTGTGTATATGTGTAGCGTGTGTGTATGTGTGTGTGTGTGTGTGTGTGTAAGAGTGTGTGTATGAATATGTGTGGACGATGTATGTATGCGGACGGGGTGTGTTTGAGGGAATGTGAGAGAGAAATAATAATACACATGTTTATCGTCATTATATTTGTGTGTCTGTCTTTGTTTGCATGTTTGTACATTGTGTGATTGAGATTATGTATATTGTGTCTGTGAGTGTGTGTGTGTGTGTGTGTGGGGGGGTGTGGGTGTGTGTGAGTGTGTGTGTGAATGTGTGAATGTGTTTAAGTGTGTTAGTGTGTTCACAAATCGCCGCGTGTTTACTTTTAAGATCTGTTGGGTGGTAGGGAATGAAAGCAAAGGTTAAAGACAACATTTCCACACATCAAATATGGATGTTCTTTTTTTGGAACGCGTTGTGTTCACAATTCATGCTTCAGAGAGGAAATTCTATTGGTTTGGAGAAAGGTTACATCGTTAATTTGGTGACGGTGATTTCAGGGGGAGGGGGCGGGGGGGGGGGGGTGTAAAGGTGTTTTAATCTCTTAGAGACGTGGAGGTCAATTTTAAAACATACAGCCTTGACAATTAGGTGGGAAGCGGTGGGAAGAGAGATCGAGAGAATTAAAAAAAAAAAAGATAGATAGATAGATAGATAGATAGATAGATAGATAGATAGATAGATAGATAGATAAATGGATAGATAGGCAGATAGATTATTAGATGAATAAATAGATAGATGGATAAATAGATAGATAAATAAATAGATAGATAGATAGATATATAGATAGATAGATAGATAGACAGCTAGAGGTAAAGCGCTTTGAGGTTTCGACGAAAGGCGCTATATAAATATGCTTATTATTATCACTATAAGGGAGGGGAAGATAAAAAAAAAAAGAGAGATGGTAGATAGATAGATAGATAGATAGGTAGATAGATAGATAGATAGATAGATAGATAGATAGATAGATAGATAGATAGATAGATAGAGAGAGAGAGAGAGAGAGAGGGGGGGGGGGGAGAAAAGTAGGGAGAAGAGATATATAGAAGGAATGAAGTTGACGACACCCAGTTCTTTGTTATCATTTTTAGAGTCTGTTAATGAGAGTTCACACTAAATTATTTTATATCAATTACACTATAAACGTTATAAACAAAAATGAATATGAGAGCTTCAAAAAAGAACAAAATAACCAAAAACCGAACATTTCGGGCTCAAAACCCTTCTTCGGCCAACAATATAAAAACAATAATGACATAAATACATGACTAAATTCCAGACAGACGACGGATATATTTTAGAGGACCTACAAAATATTATCTCTGTCGTCTATCTTGAATTTAGTAATGTAATTATGTCTTTATTGTTTTGTTTTTTTTGTTTCCTGAAGAAGGGTTTTGACCCCGAAACGTTCCGTGTTTGGTATTTTGTTCTATTTTGAAGCTGTTATATTCATTTTTGTTCATTACATTTTACAGTCCACAACTTCTAGCAGTCAAGTATCACTTTGACTATAAACGTTAAAGATTACACATATTTTTGAGTGTAGCTTTGTCAAATTTGGATGGCGGACGTTGTGAGTATTTTACCTAAACGCTTAGCATCAGTAAAAGGATAGCATCAGATATTGAGAGATATGGAGAAACGCTTAGAGAATAAAGTGATGGGAGTGAGAGAAATAGAGACCGATATAGGGATGAGAGAGAGAGAGAGAGAGAGAGAGAGAGAGAGAGAGAGAGAGAAAGATAGATAGATAGAAAGAAAGAGAGATATATAAAAAGAGATAGATAGATAGATAGAGAGAGAGATAGAGAGAGATAGAGATAGATAGATAGATAGATAGATAGATAGATAGATAGATAGATAGATAGATAGATAGATAGATAGATAGAGAGAGATAGAGATAGATAGATAGATGGATAGAAAGATGTATGTATATTATATATATATATATATATATATTATATATATATATATATAGAGAGGAGAGAGAGAGAGAGAGAGAGAGAGAGAAAGAGAGAGAGAGAAAGAGAGATAGCCTTAAATAATTAAAAATATAACCGTGACAAAGAAATGGAGAGAGAGAGAGAGAGAGAGAGAGAGAGAGAGAGAGAGAGAGAGAGAGAGAGAGAGAGAGAGTAGCGAGAAAGAGAGGATAGAGATAGCAGAGAGGGGCGAGTTTTCGTTTTGAAAGTCAATAAAACTTTTGCAAAACGATTAAAAAAAAAAAATAATAACTGAGCGTTTATATATAACAATATCCACTAAACGCGCTCTAAGCGTTTTACAAAGAGTCCCTGACCAACAGCAACACGTAACATGTAGAAGAAGACATGACGCCTGTTAGGCGATATGACAATATTTTCTGACAAAGGCAACGCTGTTATGTATCGCAAGAATACACGGTCATGTACTCATTTTACACCCGAGTATGGTGTGAGAATGTGAGTGACGAGCCTTTTCCAAGGACGCAACTATCCGCCGATCGATCGAGGACCTTCCGATCCGAGATCGAGTGTCTTACCTCAAGAGCACATAGCCGCATAGATTAGAACGACTAAACTGAAAAATGAGAAATGGGCACGGAATGCGCGTCAAATAATATATAATGTTATATATCGTTGTATTTAACGTAAAAGATAATCACAGGAACAAGACGAACCTCTCCCCCCCCCCCTCCCAATGAAACAGATTAAAAATGTAGATGTTCTATAGAAGGAACGTAATTGACGTCGCTTAGTTCGTCGTTACTGTTTTTAGACAGCCATTTTGTTGATTAACCCTCATTAAATTATATCAATCAAGACTATAAACGGTCAAGGTTACACATTAGTCTTGTGTGTTGGCACGTTATATTATGCGTCTGGTGGATGTTGTGAGTATTTTACCTAATCGCATAACATCAATTATTATTGGAACCCAGGTTTACCTATC
This sequence comes from Berghia stephanieae, assembly GCF_034508935.2. Taxonomy (NCBI): domain Eukaryota; kingdom Metazoa; phylum Mollusca; class Gastropoda; order Nudibranchia; family Aeolidiidae; genus Berghia; species Berghia stephanieae. Next base: position 18,738,777 of record NC_088364.1, read on the forward strand.
AACGCTCCCAATATAATTTTAGTTATAAACAAGCGACAGGCTAGACGGTAGCACGAATCTCTTCAAGACTGCACGCTACAACCGTGCAATAATAACCCTAATACATGACTCTAATTACATGCATTACGCCTTTAACAGACGGGTAACAACACGGTGTCACAACGGTGTGACGATTACCGACTACCGATTACCCAACCAGCCAAGTGCATGTCTAAACCACTACCGGGCGTCGCTGCCTCTTGTTTTCCTTCTTGATTCCAACCTGATGAAGAAAAGGATCGATGCTGCTAATAGATATTATAGTATCGAAGCCTGTCTGTCTGTCTCTGTGTGTGTGTGTGTGTGTGTGTGTGTGTGTGTGTGTGTGTCGCCCTCGCACGTCGCATACAGATCGATATGGCAATCGCGTACTCGATACAAGTTAGATAATGGGTTGACTTTTTTAATAGAAAAAAAATCTTTAATCATTATTTTTATTATTATTATTATTATTATTATTATTATTATTATTATTATTATTATTATTATCATTCTGTAATAATTATGAAATGGAAGTGCAAACAAGTAAAATTGATTTTTATATTTAAAAAAAGTAATTTTTAAAACATTCAACGCGATTGGGGGGGGGGGGGGGGGGGGGGGTGGGAGGGGGGGGGGGGGGGGATTCACGGTTTGCAAATGGGATGTGTAAGTTGAGAACACATGGAGATAGATACATAATCATTGTAATGACAATAATGATAATATTAGGAATATTAATAATAATAATGTAATTGTCTAATGAACTAATTTATATCATTATTATCTTTTGTTGTGTCTACAACATCTGATCCATATTGAATTTCCGCAATTTTTCTGACAAGACACCTTTTAAAAAAAAATTAGCTAGAAAATTTATTTATTCAATTTTTGATCTTTTCAAATGGCCCCCAAATTGTGAAAAAGGTCAAACCTGAGTCTTTAACTCTCTCCTTACCAGCCATTTTCAAGATTTCTCCAAAACTTCACACACAACGAACATAAAAATAGACTATTTATCACTCAGATTTAGGTCTAATAGCAGTAAAATTCTTGCGATACATAATTTCTTTACCAAAGATACTCTGAAACACACAGTTAATTTTCTTTAAATTGTATGATGTACAAGAGAAATTTGAATAAGAAAAATGTTGGTTGTATCGTAATGAATGTGACGATTTTCCTGTAGTAAGTAATGAGAGGGTTAAACGGGTGTTCAGCTATGTGGTATTGTAGTATGACACTCGTTTTCGGATCGGAAGGTCCTGGGTTCGAGCCCTCGCTCGGCGCATACATGGGTCCTTAGAAAAGGCTCTTTGTTCACATTCTCTAACCGTAATCAGGTGTAAAACGAGTGGACCTGGCCGTTAACAGCGTTGTCTTTGCCGCAAAAAAAAAATAATTGTAATATCGCCTAACAGGCGTCTTGGTACCGAGTTCAATCGTCCGTTTTCTTGTAATTTTTCTCATATCTATTGTTTTTCTATTTTTCTTTTATTTTGTTTTTGTTTTTTTGTTTGTTTGTTTTTATTTTGGGGTTGCTTCTATTTTGTTTATCTTTTATTTACTTAATCTATATTATATCTATCGACCAGTTAATTAAATAATTAGTTAATTAATCTGTTCATTTATTTATCTAATGGACTAATTTATTAAACTAATGAATGTACTTGTTTATCTATCTATCTATCTATGGGTGACAAGTATCGAAAACCTCCTCCTTCTCCTCCACTCACATCCCTTCTGTTTACGTTCGGTAAAAGGTTACGTTTGGTTAGCCCGCCCTGTCGTGTCCGTCAATGGGTGCGATCTATATTTAGGTTTCCGTCCAACCCCGTCATCGATCACATGGTTTGTTGCTGTCCAACGATTGGATATTTCTGAATAACTGCAAACATGCTGCTTTGATTATGAACATATCCATTGGTTGAGCTGATCGAAATGACCTACTATTACGATTTTGTTTGTTGTTTGTTTTTTAAGGGTTTTACGGCACTCGCAACACATTAAGGTCATACCAGCGCCAGTAAAAATGAAAAAAATGGGATAGTTGTTGTTTTTGTTTTTAAGGGTTTTACGGCGCTTGCAACACATTTAGGTTATATCAGCGTCAGTAAAAAGGAAGAAAATGGGATAGTAAAAAGTTCTAGAATTACAACTAAAGCACACAAAATAAAGTAAGACATAGGGGAACTGGGAACAAATAGGGACCAGATGTAGATTCCAAGAGCACACCACCAATGTACTTAGTTTGAGATCACCTATAAGTCTCATCCGGACACAAGCAAAAAGTCCAACAAAGAGGAATACACTCAAATGCTTACATTATACATTCAAAATAACAAATATAATAATACATAACAGATGCTTTACAAGGAAAATAATATAATCTGCCAAAAACAATAACTATGCATTTGACTGTTTCCCTCCCAGATAGGACTCCGGCCAGGGCCAGGACAAAACCAAGTAATCTCATTCCAAGACAAAGACAGAAAGCATGTTGGAAAACAGATATAAGGGGATAGAAGACACAGTATGTACCTTCCTGCTCACTATGGGAGGTCAGAACCCCCCCCCCCCCACCCCCCAGATTGCGATATTAGATATTCTTTTTATCACGTAGGTTGTTTTCTGAACCTTTTGCAAATGTCATAATGACTCAAGCACAAAATGATATCTAGATCGTTCCCTTTAAAATTCACCACTTCGAGTGTGACGTGTCATACACAAAGGACACAAATAATTGGGGACCAGAATTTTTCACGTCACGACCACTGTCACCCATTCTGTCACCGATCACGCTCAACCTTGCTTGACTTTTGTGTCAAGACGAGACAGCGGTCCGCTGAGTCACCGGACCACCACACAAAATATGACAGTACAAATTATAATCTGACACAGACGTGAACTAAGAAATTGGATTCGTTGTTTTAAAAATTTTTTTAGGGACATCTCCCTGATTGCTTTAAACTGACAAAAACTAAAACTCCATTTCATTTGTTGAAAGCAATTGACAAAAATGAATATAGCAGGTTAAAAACAACAACAACAACAACAACAACAACAACAACAACAACAACAACAGCAACAATAAAAACAACAAAAGAACAAAATACCAAACACAGATCGTTTCAGGCTCAAAACCCTTCTTCGGCTTACAATAAAAAACAACAAAACAAAAAAAAACCAAAAAAAAAAAAAAACCCAAACAAAATACAAAAAAAAAAAAAAAACCCAAACAGAAACAAAAAAACCCCAACAAAAACCAACCAAATAAAACAACCAAACACAAACATAAAAGACAAATCCCAATGACAACAAACACGGTAGATAAATTAATATCCGACGCATCGTTTCTGTATAAAAACTCTTGGAATGGAAACAAAAAGAAGCGTAGATACGTTAGATTACTGAGGAATATTAAACAACGCATAAGATTTGGTGCGTAAAAAAAAAATTAAAAAAAAAAAGAGAGAGAGAGAGAGAGAAGGAGAGAGAGAGAGAGAGAGAGAGAGAGAGAGAGAGAGAGAGAGAAAGAGAGAAGGAGAGAAATAGAGAGAGGTAGAAAGAGAGAGAGGGAGAGGTAGAAAGAGAGAGAGAGAGAGAGAGAGAGAGAGAGAGAAGGAGGGAAAGAGAGAGAGGGAGAAAGAGAGAGAGAGAGAGAGAGAGAGAGGGAGAGGTAGAAAGAGAGAGAGAGAGAGAGAGAGAGAGAGAGAGAGAGGGGGAGAAAGAGATAGATAGATAGATAGATAGATAGATAGAGAGAGAGAGAGAGAGAGAGAGAGAGAGGGGGGGGAAGAAAGAGATATATAGATAGATAGATAGATAGATAGATAGATAGATAGAGAGAGAGAGAGAGAGAGAGAGAGAGAGAGAGAGAGAGAGAGTTGAATATATATATATATATATATAATCCAATGTATCCGTAGAACTAAATCCAATAATATTATAATATCCAATCTCTGACACTTAATTTGTTGCTATTTCAACGTTATGGGATCTAGGTACGGTGCGGCTATGTGGTCTTGTGGTATGACACTCGCTTTCGGATCGGAAGGTCCTGGGTTCGAGCCTCGCTCGGCACATAGTCGAGTCCTTGGAAATGGCTCTTTACTCACATTCTCTCACCGTACTCAAGTGTAATATGAGTACCTGGTCGTTAACAGTGTTCTCTTTGTCCGGAAAAAAAAGTAATATCGCCTAATAACAGTCTCGTCCTACATGTTAAGCGTTGCTGTTGACTACGGACCCCTTGTAAAGCGCTTTGAGCACATTTATTGGATATTACGCTATATTATAAATGCTCAAGTTCTATTTTCCAAAATAATTATTAATTTATGCTGAAGACGGAGACAAAGAAAAGTGAGGATTTGCGTGTTTACGTTTTCAATCTCACAATGGCTAAATCTATTGATTTCTAAGAAAAAAAAAGTTCCATCTCCTATCTCCTTGTTACGATGGTGACTTTTTTTTCTTTCTCCTTTCTTGTTTATTATTTCCTTCTCTTCAAATCGATTCTTACCTCGGCCAGGGAATTTTTAATCCCCCTTGTTTGTTTAGTGGGAAATGACGAATTGCATTCGCTGTAAAACTTTACTCCACCGACATAATGCTTAAAACATTTTTTTTTCTTTTGGCCAAAATATAATGCTGTTTTATTAATGAGCTTTGTGGGATTTTAGAAAAATATAGCGCAATATTTACTAAACGTGCACAAAGCGTTTTACAAAGAGTCCTTGACCAACAGCAACACGTAAACATAAAGAACGAGACAAGACGCCTGTTAGGCGATAATTCATTTTTTTCTCCGACAGAGACAACGCTGTTAACGGTCATGTACTCATTTTACACCTGAGTACGGTGAGAAAATGTGAGTAAAGAGCCTTTTCCAAGGACTCAAACTATGCGCCGAGCGAGGCACGAATCCAGGACCTTCCGATACGAAAGCGAGTGTCATACAACAAGACCACATAGCCGCATCGATGTAATGGTGCAGAATTCTTTGAAATAACACCTTGAAACGTTTCTTTTTTAAAATATGTAACACTGTAGAATTAGATTGCTTTGTTTCATATTGCATGTTTGAGTGGTTGTATGATTGAATGAAAGTTGCCACGTTACTGTTAAGCGCTTTGAGCTTGCTTAAGATACGGGGGAAGGCGCTATATAAAAACCGTATTATATATATATATATATATATATATATATATATATATATATATATATATTATATTAATATTTTTTTTTCAGAAATTCGATTTTCAGACCAGATTCTCTTTCTGCTTGTTGATAGGATGGGGTAACATATATGGGACACCCCCCCCCCCCCGAAAAAAAAAACAAATAAAAAAAAAACAAACACTGAAAAACCCCATTCAAACAAAGAGCAAAACAAAAAACAAAAAACTAAAAAACAAAAAAAAAAAAAATTAAATGAACAGAACAAATCGAAAATCAACCAACCAACCTACCAAACAAAGGGAAAAAAAGAAGAGTAAAATGAGAGACTAATTACATTAAAAAAGTGTTTGTACGAGGAAAGACCCAATCAACACGAAACGAAATCAATAAAATCTCAGACGGTTCGATTTCATTATCTCACTATTACTTTTTACTACAGTCAGACCTGCTTAGCACTACTAAACATTCGTAGAATTAGGAATTTTCGGCTCCACCTACTTACAGGCCTGTATTCATACGCGCCTTTGACTCAATAAATCTTGTTGAAAAGGAAAATTAATTCATTCCCCAGAACCTACAGAGATTGTGCGCTGGGCTAAGAAGCTCACAACATTGTCATCTGGAAGTATAAGGGACCAACACACAAAACTATGTGTAACCTTAAACCTTTATACTCTGGTTAATACAGTTTAGGGAGAATTACTCATAAACGCGGATGGAAAAAAACCCCAAAAACAACAACAAAAAAACAAAACAATAACAAAGACCCGAGTGACGTCAACTTCATTCTATCAATATTCAGGACTTCGGAGCATTTTTTGTATAACGATGAGAACAAATCATTAATATGTAAAGCTGTCTGTAGTTTACGTCTCTTATTGTCCCTTGGAAACTACGAATTTTTGAAATTTCAAGTTGGCAGCTCTGATTACAGTGGAATCCCATTAAGAATAAATCCAACACACTGGAAGAATTGTTGACTTTAAGCGTAGTCACTTTATTCATTATCAATGAAACCGTAGCCATCGTAAAATTATAGCCTGACATTGACCAAAAATTGACGTCAAAATAAATGCCAGTCTTTTGCCACAAAAGAAAACAAATCGTGAGTTGTATTCAATAGTTCAACCAATGAAATAGTTTGTTTCCTTGAGCTCTACTAACGACAACACACTAGACGCTACACAAACCTAAACAATGACGTCAAACTGCCAGTCGTAGAGGGTTCTTGTTTCAGGCTTTATGTTAACGATGGCTACGATGGAACCCACTTTGATAAAGAACATAAAATTTTGGGATCAGCAAGAGGTGTTGATCATAAGCAAAATAAAAAGAAGAAGATGGTGGGGCCAAGTCGTGGCCAGAATGAAAAAAAAAAAGGTTCACTTCCAAAGACATCCCTGTGCTGGACAGCAGGTGGGAAGAGAGAAAGTAAGGGAGACCCAAAGAAACCTGGCGAAGGACTGTGGGAAAAGAAATACAGCCATTGCAAAAGCAGCCGACCGCAAAAACAATGGAGATGTCTGATGTATGCCCGATGTGCTTCAAGGCCTTAAAAGGATTACGTAAAATCCTCAATGGAACACACTTTGATAAAGAACAGAAAATTTGACTTTAAGGGGAAGTTGAGGTTAAGAGTGTTGATTTTATGCCGATTCCACTGTATATTGTTATATTAATTCTATACGATCAGGGTTCGGTTTTTCCAGAAACTCTGAAAGGCTTCAACAGTCGTGACGTCACTTCCCTCGTAATGACGCAGAGTAGTTTAGTAACTGGTTCTAAACTATCGGAACAATGGCGGACGCCCTTATGAAATACTTCTCCGACGATCATAAACGTGTGTCCAGAGGAGAAAAACATTATAAATCTGATCATGTTTTGACTTTTACACATTCTGATCTCATGACACGTGAAAAAAGTTCTAGCCAGCATGAATGATAAAAGTACCTATTTTCTTTGTTCAGAACCAAGCTGCTGGTTGCTGAGCGGACGTGACATCAGAATATTGAATCCTATCTCATAAGGCCCGTGAAGAATAAATGAAGTGATTAGGAAAGTGCCAGAAGACAATAGAGAATCAAAGTTTCGCAGCGGCGATGGGGGCTCGAACTCGCGACCTTACTGGTAACAGGAGTGGTGGACAGCTCACACGATAGAGTCACGCTCTCCCCGGCCAGGCGTTGTCGTACCAGTAAAGGTCGCGGGTTCGAGCCCCTATTCGCGCAACGAAAATTTTTCTATTGTCTTCTGGCACTTTCCACCTCACTTCACTTCTTGTTATTATCAACATAAGTGCCTGCTCCACTAATTTTTCTCAATTAAAATAAAGCCCATGAAGCTAGTGTCTCTAACCATAATCAGATCGTAGCATTTGCATGTTGCCGTTTAGATAGGACGCTAGACTGTCTTATAGTAAGACTCGCATTGTCGCATTGTGGCTTGGTGACTCAGCGTGACTTGTCTTCAAACAAACGTCAAGCTTTGTTAAGCGTGGTCAGTGGCCGGATGGGCCACAGTGATTATGGAGCCTTCTTTCCCCGACCTTGTTGTGTTTGTGTCTTTCCAATAAGTAGTGACAGATATTGTAAGAGTGTTAGTACAAAAAAGATTCCTAACTGGAGAATGGTACTGTATGAAATGACATAGAATATCACAGTAAGAGTTGCTTAGGCCAAAGGCCTTTAAATACCCATTGAAGAACAGAAAGGTTCAGGTAAAACATATCCCTGATCTTATCATAACAATGATCATCATTTACAGCATAGACATTATATATATATATATATATATATTATATATATATATATATATATATATATATATATATATATATATATAATGTACGGCTAAGTGATCTTGTGGTATGACACTCGCTTTAGGATCGGAAGGTCCTGGGTTCGAGCCTCGCTTGACTCATAGTTGAGTCCTTGGAAAAAGCTCTTTACTCACATTCTCTCACCGTACTCATGTGTAAAATGTGTACCTGGTTGTTGACAGCGTTGTCTCTGTAGGAATAAATTTTACTTTCACCAAAGAGGCGTCATGTCTCGTTCTACATGTTATGTAGTGCTGTTGGTCGGGGACCGCTTTCAGCACGTTCAGCGGATGTTGCGCTCTATAAAAGCTCAATTTAAAAAAAAATAAAATTCTAAAACGTATTCATAAAATTTAGATTTTATGTTACTTATAGAGAGTTTCACTGTCGATTGCATTGTTGAAGTGATTTATATAATTTTCGAGTCTTTGACTAATTTCACATTTCGAACCGTTCCATGTTTTAACAGTTGTATTGTTGAATTAATTTTTGAATGACTGTTTGAATAGCGTGTGATATTGTCAAGAGCCAATGAGCGCCTTTGTGAAGGTTGAACGTTGTAAATAAGTAGCTTATTATTATCATCATCATCATCATCATCATCATCATCATCATCATCATCATCATCATCATCATTATTATTATTATTATATTATTATTATTATTATTATTTATTATTATTATTTATTATTATTATTATTATTATTATTATATTATTATTATTATTATTATTATTATTATTATTATTATTATTATTATCATTATTATTATCATTATTATTATTATTATTATTATATTATTATTATTATTATTATTATTATTATTATTATTATTATTTTTCGCCACGATATCATAAGATATCGTCGCCTAGGCATTCCACGAAGGAATATAGATAACTCATCAAACAAGATGTCTGATGTCAACAGGAATCACCCATGTTGTCCAAGTAGCAAATTGGGGGGTTATTAATCTTGCTCAAGGAATAAAACGAAAGTGCCTGAAGCGGAGTTCGAACCCGGGTCATCCGGATCACAGTGCAATGCCTTTACCACTCGGCCACTTCGCCCCCCATTATTATTATTATTATTATTATTATATTATTATATTATTATTATTATTATTATTATTATTATTATTATTATTATTATTATTATTATATATTATTATTATTATTATTATTATTATTATTATTATTTATTATTATATTATTATTATTATTATTATTATTATTATTATTATTATTATTATTATTATTATTATTATTATTATTATATTATTATTATTATTATTATTTTACTTTTAATTTTATCATTATTATTGTGATTTTATATAGTATTATTATGTGTTATTTCTCTATCAGACAACATTTACGACAAAGAAGCGCTGATACCCCGAGCTTATCTGTAATTTGTTTGACGAGCGTGTTTGATAACAGCATGTGGCTGTGTGTTTAATTGTGTGTGTATGTATGTGCGTGTATGTATGTATGTGTGTGTGTGTGTGTGTGTGTGTGCGTTTGTGTTAGTGTGTGTTCTACGCTTAGGTTACAATTCCATTGTTTGCCTAATGTTACAGATTATGATGATAATACGGTACATACTTGTAATGATATTAAATTTTTTTTTTTTCCTTTTTTAATTTTTTAAATTTATAATCTTGTGCTGAGCGACTGAATACGAGAATTTATTCCATACACTAACGTTCTTCTTGGTTACAGATAAGATACCATGAGCAAATCGGTCGTCTTCTTAAAAAAGCTTTTAAAAAAATAAATATTTTAGCCCAAAATTTGTTTTGACCTCAAATATCGATCGATTATGATGATTGGAACTTCTCCAAAAGTGTTAAACTTGACTTTTACTATAGACTTATTTGAAGAATCCAGATGGTAGAGTGCTTGCTTCCCACGCAAATGGACGGAGTTCGCTCCCGGATGAAGTCGAGATTTAAAAAAAGAATTCCGACACCTTTTCCCCACTGCTGCCCATACAGTGATCGAGTCGCTGGGTTTGTTATATCAGGCGGAATGTACTTTTGCGACAGACTAACGTCCTATCCTATTGCTATTGTCCGTTTCATCCTATAAGAAACCGGGATAAACTAATGGGCCTTATGGCTCCAAAGGACTATTTGAGCCACATAAACAAATCGGGGAGTATTTTAAGCGATCGATAAAGGTAGCTATGTAAGGGGAGAGGGGTGGGGGGTTAGGTTGAGGGTTGGGCTGTTTAGGGTTTGTTGTTGGTTTATTTTTTGTCAAAATTCTAAAAAGTAGTTCTGTTAGAAACGGGCAGAATTGATCCCTGGGTGTCGAGAGGGATCGAAAAGTAATTAATTCACCCTGTAACTCTTTTCTATTATACGTTTTGATTGACGGGATCGTTGTGTCAAAATTAACGCTGTTCTTCCAATCGTTGTGTTTGCTTTTTTTTTATCATTGATATTATTATCACAATCATTATTTTTTTATTCTTTTTGTCCTTACATGTCGAGTTATGTACACAGTGATATGAATACACATTCACATTTAGACAATGTTACAAGCATTCACACACACACACACACACACACAGACACACACACACACGATTCGGCAAACTTCCCCGTCAATCGCTGTAGGAAGACGTCAGCAGTGCTCTGCTATCGTATCAATTTTTGTCGCTTATCAAAGAAATATGGCATTAAAGTTAAGGTATGTAAATATTTGACATTTTGTAGGGTACACGATGAATGTGTCAAAGAAAATCCCTTGCTCGGGGGTAAATGAAAATAATTTATTATTCGAGAAGACAAGAAGGGAAGTAGACATAAAAATTAAGATCTTTAGAAACTTGTTATGTATTGGACATACCTCGGAACATCTTTGGGAAAATGCTGAAGGATGAAGAACTATGAAATATCTCCAGATAACTGCTATGGAAAAAAGGAACATCTTAGGAAAACAGCCAAATGAATGAATATATCTCCAAAATATCTGTAAAACTGCTGATGAAAATCCCACCAATAATCTGTGAAAATCCCACCAATAATCTGTGAAAACCTCACCAATAATCTGTAAAATTGCTGAGTGAAAACCTCACCAATAATCTGTAAAATTGATGATGAAAACCTCACCAATAATCTGTAAAATTGATGATGAAAACCTCACCAATAATCTGTAAAATTGTGAGTGAAAACCTCACCAACAATCTGAAAAATTGATGATGAAAACCTCACCAATAATCTGTAAAATTGCTGATAAAAACCTCACCAATAATCTGTAAAATTGATGATGAAAACCTCACCAATAATCTGTAAAATTGATGATGAAAACCTCACCAATAATCTGTAAAATTGCTGAGTGAAAACCTCACCAACAATCTGAAAAATTGATGATGAAAACCTCACCAATAATCTGTAAAATTGCTGATAAAAACCTCACCAATAATCTGTAAAATTGATGATGAAAACCTCACCAACAATCTGAAAAATTGATGATGAAAACTTCACCAATAATCTGTAAAACTGCTGATGAAAACCTCACCAATAATCTGTAAAATTGATGATGAAAACCTCACCAATAATCTGTAAAATTTCTGATGAAATCCTCACCAATAATCTGAAAAATTACTTGACTTATAACGTTTAAAAAAAAAAATGACTAAAGAAGGGTATTACGCCCGAAACGCTGCACGTTTAGTAATATTTTGTCCTTTTTTTTTTTTTTTTTTTTTTTTTGTTTTTGTTTTTGAAGTTGTTACTTTCATTATTGCACATTAATTTAATATCGGGTGTCTTATCTTACTTAAACTTCCGTGTTGAGTTTGAAAGAGGTATGAATCCAAACAAAGGGATTTCAAGTGGAAAAATATAGACATTAAAATAATAATAGTTTTAAAAATGTTAACCCCTTACCTGCGAGACCGATTTATAACAAATCTTTAACGTTCCATTTATTCTGATAAAAAAACAAAACAAACAAAAACAAAAAATAAATATTAACATTCATGTCGAGTACTGCCATGGCGAGTTACCATGCTCAATGAGTTTCTTCATGCTTCATCCACTTAGTCCCACTTGAGGCCAAAATGTACCGTAATATTTCCACCCCATACAGTACAATTAATTTAAGCCCTCTCCCAATGGCACCATAAGATCCCGTCGCCTCGGTATTCCATGAAGGAATATAGATAATCCATCAAACAGGATGTCTGATGTCAACAGGAATCACCCATGTTGTCCGAGGTGAGCAAATGGGAGGTTAATAATCTTGCCCAAGGTAAAAAAAAAAGAAAAAAAAAAAAGAATAAGAAAGTGTATGAAGCTGCGCTCGAACCCGGGACCTTCCGGATCACAATGCAATGCCTTAACCACTCCCCCCCCCCCCCCCATGAATATATAACCCAACTGCTTCAATCCGGTACAATGTCACGGTGACCTAGACATTGACGCTAATTGGCGTTCATGTGTCAATTACACACTGATATTTAGATCCTGAGATCGAGCCCCGCCGCTGTCTGCATCTCGTTACTTCCTGTTGTAACCCGTTGTTGGGCCACACTTTGCGCCGTTGCGTGCGTTGTCGCCAATGCCTGTGTTATCTCGGGTCTTTTGTCGAGATAATTTTCTTTTAATGCTATGCGTTTATGTCAAATACTCACAACATCCAAAAACTATGTGAAAGCTTTAACGTCTATAGTCTGATTGATAGAATTTAGTGAGAACGAATCATTTAAATGACTGTCTCAAACAAAACAAAAATTCAACAATTGAGCTTTTATATAGTGCGATATCCACTAAACGTGCTCAAAGCGCTTTACAAGGGGTCCCTCGTCAACAGCAACATTTAACATTGAGGACAAGGCATGACACCTGTAAGGCGATATTATAAGTTTTTCGGATGCAGACAACACTGTTGACGGCCAGGTACTCATTTTACACCTGAGTACGGTGAGAGAATGTGAGTAAAGAGCCTTTTCCAAGGACTCAACTATGCGCCGAGTGAGGCTCGAACCCAGGACCTTCCGATCCGAAAGCGAGTGTCATACCACAAGACCACATAGCCGCACCAAAGAGCTGGGCGGCGTCAATTTCGTTGCATCCATATATAATTTCTCCTTGGGATTAATAAAATGAGAGTTTATATATAGTGGAATATCCACTCGGTCTCAAAGCGCTTTACACGGTGTTCCCAGGCCAACAGCAAAACATCATTTAGGACAAGACATGACGCCTGTTAGGCGATATTAATTTTTTTCCGGATAGAACATCGCTGTTAACGGCCTCGTACTCATTTTACACCTGAGTACGATAAGAGAATGTGAGTAAAGAACCTTTTCCAATGACTCAACTATGCGCCGAGCGAGGTACGAACCCAGGAACTTCATAATCCAAAGGCGAGTGTCATACAACAAGACCACATAGCCGCACATAGTGAACTTGAAAAATTATAGTAATGTTAATAAAGGGAAAATATTCCTTCACATAACTTACAATTTGTTAAAAAGTAAAGTTTCCGATTTAAGACTTTCGAGAAGTCACGTGTTCAGGTTTGAGACATTCTGACGAGTTGATGTATTGTCAGAGCGCTGTAGGGTGGAAGAAATTGTCATTTTATAAAGGACCCCCCCCCCCCTTCAAGAAAAAAGAAACAACCCCCCCCCAAAAAAAAACAACAACAAAAAAACAGCAACAATAAAACCGAAAAAAAACCCCCAACAAAAGCCATTGTTGTAATGGACAATATTTTGCGTCAATTTTTGAGATTTCCATTACAACAATGAGCCCACAAGGAATTGGGTTATCAGACCTGAAAATAAGTGCACGTTGCAATAAACAAAATAAAAAAAAAACCCAAAATGCACAAATTCAAAGCAAAATCTAAAACAGAAAAGAATATTTTAAAAAACAATAAAAAAGACAAACAAACAAAAATCAACAAACAAAAAAAACAAACTAAACAAAAACAGATGCAAAAACATAAAAAAACAACAAAAAAAAAAACAAAAAAAAAAAAAACAAAAAAAACAACCCCTCCCCCCTCAACACAAACTGACGAAAAGAATTGTGATAGTCTACAAAAAATGAACAAACAAATAATTTAAAAAAAAAAAAAAAACAAGATAAAAAAAAAAGCAAAAAAAGCCAAAAATTAAACCAAAAAAAAAAAAATCTCTAATACAAAACAAAATAAAAAACAAAAAACAAACAAAGAATGAAACAAAACCAACACACACACACACACACACACACACACACACACACACACACACACACACTAAAAAAATCCAATCAAACTCTTCGTGCGTTGGAGGCTTAAACAAGAGATAAGAGATTTAAAAAAAAACATTCCCCCCCCCCAAAAAAAAAAATTAGCCTGTTGTCGTTGTCAATTGTAAGACGTCTGCGTGCATCTATAGAAGATTTGTTTATCGTGTTAATTAACAACGGAGAAAAAGCTACACGCAAAAGTTTATTCTTCAGTCAAAATAACAGCAGCAAGCAGCAGTAGCGGCAACAATGTGCAGGCAATTGATTCCACGCCCTCCCCAGCTAGCTGTCAAGTTAACCTCAACTTGTTTCGTAAGAAGAAGAATTGATTGTTCCGCGTGTGATGATGTAACAATGCGTGGATTAGTTTTGTTCTATCTAGATAGTGTAGAATGCTCTTACTTGTCAATGGGTTGTCTGTTTTTGTTCATTTACTCGTGTTGTTGTTATTGGGATTGTTGTTGCTGTTGCTGCTGCTGATGTTGTTTTCGTTGTTAATGTTGTTGTTGTTAATTATGGTGAGAGAGAAATAAAGAAAGAAGAGAGAGAGAGAGACAGAGAGAGAGAGAGATAGATAGATAGATAGATAGAGAGAGAGAGAGAGAGGGAGAGAGATTGAGAGAGAGAGAGAGAGAGAGAGATAGAGAGAGATTCTTGATGTTGTTTTTATTTGTCGTTACCTACTTTTTCGAATTACAAACCAAAATATCTCCTTATACGCGTGATGTGTTTATGAATCACACATTATACCCATCCAGTCAGGTGTTAAAAGGTACCTGGTCATAGGCATTGATTGATATTGTTAAAGTAACGAAAATGAAGAGACACATAAAAGGAATAAGGCTTATTGTACTGTATGAAATGGAGTCTATAATAATATTTTTTTATTTTATTTTAATTTTTAAATAAATTATTTTTAAAAATATTATTCCTATGTTTTACTACATTGTACGGTACATGATATTTAGTTTTATTTTTAGTTAAGGTCTACGCACAATGTCAGAAGTCGTATTTCATCTTAATCAGATCTGCCTAGTGGTACGAAAATTCGCTTTTGGCTTCAGTTAGAGAACTACATAGATGTTTTTGAGTCAATAAATCTTGTTGAAAAGAAGAGTATGGTTGCTTAGAAACTGTATTTAGGATTTTGGAGCATTTACTGATTATGCTGATGGCAAACAATTGATTTGGAATTCTATTAATCGTGACCTTTTGACTTTTTCCCTTGGAAGCTACGACTTTTTGATATTTCAAGAAGACAGCTCTGCCTCAACACGTCTATTACAATGTAAAAGGCGTTCGAGGTAGTTAAAGATTTTTTTATAACACAGGATAGCTCACTTTACATTATTTCAATTGACCAATTTGCATAGATCCAGTGAAATTGTGGAACTACAAAATATCAATGTGCAGTTTTTTTTTCTTTTTTTGTTTGTTATTCTTTTCCATTCCTGTTTGTAGAGGCAGTAGTAGTAGTAGTAGTAGTAGTAGTAGTAGTAGTAGTAGTAGTAGTAGTAGTAGTAGTAGTAGTAGTAGTAGTAGTAGTAGTAGTAGTAGTAGTAGTAGTAGTAGTAGTAGTAGTAGCGTATGGCTACACCTCCAAATTCATTTCATCAACCCTTCTTCGGAAGTCTTCCTCCGCCCTGAGAACTGTTTCATATCCACCTGCAAGTTACTAAACTGTTGTTGTTGTTGCTTTTGTTATTGGCATAATTTGTGTTTTCTAGGAGCCACTATTATATTATTTTACGGTATGGGATTTATAGTTTTGATCAGGAAAAATGCTGAAAATAATCGCCATAGCAAAAGAAGGCGGTTATAAAGTGGATCTTGGATTTTAGTTCCAGAGATGAATATGAGTGAGGATGTGGAGAGAGAGAGAGAGAGAGAGAGAGAGAGAGAGAGAGAGAGAGAGAGAGAGAGAGAGAGAGTAAAAGAGTAAGAGAGAGATAGAGAGACGAGAGAGCGAGAGTAAGAGAAAGAGCGAGCGAGAGGGAGGCAGAGAGAGAGAAAGAGAGAGAGACACACACACACACAGACAGAAGAGAGAGAGAGAGAGAGAGAGAGAGAGAGAGAGAGAGAGAGAGAGAGAGAGAGAGAGAGAGAGAGAGAGGACGGGGGAATTAAGAGTCTGGTGGTTGGAGTAGGGATAGGGCAGTTATCAGGGTGTGGGCAACATGCCGAAATGGCAGATAAGGGTTATGATAAAATTACCATATTTTATCTGTCCCGATTCTTTATCGGGCGTTTATTTCAGTGTTTTTAATTGTGTGAAGAGCAGATAGGAATTAAGGTCGGGGAGCGATAATACATGGACGGATATGGATCGGGGGGAGGGTAAAAGGGGGAGGGGGGGGGGGAGGAGAGATGGATGGCCTGATAATTTATTAGCAAAATAGATTAAGGAGAGATAGAGGGGGGGGGGAGATGGAGAGAGAGAAAGAGAGAGAGAGAAAGAGAGAGAGAGAAAAGAGAGAGAGAAAGAGAGAGAGAGAAAAAGAGAGAGAGACAGAGAGAGAGAGAGAGAGAGAGAGAAGAGACTGAGAATGAGAGAAAGAAAAAGAGAGAGTACGAAAGATATATATATATATTATTATATATATATATATATATATATATAGAGAGAGAGAGAGAGAGAGAGAGAGAGAGAGTGAGAGATATTAGATGACATAGTTTTGCACGTGCACTTGTCATTTAATCCAAATAAAATCCAAACATATGTTTTGTACATTCAACGTATTTAAATTTCTCTCATGTCATTATTTCAACCTTCTCCTCAAGTCATCATCTCCCATCAGACTCCTATAGCAAACTCGCACGTTTAGTGTAATTGCCTCTTTTGATCCAAGTGTAAATAGGTGCTGAAAGGAAATCGTAAACCTACCCTTCCCCCCCCCCCCCTCCACCGACAACAATACTACCGTACTCTGGAAAAATCCATATTTGAAAATTTGGCCAGAAAACTCGTCCTTCATATACCGATCGATTTAAATGACTCATCTTGGCAAAAACTCTCAAACCTGGGACTTTGCGAAGTCCCAGGTTTGAGAGTTTTTGCCAAGATGAGGGTCATTTAAATCGATCGATATTTGAAGGATGAATTTTATGGCCAAATTTTCAAATAATATGGGTTTTTCCAGAGTACGGCAGAATAATATTATGAAGTATGAAGCATCAAGTGATTGTTTCGTGTTGCCCAAGCCGGGTCAAGCGCTTTCACTCCCTTCAATCATTATTGACATGTAACACAGAATGTACCTGCATCGTTTTATTAAGTCATTTAGAGGACATCTTATAACACCAATAATAAAACCCCTCCAAATATTTCTACAATTTTCCGCAGTACTCTGAAAAATGAAAAACAATTTTTAACATTTGGCCAGGAAAACAGTCCTTCAAATATCGGCCGATTATTAAGACCCTCATTTTGTCAAAAACTCTTAAACCTGAGACTTCTTGCCAATCGTTGGACTCTCTTTGAAGTCACAGTTTTAATAGTTTTTTACAAGATTAGTGTCAACTTTTTAATCGGTCGTTATTTGAAGGATGAGTTTTCTGGCCAAATTTTTTTAAAAATGTGTTTTTTTTTTTTCTTTCTCCAGAGCGCGTGGGTTTTTGGTATAATTGCTTTGAGTGTTGAGAGGTAGTTGCACTGAAGGCTCATCACACGTTCCAAGTGATTGCTACTTACTTCAACCCTTGGCTTCCCCCGTGGAACATGGGCGATCAACAATTTCTCTCTAATAAACACTCTCAGCAGCGTGGCTCAGAGGCACGGTCTTTGCTTCGTACCCGGAAGGTACCGAGATTTCCATCACCCACCGCTGCACTGTGTTGCCTCGAGCAAGTCACCTCGCCCTAGCTCAAGTTGTGTCACTGCACAGCGGCTAACGCCTGGGATATGCCAGTCTTCCTTTGGAATAGACCCTAGATACAAATTTCCCCTATGGGATGAATAAAGGGAAAGTTTTTTTTCCTCTTAAATCTCCTGGGCCAACCTCTCCAAGTGATTGTTATATTTTATTTTTGCACGGTCATTATTCTCTTACTCTCTCTCCCCTCCCCCCCCCCCTCCTCTTTAAAAAAAAAAGAATAGCGGCTTGAATTAATGTTAAAATATTTGATCAACCTGACCTCGACATGTAGCAAAGTCAAGCAATGTTGAGGATGGTCAATGACAGGATGAGTAACAATGATGGCAAAAGTCTCGTCCAATTCCCTGCTCGCGTTGTGTCCGAAAATACGCTTGACGTTCGTCATTAGCACAGTCGGCGCAGGTCGTGTGTGAATGAGCAACTGAATCAAAACAGAGCAAGATATAGATAGTATGCGCTTGGCTACGAAACTCACAACATTGCCATCCGGAAGTATAACGGACCAACACACAAAACTATGTGTAACCATGAACTTTTATAGTCTGGTTAATATAATTTAGTGAGAATTACTCATAATGGTGGATGGCAAAATAAAAACCAAAAAACAAACAAAAAAACCCAAACAAAACAAAAAAAACAACAAAAAACGATAACAAAGACCCGAGTGACGTCAACTTCATTCTATCTATAGCTAGTGTGAAAAAGACGGATAACAGGCAACTTTCTTTTCTAATAAGATTCAAATTTGGCTCCACTATAACCTGATGGCGAAATAAAATGAAAGCATCGTACAGCGCTCTGAGCATGATGGTAAAACACTGAAAATGCAAAAGCTCTTTATCAAAACACGTGCTTATTTTCAATTTATTCTTTTTCACATTTATTTAATAGCACGGTAACGTCATAACAAAGTGCAACAACTTAATTTTTCTTTTATTAATTCAAAAACAACCGCACCGTTTCTGAGTATCAAGATAGACACATGAAGGAAGGGGTATTATTATTATTATTATAACATGTTAATATGTTATATCTTATAACACCTCGCTATAAAACCTTATTATAATAATGCAATGTTTTTAAAAACAGTCGCTTCACTTTCCTTAAAGGTCTCATTATCATACCCTAAATCTTTCCTCGCCGGTTTATTTTCCTTCTTTATTATCCCGCATTACAGTTAGACAGTGGAGGACTATGCCAGATATATTTGATGGAAAGAGGCCAAATTTAAAATCATGATAAATTAAACAATATGTACCAGGTAATAATAATAATAAAAAAGGAGTTTTTATATGGCGCAATATCCACTCGAAGTCTCAAAGCGCATTACAGGGGTTCCCAGGCCAGCAGCAACACTTAATATGTATGTAGGACGAGACATGACGCCTTGTTAGGCGATATTACATTTTTTCAGACAGATAAACGCTGTTAACGGCCTGGTACTCATTTTACATCCGAGTACGTTGAGAAAATGTGCGTAAAGAGCCTTCTCCAAGGACTCCACTATGCGCTGAGCGACGCTCGAACCCAGGACCTTCCGATCCGATAACCGCCCCTTTTTCAGATCTTTACCTGAGTTTGCTGTCATTGCCACCCGTCTGATCAATGCCCATACCCAATTTCGCTTGAATTTTTTTCTTTTTTTTTTTTTAAATAATTTCTTTTTATTACCAAGACGAGACTGGGAAATATAATAATCTACTCTCGTTTACATTAAAACCCCAACTTAGCAGGAAAAAACACCTACCTGGCAAATCTACATATTCGGGCGGAATGCGAGGGAGAAAAAAAAAAACAAACAAACCCCAAAACAAACCAGAAAAGCAAAAGAATAAAAATCCACTTTCGTTTTCTACCAAAGCCTTTGTTTTTATTTTAGTTTTTCTTTCCCCAGCTTTCCAAACAAAAACGTTGCAGGGAGGACCTTCGGTTAGTTTTCGTGATAATATTATATATATATATATATATATATATATATATATATATATATATATATATATATATATACATATATATATATATTATTCTTTCTTTCTTTCTTTCCTTTTCGCTTTTCCC
This sequence comes from Berghia stephanieae, assembly GCF_034508935.2. Classification (NCBI taxonomy): domain Eukaryota; kingdom Metazoa; phylum Mollusca; class Gastropoda; order Nudibranchia; family Aeolidiidae; genus Berghia; species Berghia stephanieae. The sequence continues at coordinate 18,758,976 of NC_088364.1, forward strand.
TTCTTACTTTTTCTTTATTTTGTATGTGTACTGTATGTATATGTGTGTGCGCTCTTGCTTGCTGAATCATAATAATATATAGATATATTTTTTAAATGTTTGTTTCTCTTCAATCATTAAGTAAGCTTTTCATTTGTGAAACGTTATATTTTGTGTATTTTGTTTATTTCTCATTTTGTTTTCTTAGACATTCCTATTCATCTCCAATGATAATATTATTTGCAAGGGAAAGGGAGAATAAAACACGCATCGACAACATCAGCAATATTATAATCAGCTACTACCATCACCATCACCAACATCCCCACTACTACCAACACCAACACTATCACTACCTTCATCAACACTACTATCACCACTATACCATTACCAGCACCACTAACACTACCACCACCACCGCCATCACCATCATCATCATCATCATCATCATCATCATCATCATCATCATCATCATCATCATCAATGGTGACGATGGTTGCGAACTATTCCACAACTTCATTACTACCACAACTACCACTACATCAACCAATACTACAGACAAAAATACCATTACCACCATAAATATCTCCACCACCAACAACAACCACCGCAGACAACATAAATAACAACATATTTAACTACAAGGCTTCTACCACCACCACCACCACCACCACCACCACCACCACCACCACCACTACATACTACTACTTCGACTATGACCGTCCACAATAACAGCAACGACCACCGGCGTTACCAAATCACCCCCTAAAAACTAGTGCGGGGCGGTCCTTGGCAAGCTTAAGGACCACGGTCCTACGGTCCTTGGGAAATGAAGACCGCAAGGACCGGTCCTAGGACCGGTCCTTTTCGACATTGAACATTCCTGAGAGACTGTTGGAAATTCGAACCGGTTTGACCTTTGAGAGCGTGGGATCGTTCATTCTTGAACCGTTAAAGACCGCTACACGATGAAAACCGTGGCCTACAGGAGTAAAACACACGGAGTAGTCACACTCATTTCAAATTGTAACCTAATTAGAGAAGAGGGGTGATGCCTTCTTTATTTGCTCACCGTACTTCATTGTTACTTCGATAATTTAATAAAATTTGAAATTTATCCCAATTAACGGAGATAATGGCATCGCCCAAGGCGTTGATCGAGTTGTTCGTGGCGTTGATACACACACGCAACTCCTACCCCCCCCCCCCTCCCCCCCCCCCACACACACACACATTAGAGGGCAGCGAGCATTGAAGAGTAAGAGAGAGACGTGAAGTTATAATAAGAGGGGGTGGATGAGGTGATAAGAGGGGTCGATGGTGACTTTTCGCCAGATCTAACAAACTCAGCTACCCATTCATTGCTGAGTAGACAGGGATTCAGAAAAAAATCGACTGCACCCGGGATCGATCTCTGGCCCTTTGCGTATAAAGAGAGTGCTCTATCAACTGAGCTATCGGGGTCCCCAAATATTCTATTGGACTTTTTTAAAATTCAGACGTTATAACTGGGTTTTTTGGAAGGAAGAAACTAATGAAACTCATATTATTTGATTAGTAAAAACACCAAACGAAATTTTAATATTATTGTATTATTTTAAATTTCAACACTGCGATAGAAAGGAGTGGTGACAAGAGATGGACAAAAGAAAACAAAAAATCGGATTTGCTACTTGCTAGGTTCGACACACACACACACACACACACAAACACACACATCTTTTGTAGTCACATACATTTCAAACAATAACCCATTAGAGAAGAGGGGTCATGCCTTCACCATAGATCATTGTCATTGCGATCATTATGGTGTAGTAAATTTTGAAATTTACCCCGTATAATGGAATCGTCCAAGGCGTGCGCCTCCTGTTCCCCCCATCTCACACACGAAAGGGCGGTTTGCGGAGTGGAGGTTGGTGGTCGTCTGCCTGTATGGTCGTCTGTGTCGTTTAGTGTATGGCAAAGGGGGGTGGGTGCGATTAATTAAGTGGGATGGGTGGTGATTGGTGGAAGATAGGCAACCGAAGCAACGAATCGCTGGGGAAGTAGTAGGCTATGGCGCGAGACCGTAGGACCGTGGTCCTTGCAAGGACCGCCCCGCACTAGTTGAAAGGTGATAAGAAGTGAGGACCGCCGCCGATCTTCCCCTCTGGGACCGGTCTTCGGTTCACAGCTAAAAGACCGTCGGACCGCGGTCCAGACCGGTCTTCAGCGCGGCACTACTAAAAACTACCACCATCACCACCATCATCACCATCACGACCAACGCTATCACTACAACCACCACCTTAACTATGTTATAACACCCCTCTCTCCCACCACGAAATAGATTCCCCAAATTACTGTCTTAATCTTTAAAAATCACGTTTAAAAAAAAATTGGCCAGAAGAAAACTCGTCCTTCAAATATGTATTGATTAAAATGACCAGAATTTTGACAAAAAATCAAAAAATCTGGGATCCCCTTGAAGAAGATTTACTTAGACAAGATGAAGGTCATTTTAATGGATCGATATTGAAAGGGCGAGTTTTCTGGCCAAAATGTCAGAAAAGTGTTTTTTTCAGAATAAGACAGATTAGACTAGTGCCGCGCTGAAGACCGGTCTGGACCGCGGTCGACGGTCTTTTAGCTGTGAACCGAAGACCGGTCCCAGAGGGGAAGATCGGCGGCGGTCCTCACTTCTTATCACCTTTCAACTAGTGCGGGGCGGTCCTTGCAAGGACCACGGTCCTACGGTCTCGCGCCATAGCCTACTACTTCCCCAGCGATTCGTTGCTTCGGTTGCCTATCTTCCACCAATCACCACCCATCCCACTTAATTAATCGCACCCACCCCCCTTTGCCATACACTAAACGACACAGACGACCATACAGGCAGACGACCACCAACCTCCACTCCGCAAACCGCCCTTTCGTGTGTGAGATGGGGGGAACAGGAGGCGCACGCCTTGGACGATTCCATTATACGGGGTAAATTTCAAAATTTACTACACCATAATGATCGCAATGACAATGATCTATGGTGAAGGCATGACCCCTCTTCTCTAATGGGTTATTGTTTGAAATGTATGTGACTACAAAAGATGTGTGTGTTTGTGTGTGTGTGTGTGTGTGTGTGTGTGTGTGTGTCGAACCTAGCAAGTAGCAAATCCGATTTTTTGTTTTCTTTTGTCCATCTCTTGTCACCACTCCTTTCTATCGCAATGTTGAAATTTAAAATAATACAATAATATTAAAATTTCGTTTGGTGTTTTTACTAATCAAATAATATGAGTTTCATTAGTTTCTTCCTTCCAAAAAACCCAGTTATAACGTCTGAATTTTAAAAAAGTCCAATAGAATATTTGGGGACCCCGATAGCTCAGTTGATAGAGCACTCTCTTTATACGCAAAGGGCCAGAGATCGATCCCGGGTGCAGTCGATTTTTTTCTGAATCCCTGTCTACTCAGCAATGAATGGGTAGCTGAGTTTGTTAGATCTGGCGAAAAGTCACCATCGACCCCTCTTATCACCTCATCCACCCCCTCTTATTATAACTTCACGTCTCTCTCTTACTCTTCAATGCTCGCTGCCCTCTAATGTGTGTGTGTGGTGGGGGGGGGGGGGGGGTAGGAGTTGCGTGTGTGTATCAACGCCACGAACAACTCGATCAACGCCTTGGGCGATGCCATTATCTCCGTTAATTGGGATAAATTTCAAATTTTATTAAATTATCGAAGTAACAATGAAGTACGGTGAGCAAATAAAGAAGGCATCACCCCTCTTCTCTAATTAGGTTACAATTTGAAATGAGTGTGACTACTCCGTGTGTTTTACTCCTGTAGGCCACGGTTTTCATCGTGTAGCGGTCTTTAACGGTTCAAGAATGAACGATCCCACGCTCTCAAAGGTCAAACCGGTTCGAATTTCCAACAGTCTCTCAGGAATGTTCAATGTCGAAAAGGACCGGTCCTAGGACCGGTCCTTGCGGTCTTCATTTCCCAAGGACCGTAGGACCGTGGTCCTTAAGCTTGCCAAGGACCGCCCCGCACTAGATTAGACCCGTCCAATCGTATACAAAGACATGGCTACTTTGGCGTAAACCAACAAAACAATTGTTCTAAAGTTTGACTGGAAATGTTTAAGTCAATAATCGAATCAAACGCCGAATTGTCTTTTAAAAGGTTTTGAAGTTTTGAGAATTTTTGTCAATCTTTGCTGGGCCATCTTAATTCATCAATAATATTTGAAGTAAACATTTTCTAGCCAAATTTCTTTAAAAAAAAGTGTTTTGTCGGTGGAAAACACAACTGGCCAGATAGATAATACAAATTTATATCGGTGAGAAGGCATTGGTCTATAAAATGACCATTCACCTGCCTTTACCTGTTTAATGGACTCCGACAGCCCAAACGGACAGACAAACAAACGGACAGGAAGATGAACAAGGTCCAACCAACCTTGTGAGGCCAGTTAGAGGCATCAGCAACAAGCACCAGCAGTTAACCACGGCCAAATTTATTACTGTGACTACTACTACATACTACTACTACTACTACTCCGTCATAACCTGACTAAACACACTATTCAATTTTGGTCAGAAAATCATAACTAATAAATAGAACGAAGTTGACGTCACTCGGGTCTTTGTTATTGTTTTTTTGCCATCCACGTTTATGAGTAATTCTCACTTAACTGTATTATCCATATAAAATTTCATGGTTACACATAATTGTGTGTGTTGGTCCGTTATACTTCCGGATGGCAACGTTGTGAGCTTCTTAGTCAAGAGCATACTATCTATATATATATTAAAAAAAAACAATGGCTCAAAAATGGTATGTGAATTGTCCAAAAAAAAAAAAACAAAAAAAAAAACAAACAAAAGATCAAACTCAAGACTTCAGAAGAAGTGTTATGTTTGAGATTATTTGACCAGACAGTGGCCATTCTACATCGACAGGTATATGAAACAAAACTTTTCTGGCCATTTGAAAAAAAAAAGTGTTTTGGTTTGATTAACGACAATACTATCATCGTATGGCTCGATACATAGTTTTACCTTCGGACACTTCGGACATACGTACACACACTGTAATACGAGGGGATATTCATAGGGAGAAAGTGGGGCGGGGTGCTGGGGGGGGGGGGGGGGGGGGGAGTTACCTATGCCTATTTACTAACGAAAGAGTGAAAATGGAAAGGCTTCGTATGGGAACAAAACAGACAATGGACGTTTCGGGTATAAACCCTTCGTCAGCACAACAATACACAAATAAACGTGGAAAACAAATAAAATATAATGAAAAATAACTTGTATCGTCATTTTTCATTATATTTTATTTGTTTTCCACGTTTATTTGTGTATTGTTGTGCTGACGAAGGGTTTGTACCCGAAACGTCCATTGTCTGTTTTGTTCCCATACGAAGCCTTTCCATATTCATTATTTCGTTAGTATTTTACGATCACCGGCTTCAGGCAGCCCTTACCGTTTTCTACTAAGCCTATTTCAGATCCAAATCCAAATTATGGGCCAGTGGGTTGGGAAGCTTTTAACAGTTTCTGAATTGTGAAATAAAGAAAAGCAATTGCCTAAAATACACTCTGCAAAAGACGCTGTTTAAATACGTTTGCGAAGTACTTTCGGGCAGGACTGAATTAGACCCGGCTATCAATTCAGTGATAGCGAGGTGATTGAAAATCAAAATCTGAGATCTCGCTGAATCGAACAATGATAATTTGTTACGTCAGCCCATGCCCAAGTCCCAACAGAATGAGCCGTTGAGCCAGGGACGGGGTGGGAGCAGCGGTGGACGGGGTGGGTGGGTGTGTGTGTGTGGGGGGGGGGGACCATAATGAATGAGGAAATTAATACAGTTCAAAGAAATTGCCGGGTAATAGATTTTTAATTCCAACTCCAAAATAGGAACATTACAGTATAATTGGTTCAGTAATATGGGGAGCGAAAGAGAGAGAGAGAGAGAGAGAGAAAGAGAGAGAGAGAGAGAGAGAGAGAGAGAGAGAGAGAGAGAGAGAGAGAGAGAGAGAGAGAGAGAGAGAGAGAGAGAGAGAGAGAGAGAGAGAGAGAGAGAGAGAGAGAGAGAGAGAGAGAGGTTGGTGGGTGATGGAATGGAAGGATATAAAAAGATAAAGACATGTAGAAATGCTGATTGAAAGTGATTTATTATAGCCCAGCCTTTCCGTCGTCTTGGGGAAAACCCGATTCTACCATAGAACAATAGGAAAAATGATATCATGAGGCTCCGAAGGTCGCGTCGCACCGCTAGCGGCACTGGACGAAATTGTTCGAAATTCCAAATCTGTAGGAATCCAAGAATACTATAGATAGTATGCGCTTGACTAAGAATCTCACAACATTGCCATCCGGAAGTATATCGGACCAACACACAGTATTATGTGTAACCAAGAACGTTTATAGGTTAATACAGTTTAGTGAGAATTACTCATAAACGCGGGTGGCAAAAAAAAAACAAAAAAAAACAATAACAAAGACCTGAGTGACGTCATCTTCGTTCTATCTTTAACAGACCTGCCTAATACTGGGGAAACATTCGTAGAAATACGAATTTTTGACTCCAGTTACATAACTGCAATTTCCTCTTTGACTCTATAAATCTTGTTGAAAAGGAAAGTTTAGTTCCTCAGAACTTATTATATTCAGGACATATGAGCATTTTGGGATCACGATGAGGAAAAATTATTTATTTCTAATGCTATTTAAAATAGATTGAAACAATGTAAAGCGCATTGAGCATGGCGAAATCCGTGGAAATGACATATATATATATATATATATATATATATATATATATATATATATATATATATATATTTATTCCAGATAATAAATATTGTCTGCTGAATAAGGATTTGAGCCCGAAACGTTCACTGTTACGATTTTTGCTCTTTTTTTCTTTTCCTTTCCTCTTCTTATTTAAGCGATTCTAATATTATTAACTTTTGGTTTGTTCAATAGTATTATTATTCATTCCATCTCCATCGTATTGTCTACCTGGATACCTCTGGATACCTCTGGATAGAGCTTTTAGACTTAGTGTGGTCTCCTTCGCTCCTCCTCATCTATTAATGATTGGACCAATTCTTATAACTGAACTTGTTTCCTAGGAAGTTACTTATCTCCAACTCTGCATTGAATTTATTATATTTCATTTTTTTTCTCTGATACTGTGGTTTCTTGCAGTTTATTCCAGTTATTAACAATTCTAGCTGAAAAAAAGTTCCTTCTTTCATTTGTCTTAAAACGTTCTTTTTCCGGTTTCTTGCTGTTTCCTCGTGTCTGGAGGATGTTTAACATTAACTTTCAATATAATGTAATATTGATAAAGCTTTGTTATTTATTTGTCTTGAATAATCTGTGCTGTTGGACCCGATTCAATGATAGCACCAAGTAGCCGTTACAATAACAAGTTTACCATTCTACGACTTGTCTACACTGCATTGCTGAACACTGACAAAAAGCACTTTTTGCTCATTTTGGCCAGAAATCTTTTACTTCATATTATTATTATTATTATTATTATTATTATTATTATTATTATTATTATTATTATTATTATTATTATTATTATTATTATTATTATTATCATTATTGTTATTATTATTATATTATTATTATTATTATTATTATTATTATTATTATTATTATTATTATTATTATTATTATATATTATTATTATTATTATTATTATCGATATGATATTAATGTCAAAAAGTCTTAAACCTGAGAACGGGGATAAGACTTTTTGGCAAGTTGGAGGGTGGGGAGGGTAGGGGGGGGGGTTACAATTGGGGAGTGGGGGGGGGGTTACCTTGATCGATCTCTCCTTGAGGTAATATTTTTTTCTGGCCAAATTGGAGGAGGAAAAAAATGCTTTTTGGCAAGTGTAGGACAGTACATAATATTATACGACATCCAACCCTATTAACGGCAAGGGCTATAAATAACGTTCTTACTAACGATACCAGAACAATCACAGTTGGCAGGAACGGTAATCCATTCCCGTTCTAACACCGATTATCTTCCTTGGTTTCTTGTAATGAAGAGGAATTAATTGTAACAAAACAACGGACATGGAAAAGCGTAGGTAACATTTTTATATAGTTGAGTTAAAAAAAAAAAAGACCACAGTTCTAGTAAATTTTAACAATTGAGAAAGAAGTCTCGGGTTTAAGAACTTCTGACACGTCGAGAGTTGTATTAATTCATTGATATTAATTTGAAGAGAAAAATTTATGATCGGAATGAAAAAAAAAATGCATTTTGTAATCGTATAGCAGCATTTTGGCCCAAGAAGGTTGCAAGCCGTGATAAATCGTAATTTTTTTTAAAAAATGAGCTTTTATATAGCGCAATATCCACTAAATGTGCTCCAAGCGCTTTACAAGGGGTCCCTGGTATCTGGTATATATAAATATATTTTTGTATCGGTTGGGTGTGAAGTTTTGGGGACAATCCGGAAAATGGCCGGTAAGGAGAGAGTGTAAACAACCAATAAATATTGAACAGATAAAGACGAGGTCAGATGCACGAGAACATTCTCCGTGCTCGACGTGTACATGATACTATTATACAGGTCTGACATCCGAGCCCGCTTAAGGGCCTAGTTTAACATTGTTGTAATAGACAATATTTTGCGTCATTTTTTCTTCTTCCTATTTTGAGATTTCCATTACAACAATGAGCTCATAAGGAATTGGGTTATCAGACCTGCAAATAAGTGCACGTAGTCCGTGCTCCATAAAAAAAATATTTCATCAAAAATCGGTCAATGATCGGCCGATAAGTGATAACTTATTTCTTTTTTCTTGTTACGCAATAACTTGCCGATTAAATTAAGAAATTAAGGAGCAGGCACCAGTGTAAGATAAAGATCTGAACAAGTGTGTAAGAAAGTGAAAGGTGCCAGACAAAGCAAGAAAGAAAAATATAAGAGAAAAAAAAAATAAAAAAAAAAAAACCATCCCAAAAAAATCGGTCTTCCTAGACTGGGGATCGAACTTCAGACCTTCTGATTACCGGTAGCACGTCTGACCGGTAATCAGAAGGTCTGAGGTTCGATCCCCAGTCGAGGTAGACGGATTTTTTTGTGATGGTATTTTTCTTATATTTTTCTTTCTTGCTTTGATTGGCACCTTTCATACACACTTGTTCAGATCGTTGGCTGACCGATTAACATGCCGAGTGGTTTACGTTCCCCAATACTATTTATTTAATCCAATGTTCGACAGAAGATGTTTTGTATCTACCTGTGTCCACCTGTCTACCTACCTAACCGTACCTATATTACCTTCAAATAAACCTCATCCGCCAAACCTAGTAACACCACCCACCACTACTTGTTCTAATAATTTACTCCTCTCTCACGCCCATAGTACAAAGGTACCCATCTCTACCCAACATATCTTTAATTATCCTAACCTATCCTTAGCTTACCAACCTACCTACACCTACCTATTGACCAATTAACGAGAAACAAAGTAGTCCTTCAGAGCCATTGGGGCCCACGGAGCCGGACGAGAGTTTATTCCGGTTTCTATAGCGTGAAACGGACAATTGCTTGCTATCCTTTGGATAGGACGCTTGTCTATCGCAAAGTACTTT
>NC_088364.1:18776078-18783578 GCF_034508935.2 Berghia stephanieae
AGGACCAACACACAAAACTGTTTGTATCCATGAACGTTTATAGTCAGGTTAATACAGTTCAGTGAGCATTACTCATAAACGCGGATGGCAAAAAACAATAACAAAGACCTGAGTGACGTCATCTTCGAACTATATATATATATATATATATATTATATATATATATATATATATATATTATATTATATCCTTTATACATCTTTGTCAAGATAAAAATAAATACGTTTATTAGCTATCATCTCCAGATCCCCGAAGCCAGAGTTAATCCCACTGACTTACGTGGCGTGCTCCATCCATTTCGCGCCTTGTGAAGCATAGAACCTCCATCTCGATCTTGACTTGACTTGACTTGAGCTCTTATATAGTGCAATATCCACTAAACGTGCGCAAAGCGCTTTACAAGGGGTCCCTGGCCAACAGCAACACATAACATGTAGGACGAGACATGACGCCTGTCAGGTGATATTGCAAATTTTTTGGGACAGAGACAACGCTGTTAACGGCCAGGTTCTCATTTTACACCTGAGTACGGTGAGAGAATGTGAGTAAAGAGCCTTCTCCAAGGACTCAACTATGCGCCGAGCGAGACTCGAACCCAGGACCTTCCGATCCGAAAGCGAGTGTCATGCCCTGCCACGCATATTAATATTCATTTGTGCATTGTCCTCTTCAATGCTGCTGCCCTCCTCCCAGGCGTGATTTAGTCTGAGATCCATCGGCAGTGAACGCTTCATGTCTGTTTTGGACTTCTAAACTATTGGAATCTTTGCAAGTTCCAGAATAGGGATATTATTTCTCTCCCTCTAAATGATGATGATGGTGATGATGATGATGATGATGATGATGATGATGATGATGATGATGATGATGATGATGATGATGGTGGTGGCGATGATGATGATGATGATGATGATGATGATAATGATGATGGTGGTGGCGATGATGGTGATGATAATGATGATGATGGTGGTGGCGATGATGATGATTATGATAATGATGATGATGATGATGACCCCTATTTCAAAATCTTATCCCTGTTTGACAACTCATAACTGACAGACTGCTAATCCGCAATTTACCCCAAGCAGACGAAGTATACTGTGTGAGATGAAAACAAACAAACGTACATTTAGATAGCGCGCTAATATAATTAACCTTTTCCAAGGTACGTTATAATATTCAAACTATAACTTTTACCCCATTTGTCTCGTTCTAGACCTCATTTCGATCGTTTTGTTAAATCATTGTCACCCATCCCAACACTGATCACGCTCCATTTCCCTTGACATTGTTTACAAGACGGGGCAGGTAAAAAACTTGCCATCGATTCCACTCAATTGAAAACATTGACAACAACGACGAATACGATGACGACGACGACAACGACGACGACGATGACGACGACGACGACGACGAAGATGACAATGATAATAAAGATGGTACGCAGAGCATTAATTCCTACATTAATCTGTTTCTCTACCTTACAGTAATTACAACTTTCTGCCATGCAAATTGGCGAGTGAGTACTCCCCCCCCCCCTTTTTCCTACCCACCCACCGTATCAGATATGTGTGAGTGAGTCGATTAGTGTACAACGCAGTCCGTTTTAAATCAATACCCCTGGAGCCATTCAAATTCATTGATAATATAAGCAAGTTTGATATTATCCATTTTTATCCATTCATTTATAATGTTATAAGCAAGTTTGAAATTATCCATTTTTATCCATTCATTGATAATATAAGCAAGTTTGATGTTATCCATTTTTATCCATTCTTTGATAATATAAGCAAGTTTGATGTTATCCATTTTATCCATTCATTGATAATATAAGCAAGTTTGATATTATCCATTTTTATCAATTCATTGATAATATTATAAGCAAGTTTGATATTATCTATTTTTATCCATTCTTTGATAATATAAGCAAGTTTGATGTTATCCATTTTATCCATTCATTGATAATATAAGCAAGTTTGATGTTATCCATTTTTATCCATTCATTGATAATATAAGCAAGTTTGATGTTATCCATTTTTATCCATTCATTGATAATATAAGCAAGTTTGATGTTATCCATTTTTATCCATTCATTGATAATATAAGCAAGTTTGATGTTATCCATTTTGAGGTGAAAAAAAAAGATGGAAGCAGACACTGATGTAAACGAAAACTATGAAAAAAATCCATCTACACTGGCACTGACAATCAATGATAATGATAAAATACAACCCATAACATCAGCAAAAAATCTCGGAATCACCTTGGAGAGTGATCTGTCTATGAACAAACATATTGACAATATGAGAACAAGTGCTATCTGCATTCTAAGAAACATCAGAACAATCAGACAATTTATTAATAGGGAAACCTGGAATAAATTGGTAACATCTTTGATATTCCCGAAACTGGATTATTTCAATCCACTGTTTGTTGGTCTCACAAAGGACAAATAAACAAACTCCAGAAAGTGCAGTACATGGCAGCCCGTGTTGTACTGCAGAAAGACTGGAAAACTGAAGGTTTGAGAGATATGTTGTTGACGAGCCTTCCAAGCATTTGAATACAATAGTTGAGTATTTATATTTAATCCGCTGGTCCACTGGCAGCCAATGCAACTGCTGAGGTAATTCGGGAGCTTCAGTTTTCCAGTCTTCCTGCAGTTTTGCGCCTAGAGCCCTCCAGATGAAGGGATGTTTCGCGTAGGTATTATAAAACTATACCATTATTATAAACATTGTCAGACAAAACAGAAAGCAAAATAGAAGAATGGAACATATTCTAGTGTCGTCGTCCCCGTTTCTTTTCGTGTTAAATGTTTATTCATGATGGCGAAGAAAAATATTTTATGGTGGAAACGCTTACTCCTTTGAATGAGATGATTATTGAATCGTACCCACAACAAGGAACTCATGTGATGTAACGGTTGCACGTCTAATCGGTAGTTTGCAGGCTTTAGGTTCTATTCTCAGTCGAGGCAGGCTTTTATCACAGTCTGATTAATACAATTTAGTGAGAACTACTCATAAAAATTGCAGGCTAAAAGCAATAACAAAGAGCCGAGTGACGTCAATTTTGTTCCTTCTATAGATAGTATGCAGATGACGTCACTCAGGCCTTTGTTATTGTTTTTGCCATCCGCGTTTGTGAGTTGTTCTCACTAAACTGTATTAACCAGACTATAAAAGTTCATGGTTACACAGAGTTTGTGTGTTGGTCCGTTATACTTCCGGATGGCAATGTTGTGAACTCCTTGGTCAAGCGCATTCTATCTATATGCGCTTTAAATCGAACCTTTTTTTATGCTGAATCATGTTTAAGAAGAGGATTGGGATGAAAAGCGACTAGCATTAAAACATAGAAACATAGACTTAGTCGAGAGTTGATATTAAGCGATTTGCCATCTGCCGGACTACACTTGTAGTGTTCTAATGTAGCGATAAACGGTAGAGATCTGTAGACAGGAATGCACGTACGAACGAATCAGCCTCCCTGCTAGTCGGGTCTCTTGTAATTGGTAACACGTGCTGGATTACAGGGTCTTCACTCTTTGTATTCATCAACTATATACACATTATATACATACACCTATTTTTACTCTCAACCAATCCCTACCCGTCTTCTCCTCAGTCCTTCCGTCTTGTTTTTCCTTTGCTTTCATCCTTTCTTCATCCCTTACTTCTTCCTTTCTTTCTTCCTCACTCATTCGCCCCCAATCCATCCTTTCTAAGTTAGGTCCCCCCCCCCCCCCCCATCTACACACCTATTTTCTGTCCTTCCTTACTCTCTTTCCCCCCTCATTTCTTCATTCTTTTCTTCCTTCCTAAGATCTTTCTTTCATCCTTTCTTTATTACTTATTTCTTCCTTCCTCACTCCATCCTCAGAATCATAATCTATACTGTGAATCAAACGTTTCATGCCACCTCCCGACACCCTCCATTCTATTCACGCTCATATCATAAGCCTTGAGTACTCACATCCTCTTATCCTACATTATGCAAATACACGAACAATGATAAGATCAAAAACCAGCACATTTAACTACCGCCCCCCCCTCCCCCCTCCCCCATCCCCCTATCCTTCCCATTTTCTCCATCTCTTATAAACTGATACTCGTCCTTCAAATATCGATCGATTCTAATGACCCTCGTCTTGTCAAAAAACTCTCCAGCCCAGGACTTCAAGAAAGTGTTCAATTGAAGTCCCAGGATTGAGAGTTGTTTAAAAAAAATTTTTTTTAACAAGATGAGTCATTTATTAATCGATCGATGTTTAAAGGATGAGATTTCTGGCCAAAATTTCAAAAATGTGATATTTGATTAAGAGATGCGGCTATGTGGTCTTGTGATATGGCACTAGCTTTCGGATCGGAAGGTCCTGGGTTCGAGCCTCGCTCGGCGCATAGTTGAGTCCTTGGAGAAGGCTCTTTACTCATATTCTCTCACTGTACTCAGATGTAAAACGAGTACCCGGTCGTTAACAGCGTTCTCTCAGTACGAAACAAATTAAATATCTCCTAACAGGCGTCATAATCCGTCCTAGATGTTACATGTTGCTGTTGGCCAGGGACCAAAGCGCCTTGAGCACGTTTAGTGGATATTGCGGTGTATAAAAGCTCAATAAAAACAAAAACAAAACATGAGCACTCTCTTCGCATCTCCTTATTCCATCTCATTAATGCTCAACTAACACATAACTCATCTTCTCCCCCGCGTCCCCCTTCCCCCCACACCCATCCCCCAACAAACATATACACCATCACTCCATAACTCCAAGTCAACACTAACCTACGAAGCATTCAATAAATGTCAGATTGTTACATTGTGTTACGTATTACTCCACGCACGTGCGCCATCACTAACAAACAAACAAACAAACAGACAGATGAGCGCAAGCACGCGCGCGGGAGCTACTTACTCTCAAATCTAACCTCGGCTGTTCTCCGTTATAAACTATAACCATTCTACTCTACTACAACCCCAACCCCCCCCCCCCCCCCCTTCCCCCAGCCCTACCCCTGCCCACTGCTCTACCTGTCCATAGTACCACAGGTATTTGAGACTAATCCAAGACCCACAAACATATCACACACACACACACCCACACCCACCCACCCACCCACACACACACACACACACACACACACACATACACATACACCTGCTGACAGATATCACCACTAACATATCCACAGTGATATTTATCCCAACAAGAGTCCGGCAATCTACAAATAGGTAGCTTTGTTTACAAAATTGTTTCAACAAACAAAACAAGAAACAAGACGCTTTCTGTACAAAATTGTGTTTTACTTTTACTCAAACAGACAACAGAAAAACAGGGTGTTTTTTTGGTTTTTATTTTTCATCAAGCAAACGGCAGACGATCTGTATAAAATCTTGAGCCTTTTATACTTTATTTTTACTTTATTTTTTATTTTTTATTTTCTAAAAGTAACCACAAGGAACAAATGGCTGGAGTTTATCCCGGTTTCTAAAGCGTGAAACAAACAACAATGTGAAATTGAATGTAAGCTTCAATTTAATAAAGGAAAACAATGTGAAACCCGAAACGTCCGCATTATCTGTTTTCGTATATTAAATTGAAGCTTACATTCAATTTCAAATTGTTATTTATTTCTTCGAGCTTCGAGCAGCAACATTTATTTACATTAAAGTGTGAAACGGACAATAATAGTTCCTTTTCACCCTTTGGATAGGACGCTAATCTATTGCAAAGTATTCTCTTTGCTGGGCCGAACAGATAATCAATCTACCATATCACTGTTAGACACATTGTTTGTTTGTTTGTGTATGTGTGTGTGTGTGTGTGTGTGTGTGTGTGTGTGTGTATGTGTGTGTAAGGGAGTGGTTAGAAAAAAAAATATCCCCCCCCCCCTGCACCCACCGTGTCTGTCTCATCGAATGTTAAACGATTGCTCTATTATCAGCTTGTCTCGACTTGGGACGCACCTCAGAATTCCTGAAAACCAACGATGAGGATGTATGAGTGTCGATCCCTTGTCGTGGCTCACTGATTTATTTTCCATGAATTTTTTCCTTCTTCTATTTTGTTGTTGTTGTGTGCATTGTTTGTTTTGTATTATAAAACATATTTTCAGCTGTTTATTAAACTGTACAAGGACAAGTCGAGATCCAAGCTACTTGTGACTCAAACCTGAGACGCCCTCAACTCGTCTTGACTTCCAAGTTCGAGGTTTGAGAGTTTTTGACAATAATAATGGGACTATTTTAATCGACCTACCGATGTTCAGGTTCCAGATTTGAGATTGGTTGATAATAAGATAAAGGTCGATCGATATTTGAAGGAAGAGCTTTCTGGGCAGAATTTTTAAATTGCGGATTTTTGTTTCCAGAGTACGAGAAAAAGAGAGATCAAAGATAGACTTTCCCTGAACGAATTTCATTCCCCAAAAAATGGAAAATTGGCAGGTCAAGTGGTAACCAAGGAATAGATAGTATGCGCTTGGCTAAAAACTCACAACATTGCCATCCGGAAGTACAACTGACCAACACACAAAACTATGTGTAACTTTGAACGTTTATAGTCTGGTTAATACAGTTTAGTGAGAATTACTCATAAACGAAGGATGGCAAAAAGCACTAACAAAGACCTGAGTGACGTCATCTTCATTCTATCTATATCTTTGTTGCTCTCTGAAAGACCAGTTAGGAGGCAAGGAGTTTATGATATGTTTATCTGAGGGAGTTGCATAATGAATAGATCAAGTTAGCGAGGGTCTCTCTTGGAACGTTGGCCGAGTAGGGGCGGAGTGATACATCGTCGGATGTCTCAAAAAGTCAACACTGATAACTCTGGTCAAGATAATATTTGTCTTTTTTTTTAAATTGAGCTTTTATATAGCGCAATATCTACTCAACGTGCTCAAAGCGCTTTACATGGGGTCCCTGGTCAACAGCTACATTTAACATTTAGGACGGGACATGACGCCTGTTAGGCAATATTACAATTTTTTTTTCGAAAAGAGACAACGCTGTTAACGGCCAGGTACTCATTTTACAGCTAAGTACGATGAGAGAATGTAAATAAAGAGCCTTTTGCAAGGACAGGCTTCGCGAAGTCCCAGGTTTGAGAGTTTTTTTCCAAGATAAGGGTCAGTTAAATCGATCGATATTTGAAGGACGAGTTTTCTGGCCAAATTTTAAAATATGTTTTTTTTCCCTCCGAGTATGGCAGAATAGTACTTTACAGAGATGTGATTCACAAGAAGAAAAAAATGACATCATCTCTCAATAAAAGACACTATACATTTGATTGTCTTCCTCCAAGCTAAGGATCCCTGCTAGGACCAGGACAAAACCGAAGAAATCTCTCAACCCAGAACAAAGACAAAGAGTAGCAACACTGAAAGGGAAAACAGATATGGGTGATAATAATAAATGACACAGCAAATGGCCTCTTTACCCACCATGGGAGGTCAGAGGTAGAAAAAAGTGTTATATCGGAGTGAGGCACAAAGG
>NC_088364.1:18788578-18798697 GCF_034508935.2 Berghia stephanieae
GTGAATAAATGAATGAAAGAAAGAATAATGAAAGAATGAATGAATGAATGAATGAACGAGTGAATGGATGAATTGATTTAGAATGGCTGTAGATTTGATGGTTGAATGAATGAAGGTAGGAATTAATGAGCGGATGATTATCGGATATCTTCCAGGATCGGAGGACTGGACGGATGGATGGATGGATGGATGGACAAATGGACGGGTGGATTGACAAATGGACGAATAGATAGACAAATGGATGGATGGATGGATGGATGGATGGACAAATGGATGGATGGATGGATCGATGGACAAATGGATGGATGGATGGATGAATGGATGGATGGATGGACAAATGGATGGATGGATGGATGGATGGGCAAATGGATGGATGGATGGATGGATGGACAAATGGACGAATAGATAGACAAATGGATGGATGGATGGATGGACAAGTGGACGAATAGATAGACAAATGGATGGATGGATGAATGGACAAATGGACGAATAGATAGACAAATGGATGGATAGATAGACAAATGGATGGATGGATGGACAAATGGACGAATATATAGACAAATGGATGGATGGATGGACAAGTGGACGAATAGATAGACAAATGGATGGATGGATGGACAAATGGACGAATAGATAGACAAATGGATGGATGGATGGACAAATGGACGAATAGCTAGACAAATGGATGGATGAATGGACAAATGGACGAATAGATAAAGGAATTAGAAATCAGACAGATGAATGGATAGATGTGGGAAGGGATGGGTGATCTGTCCATGGATGAACGAGTGGGTTCGTATTTATCTATATAGACTATAATGATAAACGAATAAATAAGTTAATGAATAATTGGAGGTTTGGGCAAATAAATGAGTAAATGGATGGGTGTGTGCGTGGGTGGATAGATGAATGAATTAATGTGTGTATGGATGTATGGATGGATCGATGGATTGATGGGTGGTTAGGTAGACCGCACGATGGATAAATGAATGAATAAATGAAAGAATGAAAGGATGAATAAATAAATAAATAAGAGATAATAATAAATGATAATAATGAGAATGATGAATGAATGAATGATGAATGAATAGGAAAGAATGAATGAATGAATGTTGAATGGATGAATTAGAATGAAAGACCTTTTTTGCCAATGATTTAACATTATCATAGATTGAGATGCGGTAGTTGTTGAGAATTTTAAAAATTGCCAAAAAAATTTTTTCTTTTAGCCCAATTATATGAAACAATTTATCACATAGATGAGAGGCAGAACCCCCATATTATAACAGTCTTAAAATGACACTTAAAAGCCTAGGTAAGAGTTTAGAATCTTAAGCAAAATATAAATAGATAACAATGAACAAAATGACAACAGACTAAACATATAACTAATAATAATTAGAATTATCGCATTCAAATAAACCAAGTACAAATGACTCTACTTTCTCACTTCCACTTTCCCTCCCTCCCCTACCAACCCCCCCCCCCCCCCCCCCCCTCTACCACCACCACCACCCTCCAACCTCGTCTCTCTCTTCTAAAAACCAAAAACAAACAAAAACTAAAACAGAAACAAAAAATAAACAAAAAACAACAAAAACAAAAAACAAAAACAAAACACACACAAACAACGCCCCCCCCCCCCCTTTAAAATAAACCCAACAAAAACATTTTTAAAAAACCCCCAAAAACCCAACAAAATAACAAAACATGAACATTTTTGTTGTTGTTTTGCTCGACCTATTTGTCCGCCTTCTTTTAGATTAGATTTAAAACACAGTTCTGTTCTTTTCTGGAAAAAAAAAAAAAAGAAAAAGAAAGAAACAAACAGAACACATTTAATTCATTTTGGTCAGAAAACTATTACTTAAAATATCGATCAATTAAAACACCACACGACTTGCAAATAAACTCTCAAACCTGAGACTTCAAGGAAGTCTCGGGTTTGACTATATTTGACAAGTTAATAAAATAATTCTAATCAATTGATATTTGAAGTAAACATTTTTTTTATCTGGCCAAAATCAAATAAATGTGTTTTTGCCAGACTAGATAGAGTATGCCAAACATATTTTTCTGCATTATACGATTATGACATAAAAGATCAAAGGAGTTATAAAAAGAAAAAGAAAAAGAAAAAAGACTGACACGCCGTAAGTGTCAGAGCGTTCAACTTGACTACAAAATTCTTGTTTGATCAAGTGTTTAATTTATCAAAGTATACTTAACAGTGTAGTATAATATACTGATCTACTTTGACAAAAAGCTTTCAGTTGCATTTTGTTTCTCCTAAAAATATATTATGTTATATCAAATTTATGTCAACTAAGAATTTTATTATATTATGCGACTTCTTTGTGGTCTGGTGTTATGACACACGCGTGTGGACTGGTGGGGCCCTTGGTTCGAGTTCCACTCTGAGTGTGCGACGTTAAATTAATTGAGTTCTTGGAAAAGGCTCTTTATACACATTCTCTCACCGTACTCAGGCGTAAAATGAGCACATGGCGCATGACCGTTAACAGCTTTGTCTCTGTCGAAAAATTAACATAATTTAAAAAACATCGACTTCCATACGTCAAGTCTCGTCCTACATATTAAAGTGTAGCCGTTGCCAAATATGAAACAAAATAGATATTGGGCCCATGGAGCCGGAGTTTATCCCCGTTTCTACAAGGTGAAACGGACAATAAGCAATTGCCTGCTATCCGTTGGATAGGACGCTAGTCTACCGCAAAGTACTTTCCGCCAAATCTAGCTCAGCTACCCATTCATTGCTGGGTGGACACGTGGGTCGGAAAAAAATATCGACTGCACCCGGGATCGATCTGTCCCTTTGCGTGGGAAGCGAGTGCTCTACCAACTGAGCTATCGAGACCTCCCTCTGCCAAATATGAAATTTGAGGTTAAATTTCCTTGGAGAAGGTGTGGAGTGAATAGAATTTCTTAGATTATAAAAAAATTAAAAAGTTCGTATTTCTCACCATAATATAAATAGTATGCGCTTGGATAAGAAGCTCACACCATTGTCATCCAGAAAAATAACGGACCAACATCCAAAACTCAGTGAAACCTTGAACGTTTGGATAATACAGTTTAGTGAGAATTACTCATAAACGCGTATGGCAAAAAACAATAACAAAGACCAGAGTGACGTCAACTTCATTCTATCTATAAATTCTCATTTCAATTTCCAGGTTCCAATTAATCCATCCCGACATAATACCGTTTTGAGACGACGGGTCACATTTTTGTTTACTCGAGGGTCCTCTTAATAATTGGGGTAGCCAATAGCCCTCCCCCCCCTCTCTCTCTCTCTCTCTCTCTCTCTCTCTCTCTCTCTTCTCTCGCCCTCTCTCTCTCTTCTCTTCTCTTCTCTCTCTCTCTCTCTCTCTCTTCTCTCTCTCTCTCTCTCTCTCTCTCTCTCTCTCTCTCCTCCCCTGTTCATCCAATAGGGATTTTGGTAGCTGGGTCTGTTAGATGTAGCGGAACATACTTTCCAATAGACTAGCGCCCTATCCAAAATGGTAGCAAGCAAATGCTATTTGACTTTTCGAGGAACAGGGATGAAATCCGGCATCATCTGTCTGCCCAATGATTCTGAAAAAGTTCCCTCTTATTATTTCATCGATATTTGAAGTTTTAAAGAAATCTGGCCAAAATTTTAAAAAATGGCTTTTTGTCAGTTAAAAAGGGCTGCATAATAAATAAATAGCATACAATGAATGTGGGGTTCGAGAATAGACAATTTATTGCAGCGTGTAGCACGATCAGGATATATAGTATTATTATGTACATATTATATTACTTATATTAGTATATACAGTGGAATCCGGATAAGGCCAACACCCCTGAGCGGAAAAATTGGTTGATTTAAAGAAAAAAAATCTTGATCTTTTACATAGCGCAATATCCACTAAATGTGTTCAATGCGCTTTACAAGGGGTCCCTGACCAACAGCAAAATGTAAAATGTAGAACGAGACATGACGCTTGTTAGGCGATATTACTTTTATTTCCGACAGAAACAACGCTGTTAACGGTCAGGTATTCATTTTACACCTGAGTACGGTGAGAGAATGTGAGTAAAGAGCCTTTTCCAAGGACTCAACTATGCGCCGAGCGAGACTCGAACTCAGGATCTTCCGATCCGAAAGCGAGTGTCATACCACAAGATCACATTAAACAAGGTTGAACGCCATGACAAAATTAGAAATGCAGATATATGGGAAATGACAGACCAAGAAGAAAAAGAAGTATCTTGAAATTAAGGATAGGATGGAAATGGCTGAGACGGCGTCAACGAAACATTACCAGGCAGGCTCTTACACGGAACCAGCAAGGAACGAGGAAGAGAGGGCGGCCTAGAAATAGCTGGAGAAGGGCATTGATGGATGGAGGACCTAAAAACTGAAGGATTAACACGGAGAGAAGCTGAGAAGATGGCACAGAGCCGGACAAGGTGGATGGGGGTTCGTCGATGGCAAATGTAGCAGTCGGAGTGAAGGGTCTAAGTAAGTAAGTAAGCAAGCAAGCAAGCAAGCAAGCAAGCAAGCAAGTAAGTAAGTAAGTAAGTAAGTAAGTAAGTAAGTAAGTAAGTAAGTAAGTAAGTAAGTAAGTTAGTAAGCAAGCTTGACTTTAACCCATTATCAAAGGAATGCACTCGGATAAAGAACAGAAAATTTGGGATCAGCAAGACATGTTGACTTAAAGCAGGAGTTGACTATGTGACTATGTGCTCTTGTGGTATGACACTCGCTTTCGGATCAGAAGGTCTTGGGTTCGAGCCTTGCTGGTGCATGCATAGTTGAGTCCTTGGAAAATGCTTTTTACTCACATTCTCTCATCGTACTCGGGTGTAAAATGAGTACCTAGCCTTTAACATCGTTGTCTATTAAAGAAATTGTAATATCGGCCAACAGGCGTCATGTCTCGTTATAAACAGCTGTTGGTCAGGGACCCTTTGAAAAGCGCTTTACTTTGAGCACGTATAATGGATATTACGCTATAAAAAAGCTCATTTTTAAATTGTTCTCTCTTTCTTTTTTTTTTTTTTTAAGCTCAAGCTCACTTGATGACCCTAAGATCCACGTTCGTCCCACCAAATCCAAGCATCAGTAACACACTGTATCCTGGAACAACAACTACAAAAGACGTCTAACTTCTTCGTCATGGCACAAGACCGAAGGGCGAGAGCTCACTCAAGTGGTCGCTGGTTCGGATAAGTAAGTCAAGCTCAAACTCAAGAGTGCGGAGTTTATGCGGATTCTACTGTATAAGATCAAATATAAGAGGTTATCGAAATGTAGGCGACAGAGACATTCTCTGAAAGGTTTTGTTACGTTTAAATCTACATATAACATTGTTTGGCCGTCAATGCCTGGGAATCATCTGTAACCTCAAGAAACTACCCGGATTTGTGATGGGCGGGGGCGCACTGGATTGAGCTTTTTATATAGATAGTTCGAAGATGACGTCACTCATGTCTTTGTTATTGTTTTTTTTTGCCATCCGTGTTTATGAGTACTTCTCACTTAACTGTATTAACCAGACGATAGATTGTATGCAGTTGACGTCAATGGGGTCTTTGTTATTGTTTTTTGCCATCCGCGTTTATGAGTAATGCTCACTGAACTGTATCAACCAGACTATAAACGTTCATGGATACACACAGTATTGTGTGTTGGTCCGTTATACTTCCGGATGGCAATGTTATGAGCTTCTTAGCCAAGCGCATACTATCTATAAACCTTCACAGTTTTGTGTGTTGGCCAGTTTTACTTCCGGATGGCAATGTTGTGAACTTCTTAGCCAAGTGCATACTATCGAAAGGGCAATATCCACCGAACACGCTCAAATCGCTTTACAAGGGGTCCCTGACCAACAGCAACACATAACATTTAATTTAGAACGGGACAAGACGCCTGTTAGGCGATATTTCATTTTTTTCGGACAGAGACAACGCTGTTTACGGTCAGGTACTCATTTTGCACCTGAGTACGATGAGAGAATGTGAGTAAAGAGCCTTTTCCAAGGACACAACTATGCGCCGAGCGAGACTCGAAATCAGAACCTTCCTATCCGAAAGCGAGTGTCATCCCACTAGACCACATAGCCGCACATACCATAACATTGCCATCCGGAAGTGTAACGGACCAACACACAAAACTGTATGTATCCATGAACGTTTATAGTCGGTTTAATACAGTTCAGTGAGCATTACTCATAAACGCGGATGGCAAAAAAACAATAACAAAGACCCGAGTGACGTCATCTTCGAACTACCTATAGATAGTATGCGCTTGGCTAAGAAGCTCATAACATTGCCATCCGGGAGTATAACGGACCAACACACAAAACTGTGTGTAACCATGAACGTTTATAGTCAGGTTTATACAGTTTTGTGAGCATAACTCATAAACGCGGATGGCCAAAAATAATAACAAATACCTGAGTGACGTCAACTAAGAACTATCTATACCAACCAACAAGTGGATTTCAAGTTCAAATGATAAAACAAAATATAAAACTGATGTTGTGCGTTTAGTTTTAAAAAACTCACAACATCCGCCAGCCGGATATAGATAGAACGAAGATGACGTCACGCAGGTCTTATTTATTGGTATTTGCCATCCGCGTTTCTGAGTAACGCTCACTCAATTGGATTCAGTAGTCTGATGTCAGCCGCCCGGCAACGGCCGCCATCTTGGTTCTAAACAAAGAAAATCATTACTTTTTATTCTTCATGCTGGCTAGAACTTTTCATTCCCTTTTCGTATGCCTTGTGATCAGAATGTGTAAAAGTCAAAACATGATCAAATTTATGGGTTTTTTTTTTCCTCTGGAAACGCTTTTATGCTCGCCGGAGAAATATTTCATACGTGCGTCCGCCATTGTTCCGATAGTTTAGAGCCAGTGTTACTAAGTTGCCATGCGTCATTAGGAAGGAAGTGACGTTATGACTGTTGAAGAGTATTGTATTATTATCCAGACTATAAAAGTTCAAGGTTACACATTGTTTTATGTGTTGATCCGTTATACTTCCGGATGGCAATGTTGTGAGCTTCTAAGACAAGTGCATACTATCTATAACGAACGTTGATACCAACAAATAACATGATCTGTAACATTTAAATGTTAACAGTCCGATTGATACAATTCCATGAGAACTACTCATAAAAAATGGATGGCTAAAAATATTAATAAAGAGCAGAGTGACGTCAATTCCGTTCTATCTCTTGTCTGATTAATGCAAATGTACTGAGAATAACTCAGATACCAACAAACAATACAATCTGTAACATTTAAATTTTAAACGTTGACAGTCCGATTGATACAATTTCGTGAGAACTACTCATAAACTTGGCTGGCTAAAACAACAGCAAAGAACTGAGTGACGTCAATTCCGTTCTATCTATAGATAGTTCGAAGATGACGTCACTCAGGTCTTTGTTATTGTTTTTTGCCATCCGCGTTCATGAGTAATGCTCACTGAACTGTATTAACCCGACTATAAACGTTCATGGATACACAGTTTTGTGTGTTGGTCCGTTATACTTCCGGATGGCAGTGTTATGAGCTTCATAGCCAAGCGCATACTATCTATATATTTAATATTTTTAATTTTTTTTTTTGCTTTCTTGTCATCATTCCCACGTTACAAATCCTATCGTAAGAAATATTTAGGGATTTTGTTGCAATGAGTTGTATTATTTTTCCAACGATTATGACATTGTTGTCCAACCAGTTAGGCTATTGAATTTAGCATGAGGCCATAGTTAAATTTAGTTTTGTTCCAATTTGATTAATCTATCTTTTGAATTGACTGAGTTATAAAGCGTTTATTAGTAATAAAATAATAATAATAATAATAATAATAATAATAATAATAATAATGATAATAATGATAATAATAATAACGATAATAATAATAATAATGATGATGATGATGATGATGATGATGATGATGATGATGATGATGATAATAATAATAATAATAATAATGATGATGATGATGATTATGATGATGATGATGATGATGATGATGACGACGACGACGACGACGACGACGACGACGACGGTGATGATGATAATTGATGATATATTATTGTAAAAACAAGAACAACGACAACAATAATAACTACAGCATCTACTTTGTACTCGAGTGTAAACAAACAAGCAAACGACAACAACCATAACAACAATAACAATAATAGGCGTCGTATTAATAATAATAATAACAATAGTCATAACAATCCTAACGTTTACACGGCAATAACAAGCCATTCATTCCTATGACGGGTAGAGATTTTACCTGCAGGAATTATAACATTATCCTATACATCTCTATCAACAATATTAATACGCTTCACACCTACGCTAAGACGAGGACTAACAAACATACCGTCAAAGCACTCAGGAGTTGGTTGACTGTGGTATTCCTACAAAACAAACTTAGTCCATTTTCGTCAGAAAAAAATCCCAAAAACATTAACTCAATCAACCCTAACAACGACTATATCCGTAGTTTTCCCTGATTACTTTCACCCCATGCCTATTTATTACATTTTTTCATAAACAAATTATAGGCGTAGTATCAAAGCTAATGTTTTTAGTTTTTACATGTTAATGGTAGCTGAATAAAACTATCTGTGAACATGCTCGTTTTTAATACCTTTTTTTTTTTCAATTTTTAAAAGTAGCAAAAATCTCTAGGATTGAGTGAGTTAATTTTATCGAAAGATCGGTTGATGAAAATGAAGAAGTCGGGGAGAGAAGGCTCTAGTTAGACTAAGCTTTGAAGCAACTTTTTTTAGGGGTCGTGGATAGCTCATACTCTTGAGTCACGATCTCCCCGGCCAGGCGGAGAGCCAAAGCAGCTACCTGACCTACTTGAAGGAAGTCTCGGTTTGAAATCTGTTTTTTTTTGACAAGTTGGGAGTGGTTTTTAGGTCCTTAGACATTTGAGATAAACTTTTTTG
Source organism: Berghia stephanieae (assembly GCF_034508935.2). Taxonomy (NCBI): domain Eukaryota; kingdom Metazoa; phylum Mollusca; class Gastropoda; order Nudibranchia; family Aeolidiidae; genus Berghia; species Berghia stephanieae. Next base: position 18,797,559 of record NC_088364.1, read on the forward strand.
GGGGACACAAAATGAAAAAAAGAGAAAAATAAAAACGAAAAAAAGTGTTTTTTCAAAGTTCATAGAGAGCACTTGGGGGTTGAGATGATTAGGCAAAGGGGAAGACAGATTGGGAAGAGGGTGGAATGAAAGGATGGGGGGGGGGGCATTTGAAAAAGGCTACGGAAGAGAGAGAGAGAGAGAGAGAGAGAGAGAGAGAGAGAGAGAGAGAGAGAGAGAGAGAGAGAGAGAGAGAGAGAGAGAGAGAGATGCAATAGCAGTAACTCTACAAAATGATATACATTAGAAAAAATATAACAAAAGACAAAAACAAAATACAAACAAAAAAACAAAAACAAAACGAAACGAGGCATAAACAAGCACTGCACACAGGGGCAAACGTAAGATGCGAAGTATTTTATTAACGAAGGTGAATAACATTATGATTGCCAGATGAGAGTTCTGACAGTTTCTTTTTTTTTTTTTGTCAGACTGCTGAAGGCAGGGGGAAGGAAATGTTGCCAAAATAATAAAAACGGTGAAATAGAAAGTAGGTTGGAATGGGGTTGGTTGGTTAAGAGTTGAGAGGGCGAGAAGGGCAGGATGGGTGGGTGGGGGGTGGGGGGAGGGGGAATGTAAATTCATCTTTGCTTCTCCATTTAAAACAAAAGAAATTACTGACATCATTAAGAGCGAAACTATTATATTTCGAAATGTAAAATAATGTTGGTATTGTGTTGGAGGAATGATGGATAATGTGACGGCATCGCTTTACAATGTGAGGCTATAATGTGGTCTAGTCGTATGACAAACACCTTCGGATTGGAAGGTCCTGGGTTCGAGGCCAGAGCGTATCATAGTTGAGTCCTTGGAAAAAGGCTCTTTACCCATATTCTCTCACCGTACTCAGGTGTAAAATGAGTGCCTGGCCGCTAACAGCGTTGTCTTTGTCCGAAAAGTTGTAATATCGCCTAACAAGCGTCGTGTCTCATGTTAATTAAGTGTAGCTATTAGCTTGGGACCCCTTGTGAAGTGCTTTGAGCAAGTTTAGTGAAAATTGTGCTATATGAAAGCTCAAGTTAAAAAAAACAAAAACTCTCTGACTTTAAAAAAAAATGGTCCAAAAAAACTTCTACTTCTAATATCGATCTATTANAAAA
>NC_088364.1:18798791-18808791 GCF_034508935.2 Berghia stephanieae
ATTTGTAAAACATTTGAGTGTGTTCCTCTAAGTGGGGACCTGTGCTTTGTCTGGATGAACTTTAGTAATCTCAAACTAAGTGCTTTGATAGTGTGCTCTTGGAATCTACATCTGTTTCCTATTTGAACCAATTCCCCTTTTGTCTTCTCTTTTCTTGGCCACTTTAATTGTATTTCTATAACTTTTTACTATCTTATTTTCTTCCTTTTTACTGGCGCTGATATGACCTAAAAGTGTTGCAAGTGCCGTAAAACCCTTAAAAACATAAAACATAAAAACAAACCTGCTGAGCTCTCGACACCCCCAAAGGCGATGAACCTCGACGCAAAAAAGACTCAAACTCAAATATTTACCTACTATTCACCGTCACCAACAACGTTCACGTAAGTGACTCTTAAGCAGGGCGCATCATTTTTCAATTTTACAAATCTAGATGCTTATGGAATACTCTAGCCCTCAAGAGTCGAAGGCAGAATTAAATTAATTGAGATTGAGGAATGTAGAGAGAAATTATAATGTCATCAAAACCTCTCAAACTCTATTCGTGACTGCATTCCGTTAACTCACTAATCAAGTTATTAAATGTAGGAATGAATCAATATTAAATAAGTACGCGCATAAATAAATAAAATAAGTAAATAAATACATACAGCCAGAAATAGATAAACTATTAGATGACTTAAAGAAATAGATAGATAATTTTCAAAAAAAGTACTAGACATATAGATAAATGAACAAGTATAATTCACTATTTTTTTTTACATCCCGCCTGGCAATTCATAAGTTTTTTCCTGTAAATAAATATTTTTTTTAAAATATGGAAAGCTAAGTGTGAGTGTCATTTCAAATCGACTCAAGCTGAAATAATATATGTATACCCCCCCCCCCCCCCCCACCAATTCCCCCCCCCCCAAAAAAAAAACCCCAAAAAAAACCCCTAAACAAATAAACAAACAAAAAGAAAAAAAGAAAAGAAAAGAACAACAGCAAACAGAAAACCCCAGCAAAAACAAAAGAAAACAACCCAAAAAAACAAGCAGAAATAAATAAATAAAAATATAATACACAAATAATTAACAACAACAATATGAATAACATCAATAACAAAACAAAAACAGCAAAAATAACAATGATAAACAAAACAATTCCTGACAAAAAAAAAAAAATAATTTAAAAAATGACGACATAATATTATAAGCCTTCAAAAGAACCATAAGCCGATAGAGATCCTTTTCGAACTCTGGTCCTCCGGTTTTGTAATGCAATGCTTTATCCTCTCAGCCATCTTCCCGATTCTAATAGGGAATTTAAAGAAGACAAAGGTATGCAGATGTGGTAGAAGGAAGAAGGCGCGGGGGGGGGGGGGGGGGGGGGGGTGGGGGGGGGGGGGGGGGGGGCGGGGGGGGGGGGGGGGTGTGAGGGTGTTTGAGAAAAATGATGAAGGTGGAGAGAACTTGATATTATTATTTCAAGAGCGAAATTCCAAGTGTTATGGTGGCGCGTGCGCCAATCTGGCAATCAGGGAATAATTAGTAAATTTGTTGCACAAATGAACACTTTGGAGCCAAAAGGGGGAAAGGTAGATGTAGAGAGAAAATGAAGTAAATACATTGGTTTGTACAATAACGACACGATATAAAACAGTCTGGGGTGGGGTTTGGTTACCTGGATGGGGATGAACATTTTATTGGTGAACTAATTGTCATAGGTGGTGGTGGGGATGATTAGGATGGTGATGGGGTTATAATGATGATGTTGTTGATGATGATGTTGTTGATGATGATGTTGTTGATGATGATGATGATATTGGTGATGATGATGATGAAAATAATAATGATGATGATGATGATGATGATGATGATGATGATGATGACGACGACGACGATGATGGTGATGATGATGGTGAGGATGATGATGATGATGATGATGATGATGATGATGATAATGATGATGATGATTTTTGATAGTAATCAATGATGAAGACGGTAACGACTTTAATGCTGATGGTGATGAGGAAGAAGATACTGATTATCATCACAAAGCAAATGACGCATCAATAAAATAACACCCGCCCATTCCGCCTAACACACACACAAACACACATACAAACACACACACATACACACACACAAACACTCATATTATTATACATACGTAGTGCACACCTACCCGTGTTATCTATGACGATACACCTTGCCCACCGTGAATGAGCGACGGACGGGGGTGCATGCTCAGAGATGGAGGAGGTGCTCACGCGAGGCATTCCGAAATACCGGGCCGTTCATAGCTCTTGCTGCTCGTTTCATTACAGATTAGCGCTCCAAACACTTGACGGCTCGTGAAAGTGGAATGCATAGTTTGTACCGACCGAACACGACTCGAACAAACCTCGTTAATGGGATTCGTTATTTCGAACGATTTAAACGTCATGGGAGTGAGTCCCTATAGATAGTGTGCGCTTGGCTAAGAAGCTCACAACATTGTCATCCGGAAGTATAACGGACCAACACACTAAACTGTGTGTATCCATGAACGTTTATAGTCAAGTTAATACAGTTCAGTGAGTATTACTCATAAACGCGGATGGCAAAAAATAATAACAAAGACCTTAATGACGTCATCTTCGAACTATCTATATATAGAATGCGCCTAGCTAAGAAGCTCACAACATTGCCATCCGGAAGTATAGCGGACCAACACACAAAACTGTGTGCAACCATGAATTTTTATAGTCTGGTTCATACAGTTTAGTGACAATTACTCATAAATGCGGATGGCAAAAAAACAAAACAATACCAAACACCATAGTGACGTCATCTTCGTTCTATCTATATTACGAACCATTTAAACGTCAAGAGAGTCCCGATAGCTCAGTTGGTAGAGCACAACAACAAGAAATGAAGTGAGTAGGCAAGTGCCAGAAGACAACAGAGAATAAACATTTCACGGCGGCGATGGGGGCTCGAACTCGCGGCCTTACTGGTACGACAACTCCGCCTGGCCGGGGAGATCGTGACTCTACCGTCTTCACACGCAAAGGGACCGAAATTGATCCAAAATAAAACTTGAGCTTTTATGTAGCGCAATATCCACTAAACGCGCTCAAAGCGCTTTACAAGAGGTCCCTTGGTCAACAGCAACACTTAACATGTCGGACGTGATATGATGACTATTAGGCGATATTATAATATATTTTTTTCGGACAGAGACAACGCTGTAAACGACCTGAGTACAGTGAGAGAAATATGAGTAAAGAGCTTTTTCCAAAGACTCAACTATGCGCCGAACGAGACTCGAACCCAGGACCTTCCGATCCGAATGCGAGTGTCATACCACAAGACCACATTATAGCCGCACAAAACCCAACAAAATCTCAAGCGGATCTTCTTGTAAAATGCTCGGAGTTCCAAAGGACTGGGGAGAAGATCCAGAAATAGGATTCAATAGTCTGATGTCACGTCCGCCCAGCTTCCAGCAGCTTGGTTCTAAACAAACAAAATCGGTAATTTTTATTCTTCATGCTGGCTAGACTTTTTCACATGTCATGTGATCAGATTGTATAAACGTCAAAACATGATCAGATTTATAATTCTTTTCTCCTCTGGATACACTTTTATGCTCGTCGGAGAAGTATTTCATAAGGGCGTCCGCCATTGTTCCGATAGTTTAGAACCAGTAACTAAATTACCATACGTCATTACGAGGAAAGTAACGTCAAGACTGTTGAAAACTGTTGTCCGGACACGGAGAACATTGGTATTAGAATGGTTTCTTGTTTCATAAAACAAAAGAAAGAAACAATTTTTGAGCGAAGTGTTTCATTTCTGCAGTTGCAATTAGAACACATTCGACGGCTTATCGGGAAACCCGCTTATTAGTAATAGTTGGAATTTTGTGTCTCAATTCCACGACTTGAATAAGAATGATAGATAGCATTGACCAGTGGTAGCTCTTACTACTCTTCTCTTATACGTCCGTTCCAAGCATGTGTGGTTAGGAATGAGTGTGGTCTATAATTGAGATAGGTGTGTGTGTGTGTGTGTGTGTGTGTGTGTTTGTGTGTGAGTACGTGTGTGTGCGTGTTCATGGTCTATATGTGTTTGTGCGTGAGCATGTGTGTGAGTAAGTGTAAGTGCATGTATGTGTGTGTGAAAGAGAAAGTGTGTATTTGTATTTTAGTATTCTCATGTATGTATGTGTTTGTGTGTGTTTGTGTGTGTGTTTGTGTGTGTATGTGTGCATGTGTGTGTGTGTGTTTAATGTACCTATTTATTGACGTTGAACGATATACGTGATAACTTAAGGCAAACGTGTAGATGAAATGGTCTAATTTGATAACAAGACCACGATGAACGGAACAAATTCAAAGAATAAAGACAATATCTTCAAAATTTAAGATTAGCTAAAAAAAAAAAACAACTACCCCCCCCCCCCAAAAAAAAAAGAAGAATAAACAACAAAATAAGTCAAAACACAAACAAAAAGTTAACAAAAACGAACTAAAGACCAACTCCCCCCCCCCAAAAAAAAAAACAAAACAAAAACAAAAAAAAACAAACAAAACAAACCCCAACCCAACCCCCCCCCTAAAGAAAACAAAACAAAAACAAACAAAAAAAAAACAAAAACAACAACAAACAAAACAATATACCAAACACACAACTAAAGTCAATAAATATTAAGATAACATGTAGGTATAATATAGACCACATTTCCGGAGTACTTAATGCTCAATGCACTCACGCAATGATCTATTTATCCTTCAAGCGGGCATAGTGTTGCTGTTGGCGTTGGACCTCGTCTGAGTAGCTTTGCGCACATTTGATGAGCATTGCGCAGTACAAATATTCGTTTCTTTTTAATAAAGTTCAGAAAAAACAGGGGAGGTCGGCAATAGTAAATAAGGCATTCTCTCTCTCTCTCTCTCTCTCTCTCTCTATCTATCTATCTATCTATCTATCTATCTGTCTATCTCTCTCTCTTTCTCTCTCCCAACTCTCTCTCTCTCTCTCTCTCTTTCTCACTCTCAAACATCCCCCCCCTCTCTCTCTCTCTCTCTCTTTCTCTCTCTCTCTCGCCTCTCTCTCAACTCTATTTCTCCCAACTCTCTCTCTCTCTATCTATCTATCTGTCTATCTCTCTCTCTTTCTCTCTCCCAACTCTCTCTCTCTCTCTTTCTCACTCTCACACATCCCCCCCTCTCTCTCTCTCTCTCTTTCTCTCTCTCTCGCCTCTCTCTCAACTCTATTTCTCCCAACTCTCTCTCTCTCTCTCTCTCTCTCTTTCTCTCTCTCGCCTCTCTCTCTCAACTCTATTTCTCCCAACTCTCTCTCTCTCTCTCTCTCTCTCTCTTTCTCTCTCTCTCTCTATCTATCTTTCTCTCATTGCTTGTGGCCGCGTGTGTTTATGTTCCAGTTTTTGATGATTCCTCTTTCCATGACTACATACTCATTCCCCATTCCTTTCGCAGTAGAGTGCATGGATATCGATAGTCGGCGGATCAAACCTCTGAAGTCCCGATTTTCACGATCGGCGGATCAAACCTCTGAAGTCCCGATTTTCACGATCGGCGGATCAAACCTCTGAAGTCCCGATTTTCACGATCGGCGGAATAAAGTCCCGATTTTCACGATCGGCGGTTCAAAGATCTCAAGTCTACTACATACGAGTTTTACACACCATGTTATATTCAATTTTGGGCGGATCAAACCTCTGGTGACATCAGAGTTCTAATCCATCCAAAATTAAGTAAAACATGAAGTGCAAAGCTCGTATGTAGACTTGAGAGCTTTGAACCGCCGATCGTGAAAATCGGGACTTCAGAGGTTTGATCCTCCGACCATCTACACAACTCTTGACTTTTGAAAGCGTTTCCTTCTTCAACCAGTTAACAGCCAAACTCTAGCAATACTCAAGTAAAAAATTTTTGGCCTGAAAACTCGTCCTTCTAATACGTATCCATCTATTTAAATGACCCCATCTTGGAAAAAAACAAAACAAACAACTTTCGAACCCGAGACCTCGCAAGGATTTGAAGGACTAGTTTTCTGGCCAATTTTATTTTTATATAGATAGAACGAAGATGACGTCACTCTGGCCTTTGTTGTTGTTTTTTTTGCCATCCACGTTTGTGAGTTGTTCTCACTAAACTGTATTATCCAGACTATAAAAGTTCATGGTTACATAGAGATTTGTGTGTTGGTACGTTATACTTCCGGATGGCAATGTTGTGAACTTCTTAGCCGAGCGCATACTGTTTATACACGTTTTTTTCCAGAGTACGGCAGTTAAAAAAGTGAAAGAAAAGAAAATAGCTCGAAGGGAGCGGCTAGTGCACCAGCATCGTGTAAATTGTGAGTATCCTCACCATCATCATCATCATCATCATCATCATCATCATCATCATCATCATCATCATCATCATCATCATCATCATCACCACCATCATCATCATCATCATCATCATCATCATCATCATCATCATCATCATCATCATTATCATCATCATCATCATCATCATCATCCATCATCCATCATCATCATCATCATCATCATCATCACTCATCATCATCATCATCATCATCATCATCATCATCATCATCATCATCATCATCATCCTCATCATCATCATCATCATCATCATCATCCTTATCATCATCATCATCATCATCATCATCATCATCATCATCATCATCATCATCATCATCATCATCATCATCATCCTCATCATCATCATATATTCAATCTACCCATCTCTGTCGTGTTGTCTTGTTTTTTTTTCTTTCCAAATTTTGTTCACGATACGGGTAAGACCCCCAGCTCAGCCACACAATTTCCAAGCATCTGCAAACCATCAAATCCATCTCTTTCTTACCTCCCTTTTATTTCCTGGAATACTTTTTTTCCCCTTCTTCTTTTATTTCTCCACTCTCCTAGTTCTACTCCATCTCTATCTCCTTCACTCTATATAAATATGAGTAAGATATACATATATAATGATGTGGCTGCCAGGAAATTATATGTTATATATATATATGTTATATAAAGGCAGGAAATGTCTAAGAAAAAAAAATACGTTTTTTTTTAAAGAGGGGTAGAAGTACCAGAAAAAAACCCCAAAAAACATTACAGTGGAATAGCTGGCTGATTAAGAGACGATAAACAAATGAGATGGTAAGGGAGATAAGCGAGGAAATAGAAGAATAAGGAAATAAGAGCGATATCTTCACACGTAAGCTATGTCGTGCGAGTGCTGTGCACAAAACTCTGGCAAAACACATTTTAAAAAAAAACAAACAAAAAAACATTTGCCAGAAAATTTTAATGTCATTTTTTTTTTGATAGTTCGAAATAGATTGGCCATTAATTTGTCAACGAATATTAAACGTGAGGTTTTAAAGACGTATTTAGCCTTCTTGACCAGTTGGACTGAGGTCAAGTAAGGGCGGTCGGGGGAGAGTCTTCTATCAATGTATGGAGTAAAAGTTTTTCTGGCAAATTTTTTTTTTTTAAAAGTGTTTAGTCAGTGTATAGCAGTCTGGGTGAGCTGGGACAGACACACAGACAGACAAAATTGTGATCAGTATCTATGTAGTGTGCACATACAGAGAATAACCGACAAATACAGATGAATAGTTATAGCTCAATCTTTTTACTGGGACTCTAGCCAAGTGTTGAAAGTTTTTGACAAGATGAGAACGATATCCGAAGGACAAATTTTCTGACTAAAATTTGTAAAATGTATGTTATAGGAGTACGGCAGTGCTGGGGTGGGGGGTCGATGTCTCAGTTGTTAGAACCCCTTATAGGAGATCACGGGTAAAATCGAGTTTTTTTTTCTTGATTGTTTTTTTTTCTAACCCTCCTGTCCACTTAGCAGTGATTGGGTATCTAGGAAGTTTAGATCTGATGGAAAGTACTTTAGAATATCTTTACCGCCATACAAAAGTAGAACAGGAGAGAGTAGAAGAATACCAAATTATGTGTTAAAAAGAGCATAAGTTAAAGTTTTTTAAAAGATATGAAGCACATGGGAATTCAGGAAAAATAACTTTCCTATTTTGTATGTCTGATTCAGATAGACAGACATACATTCAAACAGACAAGCGAGACAGACAGACAGACAGATACACGGGCAGGTCAGACAGACAGATAGACAAATAGACCAGAAAGACAGACCAGACAGATAGACCAGACATACAAACAGACCAGAAAGACAGACTAGACATATATACAGACAAACAGACCAGACAGACAGATAGGTGGGCCGATCAATCGGACAGACAGACAGACAGATTGACAGATAGACAGATAGACAAACAGAACAGACGGACAGACTAGACAGATATACCCGACAGAAATACAGGCAGACAGACAAACAGACCAGAGATCCAGACTAGACAGATATACAGACAAACAGACCAGACTGACAGATAGATGGCAAATCAATCGGACAGAAGACAGAAAGATATACAGAAAAACAGACCATATAGATAGACCAGACAGATAGACATACCAGACAGACATATAGACATACAGATAGACAGACAAACAGAACAGACGCACAGACTCGACAGATATACCCGACAGAAAGACAGGCAGACAGACAAACAGACCAGACAGACAGACTAGACAGAAAGACCCAACAGACAGACTGGCAGACCAGACAGAAAGATAGACAGACCAAACAGACAGACAGATTTAAAGACAGATAAATAGAGAGAGAGAGAGAGAGAGAGAGAGAGAGAGAGAGAGAGAGAGAGAGAGAGAGAGAGAGAGAGAGATTGAAAAGACCAGGCAGACAGACCGACAAGACAGATAGACAGACAAACAGACCAGCCAGACAGACCAAACAGACAGACAGAAAAACAGCAAGACAAATAGAGAGGCAGACAGTCATACCTGACAGACAGACCAGTAAAACTGATAGGTAGACATGCAGATAAACCAAACAGACTATTTGACCAGACAGTCAGTCAGACAGATAGACAGACATATCAGACAGACAGATAGACAAACAGACACGACAGAGAAACAGACAGGCCAGACAGACAGAAAGGTGGACAGATAGACAGACAGACAGACAGACATACAGACATACAGCCACAGTAGACAGACAGACAGACAGACAAACAGACAGACAGACAGCCACAGTAGACAGACAGACAGCCAGACAGACAGACAGACAGACAGACAGACAGACAGAACCAGCCGCCCTTCATCCCAACATGAGATAAAAAAGAAACACAATGCAGATCCCACCATCATCGGTCGTGTATAAAGAAAGGAGAAATAAAAGTGACATAGATATACGTGTTAACAAAGATGCACCACTTGCCTCTTTTTACACTTGACTATAATAATAAAACGTCTGGGTTAATTGTATCATAAATTTCCACTTCTTTATAAACAATTAAGGAATGAGCTTGAAAAGAGAAAAATAAAAACAAAAATAAAAGGAAAACGAGCCCTCCCCCCCCCCCCCCTCCAATAGAAAAGAAAGAAGAGATAAAAAAGAAAAATGTTTTTAACTCCCCCCCCCCCCCCCAAAAAAAAAAAATCCCCAAAAAAACAAAAACAACAACAACAAAACAAAAGAACAACAACAAAAAAACAAAAAAACAAAAAAACAAAACAAAAACAACAAAAAACGAAGCATAAAAACAAAACAAAACAAACAAAACAAAAAAAAAAAAACAACAAAAAATACAGAAAGAAAAAAAATAAACAAAGACCAAAACATCAACCCCACATACAAATAGAAATAAAAATGTTTTTAAAAAGACCCCCCCCCCCCCCCCCACCCCCTCCATTAAAATTCAGAAAAAATAACTAAGAAATAAAGCGCGTAAATATGAAGAACACATCAAAATAAATAAATAAATAAGTAAATAAATAAATAGATAAATAAATCAAATTAATATATAAAAGGAAAAATAACCCAATTCAAAGAACTGTAACAGTTTGAAATAATATAAAATTTGAGACAAAACATTCTAAT
>NC_088364.1:18818791-18851291 GCF_034508935.2 Berghia stephanieae
GACCTGAGTGACGTCATCTTCGAACTATCTATAGATAGTTTTTCGAGACAATGTGGCTTATCAGGCTCGTATAGATAGTTCGAAGATGACGTCATTCAGGCCTTTGTTATTGTTTTTGCCATCCGCGTTTGTGAGTTGTTCTCACTAAACTGTATTAACCAGACTATAAAAGTTCATTGTTACACAGAGTTTGTGTGTTGGTCCGTTATACTTCCGGATGGCAATGTTGTGAACTCCTTGGCCAAGCGCATTCTATCTATAGATTGGGTACCCTTGGATAAGAATCTCACATTGACATCCGGAAGTATAGATAAACTGAAGTTGACGTCATTCGGGTCTCTGTTATTGTTTTTTTTTTTGCCATCCACGTTTATGAGTAATTTACACTTAACGGTATTATCCAGACTATAAACATTTAAGTTTACACATAGTTTTGCTGCTTGGCTAAGAAGCTCACAACATTGCCATCCGGAAGTATAACGGACCAACACACAAAACTATGTGTAACCTTAAAACGTTATTAGTCTGGTTAATACAGTACAATATGTGAGACGCCATTTCCCTCGTAATGATGCATAGTCACTGGTTCGACGCTATCGAACAATCGCCCTTATGAAATACTTCTCCGACGAGCATAAAAGCGTATCCAGAGGAGAAAAACATTATTGATCTGATCGCATGACATGTGAAAAAGTTCTAGCCAGCATGAAGAATTAAAAGTGCCTATTTTCTTTGTTTAGAAGCAAGCTGCTGGTTGTTGGGCGGACATGACATCAGACTATTTCAATCCAATTGTGATTTTATTGTTTTTGTTATTGGCTGAAGTGGGGTTTTGAACGCGAAACGTTCCGTGTTTGGTATTTAGATCTCTTTTTTTTTTTTGTTGGATTTGCTTTGAAGCTGTTATATGTTACAGTGAATGACGTAATCAGTCGGATGGGGAAAAGGTTTGAACTGAGATATTGCCAAGTTTAGTTAGAAGGTCAATTTTTATCAAAAGTGAGTTCTTGTCATAAATTATGAAATCAACCCTTTTTGTACATCGCCGGTAAATATCAAAGCTTAATTTCACTTCTAAATATTTGTTACAGATAGTCAAGTTGAAAAAGTATGAAATTTGAGAAAAGTTGCTGGATACCTTTCTCATACATAATCTGACCATAACTTCATGAAAAATGACCCAATTTACTTCAAATAAAGATTAAAATGCCCTGGAGAGCAAATTCTTTCAGAAAATGTAAAAAAAAAAAAAAAAAAAAAAAATTGTAAATCCAAAATTTTCACCTTCCGACTGATTACGTCATGCACTGACACATATCTATTGGTTTTGTTTATCAATCATGGAACAAAAATAATTGTTTTGATTTTATTTAATGTTAGTTTATGTTTTGGCTTTCAATATGCTTTAAATAAATACGTATGAATGTAATGAGAACCTCTATTATTTACTAAACGTAAACAAAACCGCGAGTGGAACATGGTATTATATTTCAATGTTTGTATTGGCGACGGTGGGATCAATGGTAAAAAGCATAATGTATCTTCGTCTTGTAGCAAAACCAAGCAATATTGAGAGTGGTTAGTGACTGAATGGGTGACAATGGTTGCAACAAAAAAAAAAAAAAATATCTCGCTATGGAGTTGTTTCTACGGGTAAGGCGTTATTTTTGCCGATGGGACTGAAATGACTACCTGGCAGTTAGTGACGAACATTGATAGAATTATTTATAAAAAAAAAAACAACAAAACAACCACGCCCAAAAGAAAACCAAAACAAAAACAACCAAAAAATAACCAGACAACCCCCCCCCCAAAAAAAAAAAAAAAAAAAAAACCCAAAAGCCAAACTAAACAACAACCAATAACAAAAAAAAAAAAACAAAAAAAACAAACAAACAAAGAAAAAAAAACAACAAAAAACAAAAAAAAAAAACAAAAAAAAAAAAAAAACAACAAACAAAACAACCCCAAAAAACCTCCATTCCTCGCGACATCCTATGATGGACAATCCATGGAGGAATAAAGATAATTTTCCAAACATTAAATGTCTGATTTGAATCGAATCAACCACCCGTGTTGTCCAATGATAAAATAAGAAAAACTATCAACTCTGAATCACTGAAGACTTGTAAATATATTTTTTAATTGAGCTTTTATATAGCACAATATCCACTAAACGTGCTCAAAGCGCTTTAAAAGGGATCCTAGCCAACAGCAACACATAACATGTAGGACGTGACACGACGCCTGTTAGGCGATATTACAATTTTTTCGGACAGAGACAACGCTGTTAACCTGAGTACGGTGAGAGAATATGAGTAAAGAGCCTTTTCCGAGGACTCAACTTTGCGCCGAGCGAGACTCGAACCCAGGACCTTCCTATCCGAAAGCGAGTGTCATATCACTAGACCACATAGCCGCAGATATTGATATTGCGCTTGACCCCCTCCCCCCCCCAAAAAAAAAACAACAACAAAAAAACAACAACACCCCCCCCCCCCAAAAAAAAAAAAACAAAACACCCCCCCCCAAAAAAAAAAAAACCCTAAAAAACAAACAAACTTCGAGTTCAAGAAATACCCCATGAATGTTTATATTCATGTATTGATATTTAGTTATCCATGTTTATCTTAACATACGCAGAGCTGCCAACTCAAATTTTCAAAAATTCGTTGTTTCCAGGGGAAATAAGAGAAGTATCTTCAGACAGCTTTAACGCTCTCCTTACCACCTATAGATAGTTCGAAGATGACGTCACTCAGGTCTTTGTTATTGTTTTTTGCCATCCGCGTTTATCAGTAATGCTCACTGAACTGTATTAACCCGACTATAAACGTTCATGGATACACATAGTTTTGTGTGTTGGTCCGTTATATTTCCGGATGGCAATGTTATGAGTTTCTTAGCCAAGCGCATACTATCCATAGGAAAAATCGTCACATTTGTGACCAACAATCAAGAGTTTTCTTATTATAATTTCATTTTGTATAGTTACAGCTATAAAATCTCGACACTGTGTTGCAGCGGAGCTCATTGTTCTGCACAAAATATAGGATATACTCGTTACTATTCTGTTTGAAAAATCTATTTTGGGTTAGGTGAGTATGAAGTTTCGAGTAAAATTCTGAAAATAACTGGTAAGGAGAGAGAGTTAAACATTAATGATTTGTCCCCATTGTTATACTATACTGCTCCGAAGTCCTGAATATAGATAGAATAAAGTTGACGTCACTCAGGTCTTTGTTATTGTTTTTTTTTTTTTTTTTTTTTTTTTTTTGCCATTCGTTTTTATTAGTAATTCTCACTAAACTGCATTAACTAGACTATAAACGTTTAAGCTTACACATAGTTTTGTGCGTTGGTCCGTTATACTTTCGGGTGGCAATGTTGTGAACTTCTTAGCCAAGCGCATACTATCTATGCTTGGCTAAGAAGTTCACAACATTGCCATCCGGAAGTATAACGGACCAACACACAAAACTCTGTGTAACCATGAACGTTTATAGTCTGGTTAATACAATTTAGTGAGAAATACTCATAAACGTGGTGGCAAAAAAAAAAAAAAAACAATAACAAAGACTTGAGTGACGTCAACTTTATTCTATCTATAGGTTCTATGGAACAAAAACGTTCCTTTTCAACAAGATTTAATTTATTGAGTCAAAGGCGCGTGTGCATGCAGGCCTGTAAGTAGTTGTTTGTTTTGTTTTTAAGGGTTTTACGGCGCTTGCAACACATTTAGGTTATATCAGCGCCAGTAAAAAGGAAGAAAATGGGATAGTAAAAATTTATAGAATTACAATTAAAGCACCCAAGAGAAAGGAAGACAAACGGGAACTGATAGGGATCAGATGTAGATTCCAGGAGCATACCATCAATGTACTTAGTTTGAGATCACCTATAAGTCTCATCCGGAGACAAGCACAAAACCCAACAAAGAGGAATACACTCAAATGCTTACATTATACATTAAAAATAACAATAATACATAACAGAGAGATGATTTACAAGGAAAAAAATATCATCTCCCAAAACAATAACTATGCATTTGACTGTTTCCCTCCCAGCTAGGTCTCAGGCCAGGGCCACGACAAAACCAAGTAATCTCATTCCAAGACAAAGACAGAAAGCAAGTTGGAAAACAGATATAGGGGATAAAAGACACAGCAAGTACCTCCCTGCCCACTATGGGAGGTCAGGAACCCCACCCAGCTGTAAGTAGTTGGAGCCGAAAATTCGGAATTCTACGAATTTTTCGTAGTACGAAGCAGATCTGCATACGTCGTTTTCTCCGTGTCAGCGTTGAGCACCGACTGTGTATGGAAATGTAATCACGTGATTGTCGATGTGTGAATACAACGTACACAGCTTTGGGGAGTTAATTTGGTGATTAAGAAGGTGTACATGTAAATGATATTAACAGTAAAAAAAAAAAAAAAAATTAAAGGTAAATGTTAACAGATCGGTGGGGTTAATTAATGTTAATAGAAAATAATATAAGGCTTACACTTAAATACACTTTATAGAAGGAATGAAATTGATCTCACACAGTTCTTTGTTATTGTTTTTAAACAGCCATTTTTGGTGATTAGTTTTCACTAAGCTATAGATAGTATGCAGATGACGTCACCCATGTCTTTGTTATTGTTTTTTGCCATCCGCGTTTATGAGTACTTCTCACTAAACTGTATTAACCAGACTATAAACCTTCAAGGTTACACACAGTTTTGTGTGTTGGCCAGTTTTACTTCCGGATGGCAATGTTGTGAACTTCTTAGCCAAGCGCATACTATCTATATCGGTCAGACTATAAACGTTAAAGGTTACACATATTTTTGTGTGTTGGTACTTTATAGATAGTATGCGTTTGGCTAAGAAGCTTATAACATTGCCATCCGGAAGTATAACGGGCCAACACACAAAACTGCGTGTATCCATGAACGTTTATAGTCAGGTTAATACAGTTTAGTGAACATTACTCATGAACGCGGATGACAAAAAACAATAACAAAGACCTGAGTGACGTCAACTAAGAACTATCTATAGATAGTATGCGTTTGGCTAAGAAGCTCATAACATTGCCATCCGGAAGTATAACGGACCAACACACAAAACTGCGTGTATCCATGAACGTTTATAGTCGGGTTAATACAGTTTAGTGAGCATTACTCATGAACGCGGATGACAAAAAACAATAACAAAGACCTGAGTGACGTCAACTAAGAACTATCTATAGATAGTATGCGTTTGGCTAAGAAGCTCATAACATTGCCATCCGGAAGTATAACGGACCAACACACAAAACTGCGTGTATCCATGAACGTTTATAGTCGGGTTAATACAGTTTAGTGAGCATTACTCATGAACGCGGATGACAAAAAACAATAACAAAGACCTGAGTGACGTCATCTTCGATCTATCTATAGATAGAATGCGCTTGGCCAAGGAGTTCACAACATTGCCATCCGGAAGTATAACAGACCAACACACAAACTCTGTGTAACCATGAACTTGTGTAATCTGGTTAATACAGTTTAGTGAGAACAACTCACAAACGCGGATGGCAAAAACAATAACAAAGGCCTGAGTGACGTCATCTGCATACTATCTATAGCCAACT
Source organism: Berghia stephanieae (assembly GCF_034508935.2). Classification (NCBI taxonomy): domain Eukaryota; kingdom Metazoa; phylum Mollusca; class Gastropoda; order Nudibranchia; family Aeolidiidae; genus Berghia; species Berghia stephanieae. The sequence goes on from NC_088364.1 coordinate 18,824,412, forward strand.
GGCGGATGTTGTGAGTATTTTACGTATACGCATAGCACCAATACCTATCTACAATAATATAAATATAATCATATATATACATATATATAATATATATATATAATATATATATATATATATATATATATATATATACTACGCCGGAAATGGGACAATAGGCTCGTAAGAATATGTGAGTATTTTACTTAAACACCACCCATCAAAAGCAATACATATGTAGTTGGCCTAGTAAACCAACCACTGCCATTGTTAACTGAATAACGACTGTCCAGACAGTCCGATTCAAGCCAATACGAGTTGAATAAACTGTCGTGTCAAAAATATACAAGAAAAATGCCGTCGTACATTGAAATAATAAACATTTTAAAAATTTAGGCCAGAAAACTCGTCCTTTAAAATTTCGATCGATTAAATTTTTAATCTACCACTATTTGAAGGACGATCTGTCTGGCAAATCTTTTTAATGTGTTTTTTTTTTTTTTGTTTCTTCAGATTACAACCTTACATACAATAGAACTGGTATTTTGTACAGAGAAAATTTAATTTACTTCATAATCATACGTATTTTACGATTATTGAATATTTTAAAAATGAAATGAAAAAAAAAAGAAGATTTTTTTTAAAAACAAAAAACAAAAACAAAAAAAAAAAACAAAACAAAAACACAACAAAACAAAAACAAACAAACAAACAAAAACAAACAAACGTTAAAACCCACAAAAAAACAAAAAACAAAACAAAACAAAAGAAAAACCAACAAAAAACGACTCAATTTTTTTTAAATTCATGAATCCGAGAGTTCTTGGCTTTTAGATTTCATGACTAGGTCTAGTTGTGAGTGATATTATTTAATTGATATAATAAAACAACAGCTCTCTTGTCGAAATATAATTTTTAAAAAAAGCGTTTTGTCAGTGTACGACAGGGCGATCCGTTCAAAGTTTCAAACAGCAGAGTCAAGAAATATCTAGAAAGTTGCGAATAATGACAACAACAATTGACTTTTCATTCTATAATAGCACGGCGTATATTTCGCTATAATCATACAATAACCAGTACTGCCTTTCAATTTAGAATAACCATAATATATTTATACAATCAGCCCTCTATCGTAACGACCACAACACCACCCACACACATACATACACACACTGCTGTTCTCTAGAGAGAGAGAGAGAAAAAAAAAGAATAGTTAAAAATAAAAATTGGCCAGAAAACTGTATAATATATATATATATATATATATATATATATATATATATATATATATATATATCGATCTATTACAATGACCTTCACCTTGTCAAACATCTAATAAAGCTATGATTCCCTTGAAGTTCTTCCTTGGCGTCAATGGTTAAACATTTAATTTGTTTACAAGATAACAGTCATTTTATTCGATCGATAATTAATTTGAAGAATGAATTTATGGCCAAAATTGATAAAACTCTGGTTTTTGGTAGCACGACAGAACCAGACCAAGGCGACCATAACCACTATACTAACACTAAACTGACTTTTGACTAACAATAGCTTACAATAGTTTTGACAGACCCACCGAGTCACCGTGGCCTTTGTGTTTACGTCACCATGAAGTTAGTTTTGTGGTTACTGGTTACCTGGCCGAGGAGGAGTTGTCGGACGAGAAAGGAGGAGAGGGAGAGGAGAGGGGTGAGGGGGGGGGGGGGGGGGGGGGGTGGGGGTGGGAGGGCGTAGTGATGACGTAAAGACAGGTAAGAAGAAGCTGGAAGGAGGAGGGGATTGTTGACGGTGGTGGATGGGGAGAGTGTGGTTAAAGTTAAAGGTGATATTTGGGTGGTTTGGGGGGGGGGGGGGGGGGGGGGGGGGGGGGGGAGGAGGAAAGGCAATGTGACGCAGACATCAGAGGGTCATTGCGTCCTCATTACGCTACTTGGGGGAGATGCCGACAACACAGGTGTAACTTTAAGGGCAAAGTGACGTAACAATGAATGGGAGGGTATGGGAAGGAAAGGGGGGGTTGATGAGTGAGAAAAATTAATGATGATGACTATGAAGATGATGATAATAATGATAATAACGATGATAATGATGATGATGATGATGATGAAGAGAATAATAATAATAATAATATAATAATAATAATAATAATAATAATAATAATATGATAATAACAACAACAACAACAACAGCAACAAACAACAACAACAACAACAACAAAAAACAAAAAAATAATAATAATAATAATAATAATAATAATAATAATAATAATAATAATAATAATAATAATAATAATAGCTATGTCATGCTGATCATCATCATGATCACCACCTCACCACCAACAGCAGCACCAACACCACTGTCATCGTCCTCATCATCATCATCATCATCATCATCGCCATCACCACCACCACCACCACCCACACCATCACCACCACCATCATCTTCAACCTCTTCAAAAAGCACATCCGTTTGTCAAACGCATTCCATCCATCTCTACAATAATACACCTAATAATATAACCAACCAACCACGAGTGTGAAAAAAGCATCCGCGCTACGTCCTCATTCCGTGGCGGACGTGGTGATCGTCAGCTACACAGTAGATACACTATCATATATAATGTTATCTACATTGTCGTCATCGTTATTACATACATATCGTCATCTATCGTCATTCTCAATCGTAATCCTTATCTTTAGCCTTGCCTTGTGGTTTGCTTGTGTGAACAATTAGCTGGGGAATATTAATTAATTAACGAGGACATGTTTGAAAAAAAGGGGGGGGGGGGGGGGGGAGAATGTATGAGAAGAGAAGAAAGACGAATGAAAGAGAAGGGAAGAGAGGAAACAGACAGACACACACACACACACACACACACACACACACACACACACAGAGAGAGAGAGAGAGAGACAGAGAGAGAGAGAGAGAGAGGTGGGGTGGTGGTGGTGGAGGCATGAGAGAAGAAGAAGAAAAGAAAGAGTGAAATAAAGATGTAAGGTTGTAGATAGAAAAAAAAACCCCCCAGCTATATAGATAGATAGATAGATAGATAGATAGACAGATAGATAGATAGATAGATGGATAAATAGATAGATAGACAGATACATAGAGTTAGAGAGAAAAAGTAAAACAGAAGAGGAAAGGATCTCGACTACTTGGCGAAGCTATATGGTCAGGTTATTGACGCGTCAAGCCACAATGAGCGGGATCAACCGCCTCAGGGGTGACATATTGACACTGACGGTAACGACAGCAACATAATATAATGCATGTATAAGGATCGGAAACTGTATTATTCGAATGACCCTTTCGATTCTATGCCCCCCCCCCACACCCCCCTCCAACCTTGTAGATACTTTCACACCTCTCAAGGAGGTACCTACTCACATGTGCTTACATAGGGCATTCAAAGCAGATCTGTCTAGTACTACGATACATTCGTAGAAATCCGAATTTTTGTCTCCAGCTACAGAGCCGCATAGGTCTCTTTGATTCAATAAATCTCGTTGAAGAGGAAAGTTTAGCTTCTTAGAACCTACAATCGGGACTTTGGATCATTTTGGACCGTGTTGAGAGCAAATTGTTTATGTCTAAAACCTTGGAAAGTAAGAATTTTTGAAATTTCAATGAGGCAGCTCTTCATTTGAGAGACGAGTACAAGCTCCATTGCCTTATTTGGTGAACTCTGATCAACGTACTTTATAAAAATCAATTTGGCAAGATTGCCCGCTTGTCACAAGGTCTCAAAGCTGACTTTTAGTTGACGTCTCAGGTTTGAGGCATTCAGATAAAATGTTTGTGTTTTGTTTTCAAGGGTTTTACGGCGCTTGCAACACATTTAGGTCATATCAGCGCCAGTAAAAGGAGGAAAATGGGATAGTAAAAATTTCTAGAATTACAATTAAAGCACCGAAGAAAAGATAAGACAAAGGTTCAAATAGGGATCAGATGAAGATTTCAAGAGCACACTATCAAAGTACTTAGAGATCACATGTCTCATCTAGACACAAACACAAGTCCCCACTAAGACGAACCCACTCAAATGTTTACAAATCATATATAATATGTAAATAAATCATAAGGAAAAAAAATATCATCTCCCAAAACGAATTATACATTTGACAGTTTCCCTCCCAGCGAGGGTATCCGGACAGTGTCCGGACAAAAACACGTAATTTCATCCCAAGACAAAGACAGAAAGATGTTGGAAAGAAGATAAAGGGGGATAGAAGACACAGTAAGAACTGCTTCAAATAGGTATTTTGTGCGGCTAAGTGGTCATGTGGTATGACACTCGCTTTTGTATCGAAAGTTAAAGGGTTCGAGTTGCATAGTTGAGTCCTTGGAAAACATCTCTTTAGTCACATCTCTCACTGTACTCAGGTTTAAAAATGAGTACCTGGCGTTAACAGCGTTGTCTCTTTCGGAAAAAAATGGTTATATCTCCTAACAGGCATACCATGACTCGTTGTGTATGTTACGTGAAGCTGTTGGTCCCCCTTGGGCATGTTTAGTGGATATTACACTATATTAAAGGTTACGTTTATTTTTGTCGCAACAACATCAATAACATCAATATCAATAAAAATAACAACAACATAAACAATAACAACAACTTTATCATATTAGATCAGTACCAGATTACTGTCACCTACCATGAATAAAAACAAACAAACAAAAAAAAACCCCCAAAAAACAAACAAAAACACGTGTTCAAAATTTTGGCCATATAACTCGAGGACGATGAGGAGGAGGAGGAGGAGGAGGAAGAGGTGGGAAGAGGGGGAGGGGGGGGGGGGGGGCAAATGTATGAGAACGAAAAAAAAGGAGGGAAAATTAGCTAAACAACAGGTTGACGTTACGTATTAATTCTTTACTCCGTTCAATCATTTACCTTCTCTCTCTCTCTCTCTCTCTCTCTCTCTCTCTCTCTCTCTCTCTCTCTCCCCCCCTCCCCTTTCTACGATTGACCAGCGACCAGCGACATCTATAACACTTACTCTTAGTTATAAAGTTTCAATTACCAGTCACCACCAGTGGATATCTCTCATCTTCAATTCTGGGTTGTAAGGTTCATACCATTTTCAGTTTTCACTTTGTCTTAGAGACTCACTCTCCCAATTTCGTTAGTTAGCGTAATCCATAATTCACTTTTTTTATGATAATAATAATATATTATAGTTTACCAATTATGATAAAACTCCCCAAATAAAAGAAATCAATTATCACATACAACTCAATTACAGAAAAATGCAAGAGAAGTCAAGCAGATTAAATACCTATTGAAAAGGGAAATTGACTTTCTAAACAAGGGTATGTTTTTCTCTGATCTTGTAATAACTCACTTCAAGAACATTTCAATGTTAATGTTAGGAATCAGAGCATGATAATGTGATAATGATTACCATAAGCACAGTTGCACATCGTGTAATCCACTGAAATATATCACTTATAATAATTCCATTTAAAAATCGAATGACACACAACCGCTTGCTTTAAAAGTTGACAAACTAAAGAGGCAAACAATTGAATGCAGATTGTTTTACAACTTCTGTTCTCACAAACAGGGATGCCAGATGGCCAGAGTTCTTCGAAGCCAATTTAGACTGCAAAAGTGACCAAATAGAACCCCACGCGGCCAAACACTTCAATTACTTTGACCTCCTTAAAAGACATCGATTTTGATTTTTTTATCGACTAACCTAGGAAAAGACTTGTTTTATTTCAAAAAAAGAAAATTTTAATTCATAAGAATATGTACGCGATTTTCCGTGTGTCAATTTTGATCATACGCGTGGCCATCTGGCAGCACTACCCACACACCAACTATGACTTAACGTCTTGACACTTCTTCCTAGTAGAATCGCAGTATTCTACTCGTTGCCTTTCCGTTTCATGCTGCAACTTGTAGATATATGTGAAATGTGACCGTTTCTGTGTGGGAAATACTACCTTCGTAGTAAATAGCACTGGGTACAGCTGGGGCGACCATCCCCAACCCAGCGCGTCCACAGGTGGCGGATCGTGGAACGGCCTACAGATCCTGATCTATAAGTTAGCTGTAAAGCCGCGGACCAACTGGCGATTGTCGTGGAGAGTGAGGTTGGGTAGTCTGGCAGCACAGCTACACATACAAAATGCCTCATATACTCTATGAAGGGACTATCAAGGTGAATGGGAGGCGCCTTAAAACCTGCCAAATGCTCCCACTGCCTTGTGGGTTATGACCGGGAGGTCAAAAGGCTATGGAGTAAACCAGATAAAAATCCGTCAGAAGGCAACGGGAAACCACTGACGTATCATCCCAAGATCGTCATGATGTCCGTCCAAGCGAATCTAGTCAACGACGTCAATGGATGTTTTTCGAGCAACTCGATTACAGCCTCGTCCGGTAGAGATAGTCATGCAGGTGAACAGGTGACTCTCGACCGTCATCCAGCTACTGTGCACCACCAAACATTACGAACAGCAACATGGAATGTAAGAAGTCTGTACCAGAAAGGAAAATTAGCAAATGTAGTTATGGAAATGAAAGATTGAATATCAATGTTTTAGGATTATCAGAAGTTAGATGGAAAGGAGCAGGAGAACTTAATTATGATGACTGTAAAATTATATACTCAGGAGGAGGAGAACACCAAAGGGGAGTTGGAATTATACTAGATAATAAAACGGCGCGAGCAGTCAAAGGATTCTGGCCCATATCAGACAGAGTAATGGCAATCAAACTACAAGCAAAACCTTTTGATTTTGATATTTTACAAATATACGCCCCAACCACCAGTCACGATGATGAAGAAGTGGAAAATTTCTATCAACAAATAGATAAAGCAATGCATCAGTTTAAGTCTTCAGACATAAAACTCATCATGGGCGATTTTAATGCCAAGGTGGGCCGAGAAAGAATAGAAGATATTGTGGGCCCACATGGTCTGGGAGACAAAAATGACAGAGGTGATCGTCTTATTCAATGGTGCCGTCAACATGATCTGACAATCACAAATACTTGGTCAACAAACCACAATAGAAGGAAGTGGACATGGAAAAGTCCCGGAGATGGAGTGAGAAACCAAATAGATTACATACTCATCAGCAAACGTTTCCGAAACTCGGTTTTGTATGCCAAATCTATGCCGGGGGCTGACTGTAACAGCAATCATATACCTGTGCTATGCCCCATACGAGTTAAATTGAAAATCTGCAAAAGAGCAAAGGCTAAACCTAAATACCAACTAGACATTCTCCGGGAGGAACAGAAGATACAAGAAAAATTTGAACTATCAGTAAGAAACAAGTTTGAAGTGCTTGGAGAACTAACAGATATAGAAGAGAAATATGAGCAGTTTAAAGACAGTGTTGCTGCATCATTAGAAGAAAATGTTCCAACCACACTTAAGTTGCAGAAGAAGAAATGGATTACTCCAGAGATATTAGAACTAATGAATGAGAGAAGAAAGGCCAAAAATCAGGAAGAAAAATACAAGACTCTGAACAGGCAGATAAAAAGAAAATGCAACGAAGCTAAAGAAGACTGGATAAATGAACAATGTCACTATATAATGTCCTGCAAAGAAAAAAATGGCAAATTCTTCCATCAGAAAATCAAAGAAGTGACAAACAAAACTAAATCAGGTGCTAAAAGTGGATGCATCAAAGACAAGCGTGGAAACACCATCATGGACAAAGACTGCATTCTAAACAGATGGTCAGAATATATTGAAGAACTTTTTTTTGATAATCGAGGAGAAATGCCTATGATAAAAGAACTGGAAGGGCCTTCTATAATGAAAGATGAAGTTAGGAACGTCATGAAAAGCATGAAAAATGGAAAAGCTGCAGGACCTGATGCCATAACAATTGAAGCCTTGACTGGCCTGGGTGAATGGGGGATTGAATCATCACAAACCTTCTAAATCAAGTGTATGACACAGGAAAAATGCCAACTGATATGAAACGATCCATTTTTATAGCACTACCAAAAAAGCCAGGGGCAGTTGATTGTGAACAACACAGAACTATTAGCCTAATGAGCCACCTCACAAAAATTCTTTTGAAGATAATTTTACTAAGAATAAGAAATAAAATACGACCTGAAATTGGGGAGATGCAATTTGGTTTTGTTGAGGACAAGGGTACCAGAAATGGAATATTCACATTATCAATGCTGATGGAAAGATGTATTGAAGTAAATAAAGATCTGTATATGTGTTTCATCGACTATTCAAAAGCCTTTGATAAAGTACAACACGAAAAACTATTCAAAATTCTATCATCCTTGGACATTGATGGTAAAGATTTAAGAATATTACGGAATTTGTACTGGGAACAAGAAGCAGCAATGCGTGTTGACAACGAACTAAGCAGTTTTACACCTATTAGAAGAGGAGTTAGGCAGGGGTGTGTTTTGTCTCCAGATTTATTCAACCTCTATAGTGAAATGATATTAAGAGATATCGAACATAAGAAGGGGGTGTGTATTGGAGGAAAGAATGTAACAAATCTGAGGTATGCAGATGATACGGTTCTACTGGCAGAATCTGAACATGAACTACAAGAATTACTGGATGTTGTAGTCAGGAGTAGTGAAAATATGGGACTGGAACTGAATATATCTAAAACAGAATGTATGACGGTATCTAAAAATAATAACCCACCAGCCTGTGTAATAACAAGCAGAGGACAAACAATACAACAAGTTGAATGTTTCAAATATTTAGGCTTCAATGTAACATCCAATGGAAAATCAGATTGTGAAATAAAGAAAAGAATAGGTATGGCGAAGAATGCATTCAACCAGCTGCATACAATTATGAAAAACAGGAATATTAGCATGAAAACAAAAATCAAAGTCCTGGATTGCTATGTACTGTCTGTGCTGCTATATGGTTGTGAGAGCTGGACCATAAACAAGACCATGGTTAAAAGACTGGAGGCAGTGGAAATGTGGTTTTACAGAAGAATGATGAGGGTGTCATGGATGGAAAGGAAAAGAAATGAAGAAATTTTAGAAATGGCAAACAGAAAAAGATCACTGATAACAAAAATCATCAAACGCCAAATGGAATTTTTAGGACACATTATCCGCCACCCTGGTTTGGAAATACTCGCCTTGACTGGAAAGATGAATGGAAAAAGAATAAGAGGAAGACAAAGAATAACGTATTTGAAAGGGATAAGAACTTGGACAGATGAAGCTGAGAAAGGTGGCGCTGCTTTAATAGAATTGGCAAGAGATAGATCAGCTTGGCGGAAGATGACCTCCGACGTCTGCTTCAGATATGGAACTACATGAGATGAGATGAGTAAATAGCAGTATCTTAACTGTAGCCATTACTTTAAAGACAGTATTGTCGGAAGAACGGTCGTCTTACTGTTGAGACGGTCAGTTAAGGAATTTCTTTGATGACGTAAAAGTGACATCACTTCCCCACCCGATGGGGAAACGGTTGGGGGAAAGACGAGAAAGGAATGCCTTTGATTGTCACCGGCATCTGCATATCATTAAAGCCTGACGACAGGGGTACTGTTATATAGGGAAAAAACGAACGGCCCCGTAGGATTGAGTAAGAGGGCGGGGATCTGTCCTGTATATGAAGTCCTAGCCAGCGACCAATAGGGTCCATCTACCCCGCAACAACAATAATACAATATAATAATGTTATACACAATGTGATGTGCGTGGACTGCGGCCACTGGACAGTTTACCTGGACAATGGTGACGCAATGTTGTCCAATGGTCACCGACACCACAGGTGTGTGTATGTGTGTATGTGTGTGTGTGTGTGTGTGTGTGTCCGATTTCTATACGTGTGTTTATGCATGTATGTATTCACAATAATATTGTAACCTTTGTGTTTGTGTTTACGTGCGTGTTTGATCACACGAGTGTGAGTGTGTGTATCTGTCTATTGTACAATGTATTTGTGTGTGTGTGTTTGGGTTAGGGCATTGGGGTTGGTTTGTTTTGTTGTGTGTAGGAATTACGATGTTTTGTGAGAAAGATAATCACGTGACTGCGTTCATACTGTATGGCTCCCTCCCTCCCCCTACTCTCTCTTACTCTACTTCTACCGAGACATGACGCCTGGAAGGCGATATCACATTTTTTTTCTCGACAGAGACAACGCTTCTAACATTAATATGATATACATACGAGTATGGAGAATTTTTTTCTGACCCCCTGTCCGCCCATCAGTGAATGGGTAGTTGAGTCTGTTAGATTTGGCGAAAAGTACTTTGCGATAGATTATTGTCCTATCCAAAGGATAGAAAGCAATTGCTATTGTCAGTTTCACGCTAAAGAAACCGGGATAAACTCCGGCTCCATGGGCCGAATGGCTCTGAAGGACTACGAGTATGGCGAGAGCCGTTCTGGGCGGGATTCGAGCTGAAGATCTACCGGTCCGAACTAATGGAGTCACGACAATGACACACTATCTGGTCGAAATTGGAAAAAAAACCTCCTAATTTTCAGGGGTTATAACATAATAGGCATTATAAATAATTTAAAAAATTAACACTTAGTCATGATTAATATGATAAAACAATGTTTTAAACTCCTTTATACTATAATACTTATGGTACCATAAAAATTCTTTTTCTAGAAGTTTAATTGAATTAATAATCTTTGATCTGTAAAAATTAGTATGAAACTATGCCCAATAAAGCAGGGAATAATCATTTTAAAAAAAACATTAAAAAAAACCCAAAACAAAACAAAATGAGACAACAAAAAAAAAAAAAAAAAAAAAAAAAAAAAAAAAAAAAAAAAAAAAAAAAAAAAAAAAAAATGTCTCGACTGCCCAGATACAATAAATTGAGATCTTTATACAGTTCTCAGGTTGGAGCCGAAAATTCGTATTTCTACGACATTTTCGAAGTAATAGGCAGGCCCGCCTTTCCCCATTTTGCTAATACTAATAAGTCCTGGGTTGTCGCCACCGTTGGATAATTCGAATGTCTACGATGTCTGAAAAAGGTTTCTGGTTATCGATATGCTATTGTATGTGGACAGTTTCGTCTCCACCCAACCTCCATCTTCTACCGCATACACACCACATCCTTTCTCACTCACACAACATCCTTAGCACCACCTCTGCTGGTCATCTCACGACAAACACACAAAAGCATACACACACACACATACACACACACACACACACACACACACTAGATAGGCATAATATCCAACACTAGAAAGTCAAACAAGATAAGTGACATGCCTCGGCGTATTTGTCGTATACATTAGTGCTGGGATTACCCGCCCAAATCATTACCCGGGTAATACCCGGGTAGTGGTCTGATTACCCGGGTACCCGTGGCAGGAGTGACTTTTGTCCCAAAAAATTTTTTTTGTGGGGGGGGGGGGGGGGGGGGGGGGGGGGCTTTTTTATTTTTTTATTTTTTAAATTAATTTATTATTTGTTACAACAAATGAAGCGAAACTGAAGTAAGAAACAAAGATAATTAACTACAATGAAAAAAAAAAAAATAATAAATAAAATAAAAATTCCTGAGATTCCTTTAAAAGATAAGAACTAATATAATATAGTCTTAACCTATTGATTCCAAAATTGAATCAAATGTGTGTTAACAAATAAAACAAAAAAATCAATGTAATTGAACAATACAGTAGGAAAATCTTTTGAAAAAATTTCATGTAAATGTAAATATGTAAATAAAATTATATTATTTCCAATTTTTGTTCAAAAATATTAAAACCGCCAAAAATTATCACTCTCAGTTCGGTTTCCATTTGTTGTATCGGGTACCCGTTACCCGCCCCTTTTACCCGAGTACCCGGTTAACTTTATTACCCGCGGGTACTCGCGGGTACCCGGGTACCCGCCCAGCCCTAGTATACATAGATGGTCGTACACTAACAAAATATTTTTTTTTCAATTTGGCCAGAATTTTTCTAACTTCCAAAATCTAACAAAACAAAAACAAAACAAAAACATTCAAGATTTCAGATGACACTCAAATATCAAAAATTGTAAAAACCCGAGACTCCACAGAAGGCTCAGGTTTTGTAATTTTTCACGAGATGAGAATCATATTATTATTAATTCATCGTTATTTGAAGCAACTAAAGAAAAAAATTTCTAGCCAAAATTTTAAAAAGGGGCAATTTGCCAATGCATGAAATTCCTGGTCCAGTCAAATACCAAAATGTCACCCAGGGATTTAGGGGAGGTGGTCCCTATTGGATTTAACTGTTTGACATGGACACAGTAGGGGGGTGAGAACTCTTCAGCGTCCGAAAGCATCTGTCTTAAACTTAACCCTTTGCAGGTCGTGTTGGATTCTATTCGAACCTGACAATTGGATTCAATAGTCTGATGTCACGTCCGCCCAGCAACGAGCATCGTGGTTCTAAACAAAGAAAATTGGTACTTTTTATTCTTCATGCTGGCTAGAACTTTTCATATGTCATGTGATCAGAATGTATAAAAGTCAAAACATGATCAGATTTATGATTTTCTCCTCTGGATACACTTTTATGCTCGTTGGAGAGGTATTTCATAAGGGCGTCCGCCATTGTTCCGATAGTTTAGAGACAGTTACTAAGTTACTATGCGTCATTACGAGGGAAGTGACGTCATGACTGTTGAAGCCAATTCTCACTCAACTGTATTAACCAGGCTATAAACGTTCAAGGTTACCCTACACATAGTTTTGTGTGTTGGTCCCTTATATTTCCGGATGGCAATGTTGTGAGTTTCTTAGCCAAGCGCACATCATCTATACTGCAAAAATAAAAAAGTAATTATTCTGAGCCAATGGACCCACGGAGCCGGAATTTATCCCGATTTCTAACGTGAAACAGACAATAGCAATTGTTTGCTACCCTTTGGAAAGGACCCTAGGCAAAGTACTTTCCTCCAGATATAACAAACCCATTTACCTAATCACTGCTGGGTGGACAGGGGGGTCTGAAAAGAATATCTCGACTGCACCCGGGATCGATCTCGGTCCCTTTTTTTTTTTTTTTTTACTGCAAACCACTGCACTAATTTGTTGTCACTTCGCCTACAGTGTCTGGATATCTGTCGTGGATAAATTAACTGAACGTCGAAATGGGCGGTCATTAAATGATAAATTAATGGTCAGAGTCAGAGAGAGAGAGAGAGAGGGGAGAGAGGGAGAGAGAGAGGAGAGAGAAAGATATAATATATATATATATATATATATATATAGAGTAGAGAGAGAGAGAGATAGAGAGAAGAAGAGAGAGAGAGAGAGAGAGAGAGAGAGAGAGAAAGATATATATATATATATATATATATATATATATATATATATATATATATATATATATATATAGAGAGAGAGAGAGAGATAGAGAGAGAAAGAAAGAGAGAGAGAGAGAGAGAGAGAGAAAAAGAAAGAGAGAGAGAGAGAGAGAGAGAGAGAGAGAGAGAGAGAGTTTACGTGGATATCCGTCCGGTCGTGGATAAATTAACTGAACGTCTAAATGGACCTTTAGACAGAAAACTCGTCCTTCAAAAATCGATCGATTAAAACGGCCCTCACTCATCTCGTCAAAAACTCTCAAACCTGGGACTTGCTTCAAGCTATCTTGAATACTTCCTTCAAATAATAATAATAATTTTAAAAAGTAACGCGACTCATATCCAGGGCTGTGATTGTTACTGTTATTGTTCTCTTGGGGAAAACTAAAAAGGCTTGTACAACCAGATTATTAGAGAAATTAACAATTATAATTTTGAACGAATTTAATACATAGAGGTGCCTAAATGAGTCAATGAAATGGAGATAAAGACAAATGGAGAAATCTGACTCATGAATGAACAACACAAAACAAACGACGTTTCGGCCTTTGGCCTTTTTCAAGTAAACACAACATTCATTCATGAGTCCCTTTTTCTTTATCTCCATGAACGAATTTAGCTTTGCCGTGAAAGGGTTAACAGTCTGAGACACAATTGGTTACAATTTTGTAGAAAGTTAAAGCTGACTATTATATTATGTGTATCATGTTGTGTGTGTTTGTGTGTGTGTGTTTGTTTGTGTGTAGTTTTGTGTGTGTATGCGTGTGTGTGTGTGTGTGGGGGGGGGGGGGGGGCGTGAGGGGGAGAGGGATGGAATTGAATTGATTTAGCAAACATTGAATTTGTGGCTAAATTGACACAATGCCGTAATGCATTCCAGAGTCTTAAAATGTTCGGTTTGTCTAAAAGAATCTGAAACCTTCATTGTTCAATGTTTTATTTTATTTATCAATTTCTTACTTATCAATTCATATATATATTTACTAATGCATCATCATCATCATCATCATCATCATCATCATCATCATCATCATCATCATCATCATCATCATCATCATCATCAGCAATCAGGAGGATCATCATCATCATCATCATCATCATCATCATCATCATCATCATCATCATCATCGTCGTCGTCATCATCATCATCATCATCATCATCATCATCATCATCATCATCATCATCATCATCATCATCATCATCATCCTCCTCATCCTCGCCATTACCATCATCAGCATCTTCAGTCAAAGGTGAAGACAATATATAAATATATTTTTTATCTTGTAATAGAGTCAAGCAAAATTGAGCTTAGTTAAGGACCGGATGGGAAGCAACGGTTGCAACACTTCGAAAATGGCGTTGAATAAATTGGGTTCAGTCAAATTACACCCTTTGACTCAAAGGTGAATGGGTATCTATCTAGTGGGATTGAATCAGATGGTAAGCTTGATTGTCTAAAAAAAAGAGTCTTAAAAAAAGTCATATAAAAGGAGAGTTGTCTGTGGAATGCAAATTTGTTTACATCGCATAATATGACATGCTATATGGCATACCGAGAGAGAGAGAGAGAGAGAGAGAGAGAGAGAGGAGGAGAGAGAGGAGAGGGAGAGAGAAAGAAGAGAGAGAGAGAGAGGGGGGGGGAGAAGATAAAAAGAGAGAGATAAAGAGAGAGAATATATATATATATATATATATATATATATATATATAGAGAGAGAGAGAGAGAGAGAGAGAGAGAGAGAGAGAGATCGAGAGAGAAAGAGAGAGTAAGAGAGAGAGATAGATAGAGAGAGAGAGATAGATGGATAGAGAGAGATAGATGGATAGAGAGAGAGAGAGAGAGAGAGAGAGAGAGAGAGAGAGAGAGAGAGAGAGACACCAAGCGGTAAATATAAAATGCACTAAATCAATATATTTATTTACGTTTACACACACACACACACACCCACACGTACATACATTACATTTCTTATTTACTTATTAATCCATTAATTTATATATCTCTTTAAACATTGCTTTATTCAGTTAGCTCGACATGACCCAAAAAACAGATTGTATCTTTGCCATAATATTACAGGAACGGAACCCTTGGTTTATTTTGGTATCAGCTTGCTGTGTTGATATTATTGGAAGAGATTTAAAGATCAAAGGTTTTGTTTTTGCACATTTTGTTTTACGGAATTTCCAACACGTTCTTATTGCGCACCATTTTCTTTCAATGTTAATATTTATAAAATGTGGATTTAGACCTTCATACGAAAAAAAAACATTAATTTAGAGAGTTTTTTTTTTTTTTTTAGTCAAAAAGGCTTCAACAGTCGTAACGTCACTTCCCTCGAAATGACGTGTGGTAACTTAGTAACTGGTTCTA
The DNA here is from genome assembly GCF_034508935.2 of Berghia stephanieae. NCBI lineage: Eukaryota > Metazoa > Mollusca > Gastropoda > Nudibranchia > Aeolidiidae > Berghia > Berghia stephanieae. The sequence goes on from NC_088364.1 coordinate 18,840,064, forward strand.
AACTATCGGAACAATGGCGGACGTCCTTATGAAATATTTCTCCGACGAGTATAAAAGGGTATCAAGAGGAAAAAAAAAAAACCATTATAAATCTGATCATATTTTGACTTTTACACATTCTGATCACAAGACATATGATAAGTTCTAGCCAGCATGAAGAATAAAAAGTACCGATTTTCTTTGTTTAGAACCACGATGGCCGCCGTTGCTGTCGAATATCTAATAGCTTTACAAGGAGTTCACAGTGTTTTTTCTTTTATGAAGTCGAATATCCTCTAAAATGTTTATCTCGCTTTGCAATGGGTCCGAAGTGTTTTTATTTTATGAGGTCGAATGTTCACTAGAAATGTTCATAGTGGACAAAAGTGTTTTTTCTTCTAAAAATGAGGAGAGAGAGAGAGAGAGAGAGAGAGAGAGAGAGAGAGAGAGAGAGAGAGAGAGAGAGAGAGACACAGATATATATATATATATATATATATATATATATATATATATATATATATATATAGAGAGAGAGAGAGAGAGAGAGAGAGAGATAGAGAGATAGAGATAGAGAAGAAGGAAGGATTTTTTAAAAGAATAAATAAAATGAGGAAAACATAATAATTGAACCAAAAGCCACCTAATTTTGGGTTGGAAATAAAAATAATTTGGCTACATTACTGTCAATTAACGTTGTCTGGCGACCTAGATATCCAATAACTCCCGACAACCCACGGCAGTCGTGGTCGTAGAGGATCACTGACTACCTGTTTCGTCTTGTCCTCGGAGGTAACGGCAAAAATAAATATACAAAACGAAAGTAAAAATGAATAACAAAATAGCCCCGGCGCGGGTGACAGGTCGAATGTTACCACATTGTAAAACTGTTGAGGCATAAAATATATATTGTATACACAGGGGTCACATAGAGTTAAAAGGTAAAGAACTCGACATCCATAAACCAAGACAGAGGCTGGGAGAAACTGGGCACCGACATAACACATTTTCTTTCTCTCTCTCTCTCTCTCTCCCTCTCTCTCTCTCTCTCTCTCTCTCTCTCTCTCTCTCTCTTTTTTAGACCAGTTAACTGCTGTTTTCTGAAAAAAAAAAAAAAAAAAAAAAACAAACTCAAAAAAACCACAAAAAACACGTATATAAAAATTTGGCCTGAAAACTCGTCATTAAAATATTGATCGATTTAAATGCCCCTCTGCTTGGGCAACCCCCCCCCCCCCTCGAACATGGGACATCAAAGAAGACTTCGCGAGGTCTCAGGTTTGAGAGTTTTTGCCAACATGAGGGTCTTTTAAATCGATTGATATTTGAAGGTCGAGTTTTCTGGCCAAATTTTTAAATAGGTGTATTTTTTTTTCCAGAATACGACAAACTTATTAATTTCCGCCAAAAATTATTTTACTTAAAATATCAATCACTTCGGGTTATCCGAATCTTGTCAAAAAAAAAAAATGATAATAAAAAAAAATAATCACTAAATTGAGACTTTTGAAATGTCCCCGAAGTCTCAGGTTTAATAATAATAATAATAATAATAGATCTTTATTGTCCATAAATATGGCAATTTGTCATTTAGTTACACTTGTTATAATGTTAAACGATAACTAAGATTGAACAGATATTTCACTCCTACTTATTTTCTCTCTCTCTCTCTCTCTCTCTCTCTCTCTCTCTCTCTCTCTCTCTCTCTCTTTCTTTCTTTCACACGTGCGATATACACAACATAAACATATTCATTTCGTTTTCAATTTGTTACGATTGTGGCAATTCGACACCAAAAATTATCATCATTATCAATTGGTCAGTTAATCTTACATTAAATAAATTAATCAGTTAATCAGTCAACGAATCAATCCTTGGTTTTTCTGTACCATATGAAATATTCAAAATTTTTATTGCTGATGGAACGAACGTTGATTTATACTTGTTAGTTCTACATTTAATCTGACAAAACCTTCTCCCAGATGGTAAAAGACTAAATTCATGGTATAAAATATGTTTTTTATTGTTGGTAATTGAGAATGCTTTCCTTTCTATTGCTTTTCCATGAATTCTTTCTACTCCATCAAGAGGATGGTTTATTATTTTTGATGCCTCTTTAATATATTTTGAAATTTTTGATTTATCTTTAAGTCGGCATCCTCCAAACCATATGGTGCAGCCAAACGCAATTACACTTTTAATCAATGAGTCATAAACTCTTAACATAGTTTTCTTCCTTACTTGAAATGTTCTCAATTTCCTTAGGATGTATAATCTTTGGGCAACTTTCTTAGATATTATATTAATATGTTGAGAGAAATTGAGGGAACTATCAATGGTTATTCCTAAATATTTAAAATAGTCAACTATCTCAACATCATCTTTACCGATCGCCACACACTTTAAGTCGTTTTTATTTTTTTGAAAAGTTTTGACAGATTGAAGCCATCTTAATCCGAAAGAATCGATGTAAACCGTTTTCAGGCCAAATTAGTTTAAAAATGCATTTTTTTTCTGTCAGAGTAATGCGTTATATATGGTATGGCATAGCTGTAAGGATGGCCGGTGGTGGGATAGATGCTTCGATGGTGGCCATACGGTGTTTGGGTTAATGCTAAACAACCGTGATGAGGGAAAGGGCCATTTATTATCGCTGGTATACAATTTACCTGATTTTGTTCAAGAAAATATGAAAGTGATAAATTGGCAAGCGGAGGAGAGAGAGGAGAGAGAGAGAGAGGAGAGAGAGAGAGAGAGAGAGAGAGAGAGAGAGAGAGGAGAGAGAGAGAGAGAGAGAAAGACGAAGGTGTAAGCGAGATACATTTATTATCACTTCTGGATTGTTGGTGGTCTGGATGGTTCAGGTGGTTGTGCCAGTTGCTTCACGGGTGAATGATCTGGTTTGAATTCCATGTGTAATCCGATGTTTTTGGGCTTAAAAAAAAAAAACAACAACCCTTCAGTCCGCCCCGCAGTGATTAGGGTATATGGATCTGTTGGATCTCGCTGCAATTGTTGTTAGACAATCGTCCTGTCAACGTGGTAGTAAATAATTGTAAATTTTGACTAAATATTGTTTTTAAAATTCCGCCCTTCCGCCACCGCACCAGAAGATCCCTCCTGTCGCCTAGGTCATTCCATGACGGAATATAGATAACCCATCAAACAAGATGTCTGAAGTCAACAAGAATCACCCATGTTGTCCAAGTGAGCAAATTGAGAGGTTAATAATCTTCCCCAAGGAAAATAAACGAAAGTGCCTAAATCGGGGCTCGAACCCGGGAAATTCCGGATTACAGTTCAATGCCTTAACCACTCAGCCACTTCGAAAAAAATATTTTGGCCAAAAAATCGTTCTTCAATAAATAGTGATGACCCTTCTCTTGTCAAACACTCTCATACTTGGAACTTCTAGGAAGTTTTCACGGAGGTCCCAGGTTTGGGAGTTTTCAACAAAATGAAGGTCATTTTTTATCCATTGGTTTTTGAAGGACGAGTTTTTTCTGGAAAAAAAAGAAGAAAAAAAAGAATACGGCAGATTAATGTCGGTTACAGACTTGAACAGTACTGGCTACCGATTGCCGTCTTCTCTCTCTCTCTCTCTCTCTCTCTCTCTCTCTCTCTCTCTCTCTTCTCTCTATATATATATATATATATATATATATATATATATATATATATAATCAATGAAGATGACGTCACACTGGTCTCTGTTATTGTTTTGAGAAAACCAAAGAGATGAAGAAATAATTTTAAAAATGTTTTTTATTCATCTCTATTGGATTATAACCATTGGTAGATAGACATAGATTTGTATCTATATTGGTTACGATTGCTTTGGCGTGAAGAATACATGCGAATTATACGAAGCTGCATAATAATAATAATAATACTAATAATACTAATAATACTAATAATATTAATATTCCTAATAATAAAAATAATAATAGTAATATTAATAATAATAATAATAATATAATAATAATAATAATAATAATAATAATAATAATAATAATAATAATAATAATAATAATAATAATAATGAGACTTATATAGAGCTACATAACGAGGCGTCAAAGCGCTTAAAGGTTACAACTACAACCATTGGGACTACATTGCACCGAACTACAGCAACAGTGGACATCATATGCATTATATACACATTTCTATATTCTAACACGACTCCGTAAAATATCAGTTGTTGAATGAATGATAAATGACTTATAAGAGATATTCATTTTAAAAAAAGGCATGTTTTCAGATTTGTCTTAAAGACGTTTAGACTAGTAGAGGATTTTTGTGGTTCAGGAAGTGAATTCCAAGTTTTTGGGCCAAAAGTAGGAAAAGCTCTAAATAAATAAATAAAAAATAAAATTCCCTTTATTCATCCCCAAGGGGAAATTTGTCTTTAGGGTCTGTTCCAAGGGAAGACTGGAATAACCCAGGCGTCAGCCGCAGTGCAGCGCCGCAAAGTGAGCTAGGGCTAGGTGACTTGCTCAAGGCCACACAACGCAGCGGCGGGTGATCGAACTCGGTACCTTTTGGGTACGAAGCAAAGACCGTACCGCTGGGCCACGCTGCCCCTATCGCCAAAAGATTCAAGTTTAATTTCAAGAACAGACAGTGAGTTTGTGTTTTCAGATCTGAGGGTCCTGTTAGGTTTATAAAATGAAATATGTGTTATCTTTTAATACCATCAATATTATTGTCATTCAAGAGATTGATTATTTTAATAGTAGTGCGTCGTGAATTGATTATTTTACAAGTAATGCTACGTTGTGCACTTGCTAACGAAAGAGTGAAAATGGAAAGGCTTCGTATGGGAACAAAACAGACAATGGACGTTTCGGGTACAAACCCTTCGTCAGCACAACAATACACAAATAAACGTGGAAAACAAATAAAATATAATGAAAAATAACTTGTATCTTTCGTTAGTATTTTACGATCACCGGCTTCAGGCAGCACTTACCGTTTTCTACTTTTGTTGTGCACTTGCACAGTGAGTGTAAAATGCACATTATAATATTACGACTGGATTCGCGATCATCCGGGGCAAGGGAGACAATCCAACATTTGAACGTGTCTTGTTACATCTCCTGGCAACTCTTCCATGTTCAACAGCAGAATAAATAGATAAGCATCCTCAGACATGAGGAAAACAACTGGATTACACGAGCACAAACACAAACAAACAAATGAACAAACAGACGAGGAAACAAAAAAAATCAGTAAAATAAACAAACAAACAAACAACAACAAACAGGAAACCACCACCATTATATAATATTATAGAGAAATGAAACATGGCATAGCAGGTACGTTTATTAAAGTAAGAAAGAGGGGGAGAAAAGGAGGAATAAAAACAAAATTTAACAGACGGCCTTTTCGTCCATTTTTACCCTGTGTAGTGACAGGTAATGTAAGATCACTGAAAAATAAAATTGATGAACTGTTTTCACTGTGTCGTTTTAATAGTGACTATCGTCAAGCCTCCATAATAGCGTTAACAGAGACTTGGCTATCTCCTCACATACCATCATCATGTTTTAATATTGAACAATATTCACTATTTCGAGGAGATCGGACTAATGTAAATAAACGAACTGGGGTGGGGTGTGCACATATATTAACAACAAATGGTGCCACCCCAATAACAGTCAGATAAAGAAAATGTATTGTGACGATTATATTGAATTTATTACTGTTTCGTCACGACCATATTATCTACCCCGAGAATATACTCATGTCATCATCATCAACGTCTACATTCCACCCTCATCAGACAACACCACAGCGAAAAATATTTTGAGGAAAGAAATACAGGACATTCAAATTAAGTCACCCGATGCCGTATTGATGGTCACTGGAGATTTTAACCAATGTAACGATTTTACTCTCCCGGGACTTCATCAATACGTGGACTGCGAGACAAGGGACAAAAAAACATTAGATTTATTCCTGTGTAATATTAAAAATAGTTATAAATGTTTACCCCGTGCCCCATTAGGTTTATCTGACCACTGCATGCTCTTGCTACTCCCCACCTACCGCCCTGTTTTTAAACGTGTAAAACCAGTAAAGAAAAGTGTACAGATCTGGAACGGAAGTGTGTGTGAAGATTTGCGTGGTTGTTTTGAATGCACTGACTGGAATGTTTTTATCGAATCATGTGATAGTGTGGATGAGCTGAATGACTGTGTGAGTGAGTATTTAAAATTCTGTGAACAGCTAGTGTCTTGTAAAAAAGAAATAAAATATTATCCTAACAACAAGCCTTGGATAACAAAAGATCTAAAACTTTTATTGAACCAAAAGAAAACTCTCTATACTAGTGGAAACAAAAAAGATCTGAAAACAAAACAAAAAGAGATAAAGAGGGTAATATCTAGTTGTAGAGATAAGTACAAAAATAAAATTGAAAAATGCTTTTCTTCTGGGGATATACGGGACACGTGGCGGGGCTTAAAACTGCTGTGAACTATAATCCAAAGCCCACGATTATATCAGAAGATATCGAAATTGAAACTTTAAATAAATTTTATTCACGTTTCGACACAGCAAACAAATTTGATATTGAAAATGAAAAACATAAATTAGACAGGGCTTTGGAAGATGAAATGACTATTGAGGTCAGTGAAGAGGAAACGAGATTCGTATTTTCGAAACTAAACGAGAGGAAGGCTGCTGGGCCGGATGGATTGAAAGGAAAACTATTAAAAGAATGTGCCCACCAGCTTTCCCCCATTTATACACATATTTTTAACTGGTCCCTCCAATGCGTTTCGATCCCTGAAATTTGGAAAACTTCAAAAATTATTCCTGTTCCAAAAAAAGAAAAACTTGAAACTATGAACGATCTCAGACCTGTTGCACTGACTTCAATAGTCATGAAATCTTTAGAAAAACTTGTTCTTGTTAAAATTAGGAATCAGTTTATGCCATTGAGTGATAGTCATCAATTTGCTTACAAACCAGGACGTGGCGTAGAGGATGCCATTTTGCTGTTTACAAACAACATCTACAGGCATCTAGATCACGCTAGGAGCTATTGCAGATTGCTTTTTGCAGATTTTTCTTCAGCGTTCAATACAATGCAACCTCAGTTGGTTGTTCAAAAATTGACTAGTCTGAATTTAAACAAGTATATAATTGCTTGGGTGCTCGAATTTCTTACGGAGAGAGCACAATATGTTCAATTAGGACAAAACAAATCTTCCTGTATAACAACAAATACTGGTGCTCCTCAGGGTTGTGTATTGTCCCCTGTATTATTCACAATATACACGTATGACTGTAGAAGTCAAAACCTGAGTGTACCTTTAATAAAGTTTGCAGATGACACCGCTCTTCAAGGCCTCATAACAAATGGCAACGAAGTGGCTTATAGGCAAAAAATTGATAGATTTGTGTCTTGGTGTGATGCCCACCACCTAGAGCTTAACATAAGCAAGACAAAGGAGCTAGTGATTGACTTTAGGAGAGTGAAGGAACCGATAGAACCGTTAAAATTAAAGGACCAATTCGTCCAGCGAGTTCCTCACTACAAATACCTTGGTGTAACGATTGATGACAGGCTCAAGTGGGATGAACACTTGAAAATAATTAGGCATAAGATGTGCAGACGTACATATGTTTTATCAAAACTCTCTCAGTTTAGAATAGATAAAACCCTCTGCACATTATTTTATAGAGCAGTCATCGAAAGTGTTTTGTCATTTTGTATAACAGCTTGGGGAGGCAATTGCTTAGCAGTGGAAAGGAACAAAATAAATTCAAATATTAAAAAATCCATTAAACGCTATATAAATGATGTTGACGATGTAGATCTTTTATACGAGAAATTTTGTATAAATAAAATAACTAAAATATTAAATGACCAGTATCATCCACTAAGACCATCAATTATTATGTCAGAAAGAAGTGGTCGCCCTTTCTCTATTTCAACGAAAACAGAGAGACACCGAAAATCTTTTCTGCCGTCCAGTATTAGGCTTTATAACAACAAGCAATAATCATTTTATATAATTATTTCTCATTTTTACTTTAAAAAAATATAAATATTAATTTATTAATTTATTTGTTTTGCAATCTTTTCAATTTTCAATTTATAGTGACAGTTTTAACTATTTTACAGTGTTTGAAATTATTCATATTATAAAGCGCAGCTCTGGTTATAGAGCTGCTCCTTTTTTATATATATACATCCTATTTCCATTGTATTTTTATCTTATGTGTAAATTATAACACGTCTGTACAAAAAATTTCCTTTTTGGGATGCAATAAAGTATTATTATTATATTATTATTATTATTATTATTATTATTATTATTATTATTATTATTATTATTATTATTTATTATTATTATTATTATTAAACTACACATGAAATTTAAACAAACAAAACATTTAGGTGGGCGTGGAGGGAGGGGGGAAGAACACACACACACACAAACACATACACACACACACACACACACAGAGAGAGAGAGAGAGAGAGAGGGAGAGAGAGAGATGAGAGAGAGAGAAAGAAAGAGAGAGAGATAGAGAAAGAAAGAAAGAAAGAAAGAGAGAGAGAGAGAGACAGAGAGAGAGAGAGAGACAGAGAGAGAAAGAAAGAAAGAAAGAGATATATATATATATATATATATATATAATATATATATATATATATATATATATATAGATAGAGAGAGAGAGCGAGAGAGAGAAAGACAGAGAGAAAGAAAGAAAGAAAAAGAGAGAGAGAGACAGAGAGAGAAAGAAAGAAAGAAAGAGAGAGATATATATATAGATAGATAGAGAGAGAGCGAGAGAGAGAGAGAGACAGAGAGAGAAAGAAAGAAAGATATATATATATATATATATATATATATATATATATATATAGATAGATAGAGAGAGAGAGAGCGAGAGAGAGAGAGAGAGAGAGAGAGAGAGAGAGAGAGAGAGAGAGAGAGAGAGAGAGAGAGAAAGAGAGAGATTATTTGATTGGATCCGGAAGATTTTACAGCGCTTCTGGTACTTTAACGTAATTTAAACGTCAAGAAAAAGAGCAAGTTTATATTATGTCATTACAGTATGGATGCGTTTTGATGCACCTTTAAAAAGTGAGACAATGGCATTAGTTGATAAAAGGAAAAGAAGATAATTCAAAAGGAGAATGAGAGAGAGAGAGAGAGAGAGAGAGAGAGAGAGAGAGAGAGAGAGAGAGAGAGAGAGAGAGAGATTGTTCGTATTTAAGGGTTCTGTGCTATACAAATATTAAAAATGCATACAGAAGCGTTCAAAAAGTAAAAATAGGAAATTCAGATCACAATAGTGTGTTGTTGATTCCAACCTACAAAACTAAATTAAGACAACATAAAGCGATTGTGAAAGAAACTCGTCTTTGGTCAACAGAAAATATAAACAAACTCCAAGGTTGTTTTGACTGCACAATATGGGATGAACTCATGTCTGATAACATGTCACTGGACGAGTGGGTTGATGTTGTCACGTCTTATATTCATTTCTGTTGTGATTTGTGTGTGGACACTAAAAGGATTAAAATATTTAACAACAACAAACCTTGGGTCAACAAACGAGTTAAATTATTTATAAATATGAAGAAAATCGCTCATATGAGTGGGGACAAAAACAAGCAGCACGAGGCAGAAAAACAATTAAAGAGGGTAATTTATGAAGAAAAACGTAAATATAAAGATAAAATGGAAACAAACCTTAAAAATTCATATGCATCGCAGGCGTGGAGGATGATTAAAGAAATGGGTGGCGTTAACAACAAAAAGACCGATTTTAACAATGACACACATATGAATATCGAGGAATTAAATAAGTTTTACTGTCGATTCGACACCATTGACAACGTACTTTCAAAAATTAATATCATAACAAAAAATACGTCTCCTCCGCCAGAAATCGAAGAAGAGGAGGTCATCAATGTTCTTAAGTTATGTAAAAAGAAAAAAGCACCAGGTCCAGATGGACTTAGTGGGGAACTCATTTCAAACTGTAACAACCAACTAGCTGTCCCTTTCTTGCCTATTTTCCAACGTTCAATAGATGAACAGAAAATCCCAATTATATGGAAAACATCGACTATAATTCCAGTACCCAAAAAGAATCCACCAACTCAGCTGAATGATTATAGACCTGTTGCGTTAACATCAATTATTATGAAATGTCTGGAAAAAATTCTGAAAAGAGAGCTGTTGCAATTTATATATGACCAACACATACTTGATCCATATCAGTTTGCCTACCAACAAAATCTTAGTGTGGAAGACGCACTCCTCACAGTGATGCATTCAATATCAAATCACTTGGATGTTTCACCCGCCAACTACTGCCGAATCCTATACGTCGATTTTTCGTCTGCCTTTAATGCCATGAAAACCAACATATTAATCAGTAAACTGCATGCTCTAAACCTTCCCCATTACCTCATCAACTGGTATAACAACTTTCTCATCGATCGCCCCCAACATGTCAGAGTAGGCTCAAATATATCATCAGTAAAAACTCTTTCAAACGGATGCCCACAAGGGTGTGTAAGCTCACCTCTACTTTACATCCTCTATACAAACGATTGTGTGGCTAGCTTTGATAACTGCCAACTCATCAAGTATGCTGATGACACCGCAATACTCGGCCTGCTCAATGATTCCGTCTCCGAATTTAAATACACTGAGCAAGTTAGTAAATTCAGCAAATGGTGTGCCGATAACTGTCTAGAGCTCAATGTAACAAAAACAAAGGAACAACTGTTTGATCACAGAAAAATAGGAAAAAGAGCAAGACAAATAACAAAAATTAACAATCAGGCGGTTGAAACTGTTGAAACGTTTAAATACCTTGGTGTAATTATAGATAACAGTCTAAGATTTGAATCGCACACACCAAAAATGTCATCAAAAAATGTAACCAGCGCTTGTATATACTCAGAAAATTAAGGTCTTTCAATGTGAACAGAAAGACCATGATACAAATCTACAAGTCATTAATATTGAGTATCGTTTCGTTTGGCATCACAATGTGGTATGGAAGCTGTGGAACAAAAGAAAAATCCAAACTACATAGAACCCTCAGAGAGGCTTCAAAAATAATTAACACCGACCTTAGAAGCCTTGACACAACTTTTATTAATGCAGTTGAGAAGAAATCTTTTAACATTATCAACGAAAAGAGGCATCCGCTGAGCGAAAAATTCCAACTTCTGCGCTCCGGAAGACGGTATCTAGAAGCAA
>NC_088364.1:18855211-18860211 GCF_034508935.2 Berghia stephanieae
TTTTTCCAAAATTTTTTTAAAAATAGTCACTATCTCAATCATCTTTACCGTCGCCCACACTTTAAGTCGTTTTTATTTTTTTGAAAAGTTTTGACGATTGAAGCCATCTTAATCCGAAAGAATCGATGTAAACCGTTTTCAGGCCAAATTAGTTTAAAAATGCATTTTTTTTCTGTCAGAGTAATGCGTTATATATGGTTTTGGCATAGCTGTAAGGATGGCCGGTGTGGGATGGATGCTTCGATGGTGGCCATACGGTGTTTGGGTTAATGCTAAACAACCGTGATGAGGGAAAGGGCCATTTATTATCGCTGGTATACAATTTACCTGATTTTGTTCAAGAAAATATGAAAGTGATAAATTGGCAAGCGGAGAGAGAGAGAGAGAGAGAGAGAGAGAGAGGAGAGAGAGAGAGAGAGAGAGAGAGAGGAGAGAGAGACGAAGGTGTAAGCGAGATACATTTATTATCACTTCTGGATTGTTGGTGGTCTGGATGGTTCAGGGGGTTGTGCCAGTTGCTTCAGGGGTGAATGATCTGGTTTGAATTCCATGTGTAATCCGATGTTTTTGGGCTTTAAAAAAAAACAACAAACCCTTCACCCGCCCCGCAGTGATTAGGTATATGGATCTGTTGGATCTCGCTGCAATTGTTGTTAGACAATCGTCCTGTCAACGTGGTAGTAAATAATTGTAAATTTTGACTAAATATTGTTTTAAAATTCCGCCCTTCCGCCACCGCACCAGAAGATCCCTCCTGTCGCCTAGGTCATTCCATGACGGAATATAGATAACCCATCAAACAAGATGTTCTGAAGTCAACAAGAATCACCCATGTTGTCCAAGTGAGCAAATTGAGAGGTTAATAATCTTCCCCAAGGAAAATAAACGAAAGTGCCTAAATCGGGGCTCGAACCCGGGAAATTCCGGATTACAGTTCAATGCCTTAACCACTCAGCCACTTCGAAAAAATATTTTGGCCAAAAAATCGTTCTTCAATAAATAGTGATGACCCTTCTCTTTGTCAAACACTCTCATACTTGGAACTTCTAGGAAGTTTTCACGGAGGTCCCAGGTTTGGGAGTTTTCAACAAAATGAAGGTCATTTTTTTATCCAATTGGTTTTTGAAGGACGAGTTTTTTCTGGAAAAAAAAAAAAAAAAAAGAATACGGCAGATTAATGTCGGTTACAGACTTGAACAGTACTGGCTACCGATTGCCGTCTTCTCTCTCTCTCTCTCTCTCTCTCTCTCTCTCTCTCTCTCTCTCTCTATTATATATATATATATATATATTTTATATATATATATATATATAATATAATCAATGAAGATGACGTCAACACTGGTCTCTGTTATTGTTTTGAGAAAACCAAAGAGATGAAGAAATAATTTTAAAAATGTTTTTTATTCATCTCTATTGGATTATAACCATTGGTAGATAGACATAGATTTGTATCTATATTGGTTACGATTGCTTTGGCGTGAAGAAAAACATGCGAATTATACGAAGCTGCATAATAATAATAATAATACTAATAATACTAATATACTAATAATATTAATATTCCTAATAATAAAAATAATAATAGTAATATTAATAATAAATATAATAATAATAATAATAATAATAATAATAATAATAATAATAATAATAATAATAATAATAATATAATAATAATGAGACTTATATAGAGCTACATAACGAGGGCGTCAAAGCGCTTTAAAGATTACAACTACAACCATTGGGACTACATTGCACCGAACTACAGCAACAGTGGACATCATATGCATTATATACACATTTCTATATTCTAACACGACTCCGTAAAATATCAGTTGTTGAATGAATGATAAATGACTTATAAGAGATATTCATTTTAAAAAAAGGCATGTTTTCAGATTTGTCTTAAAGACGTTTAGACTAGTAGAGGATTTTTGTGGTTCAGGAAGTGAATTCAAGTTTTTGGGCCAAAAGTAGGAAAAAGCTCTAAATAAATAAATAAAAAATAAAATTCCCTTTATTCATCCCCAAGGGGAAATTTGTCTTTAGGGTCTGTTCCAAGGGAAGACTGGAATAACCCAGGCGTCAGCCGCAGTGCAGCGCCGCAAAGTGAGCTAGGGCTAGGTGACTTGCTCAAGGCCACACAACGCAGCGGCGGGTGATCGAACTCGGTACCTTTTGGGTACGAAGCAAAGACCGTACCGCTGGGCCACGCTGCCCCTATCGCCAAAAGATTCAAGTTTAATTTCAAGAACAGACAGTGAGTTTGTGTTTTCAGATCTGAGGGTCCTGTTAGGTTTATAAAATGAAATATGTGGTATCTTTTAATACCATCAATATTATTGTCATTCAAGAGATTGATTATTTTAATAGTAGTGCGTCGTGAATTGATTATTTTACAAGTAATGCTACGTTGTGCACTTGCTAACGAAAGAGTGAAAATGGAAAGGCTTCGTATGGGAACAAACAGACAATGGACGTTTCGGGTACAAACCCTTCGTCAGCACAACAATACACAAATAAACGTGGAAAACAAATAAAATATAATGAAAAATAACTTGTATCTTTCGTTAGTATTTTACGATCACCGGCTTCAGGCAGCACTTACCGTTTTCTACTTTTGTTGTGCACTTGCACAGTGAGTGTAAAATGCACATTATAATATTACGACTGGATTCGCGATCATCCGGGGCAAGGGAGACAATCCAACATTTGAACGTGTCTTGTTACATCTCCTGGCAACTCTTCCATGTTCAACAGCAGAATAAATAGATAAGCATGCCTCAGACATGAGGAAAACAACTGGATTACACGAGCACAAACACAAACAAACAAATGAACAAACAGACGAGGAAACAAAAAAATCAGTAAAATAAACAAACAAACAAACAACAACAAACAGGAAACCACCACCATTATATAATATTATAGAGAAATGAAACATGGCATAGCAAGTACGTTTATTAAAGTAAGAAAGAGGGGGAGAAAAGGAGGAATAAAAACAAAATTTAACAGACGGCCTTTTCGTCCATTTTTACCCTGTGTAGTGACAGGTAATGTAAGATCACTGAAAATAAAATTGATGAACTGTTTTCACTGTGTCGTTTTAATAGTGACTATCGTCAAGCCTCCATAATAGCGTTAACAGAGACTTGGCTATCTCCTCACATACCATCATCATGTTTTAATATTGAACAATATTCACTATTTCGAGGAGATCGGACTAATGTAAATAAACGAACTGGGGGTGGGGTGTGCACATATATTAACAACAAATGGTGCCACCCCAATAACAGTCAGATAAAGAAAATGTATTGTGACGATTATATTGAATTTATTACTGTTTCGTCACGACCATATTATCTACCCGAGATATACTCATGTCATCATCATCAACGTCTACATTCCACCCTCATCAGACAACACCACAGCGAAAAATATTTTGAGGAAAGAAATACAGGACATTCAAATTAAGTCACCCGATGCCGTATTGATGGTCACTGGAGATTTTAACCAATGTAACGATTTTACTCTCCCGGGACTTCATCAATACGTGGACTGCGAGACAAGGGACAAAAAAACATTAGATTTATTCCTGTGTAATATTAAAAATAGTTATAAATGTTTACCCCGTGCCCCATTAGGTTTATCTGACCACTGCATGCTCTTGCTACTCCCCACCTACCGCCCTGTTTTTAAACGTGTAAAACCAGTAAAGAAAAGTGTACAGATCTGGAACGGAAGTGTGTGTGAAGATTTGCGTGGTTGTTTTGAATGCACTGACTGGAATGTTTTTATCGAATCATGTGATAGTGTGGATGAGCTGAATGACTGTGTGAGTGAGTATTTAAAATTCTGTGAACAGCTAGTGTCTTGTAAAAAAGAAATAAAATATTATCCTAACAACAAGCCTTGGATAACAAAAGATCTAAAACTTTTATTGAACCAAAAGAAAACTCTCTATACTAGTGGAAACAAAAAAGATCTGAAAACAAAACAAAAAGAGATAAAGAGGGTAATATCTAGTTGTAGAGATAAGTACAAAAATAAAATTGAAAAATGCTTTTCTTCTGGGGATATACGGGACACGTGGCGGGGGCTTAAAACTGCTGTGAACTATAATCCAAAGCCCACGATTATATCAGAAGATATCGAAATTGAAACTTTAAATAAATTTTATTCACGTTTCGACACAGCAAACAAATTTGATATTGAAAATGAAAAACATAAATTAGACAGGGCTTTGGAAGATGAAATGACTATTGAGGTCAGTGAAGAGGAAACGAGATTCGTATTTTCGAAACTAAACGAGAGGAAGGCTGCTGGGCCGGATGGATTGAAAGGAAAACTATTAAAAGAATGTGCCCACCAGCTTTCCCCCATTTATACACATATTTTTAACTGGTCCCTCCAATGCGTTTCGATCCCTGAAATTTGGAAAACTTCAAAAATTATTCCTGTTCCAAAAAAAGAAAAACTTGAAACTATGAACGATCTCAGACCTGTTGCACTGACTTCAATAGTCATGAAATCTTTAGAAAAACTTGTTCTTGTTAAAATTAGGAATCAGTTTATGCCATTGAGTGATAGTCATCAATTTGCTTACAAACCAGGACGTGGCGTAGAGGATGCCATTTTGCTGTTTACAAACAACATCTACAGGCATCTAGATCACGCTAGGAGCTATTGCAGATTGCTTTTTGCAGATTTTTCTTCAGCGTTCAATACAATGCAACCTCAGTTGGTTGTTCAAAAATTGACTAGTCTGAATTTAAACAAGTATATAATTGCTTGGGTGCTCGAATTTCTTACGGAGAGAGCACAATATGTTCAATTAGGACAAAACAAATCTTCCTGTATAACTACAAATACTGGTGCTCCTCAGGGTTGTGTATTGTCCCCTGTATTATTCACAATATACACGAATGACTGTAGAAGTCAAAACCTGAGTGTACCTTTAATAAAGTTTGCAGATGACACCGCTCTTCAAGGCCTCATAA
>NC_088364.1:18867711-18870211 GCF_034508935.2 Berghia stephanieae
AACCCGAAACGTCCATTCTATCAGTTTTCGTAATTAATTTGAAGCTTACATTCAATTTCACATTGTTATTTATTTCTTCGAGCTTCGAGCAGCATTTACATTAAGTTAATTACCACAAGAAAGGAAAGTATTGCAGTTCCATCTCTTATAATATTTATTCTATAGAGGACTACTTAGAATGAGTCAAATCGGCGTGTAAGGCCAGAAAAGACCCAGAAAATCAGAGACACTTGCGAAAAACAAAAAAGCTTTAAAAGAAAAGAGAAAAAAAAGTAGCTGAAAAAGAGGAAAATATGGTGAGAATGTAAGGGAGGGGGGGGGGGGGGGGGGGGGGGGGGGGGGCTGGAGACAAGGGAGAGAAGCTAATGGAGAATGTTGGAAGAACTCGATTGTGGGAGGGGAAGTTATCATTGTCATGTCCCCAGGGTTACGGCCCCTGACACAAGAATCAATGGGACCAGTGGCTGGGCGTACAGTGGCGAAACATCTTTCGTAGCATTTGGACCAGAAACCGTTTGATGACTACCATGGTATCGATACATCATATAATGCCAAACTTGTCAAATTAATTTCTTAAAAATATCTATCTACTCAAAACGTCAAGAGATCTCAATTTTACGACTTTTGTCTAAATTCGAGGTTCACTGACCTGTCTATTGATATATCAAGTTAAAAATCAAAATCTGGCCAAAATAAAACAAGAAAATATAGATAAGTTGTTTTGGAACAGTACGGCTGTAATGGATTTGGGTGAAGAAAAATGTCAGCCATAACAGAGAAGCATTGGCAGTGTCCAGCAGCAAGCAAGACTATCAGTTCAACACACAATGTTATTATTATCATTATTATCACCATGTTTACGGTATTATCTGCTCTGTCTATCTGTCTATCTATCTCTCGATACCCGTGTTTCTATAATGGCAAATGGTTGGCAGTCGAAAGTCTTGTTGTGGGGTACAGTTAGTAACACAATACACGCTGACAAACAGTCAGGCATTGGATAACAATAGATAGAATGCGCTTGGCCAAGGAGTTCACAACATTGCCATCCGGAAGTATAACGGACCAACACACAAACTCTGTGTAACCATGAACTTTTATAGTCTGGTTAATACAGTTTAGTGAGAACAGCTCACAAACGCGGATGGCAAAAACAATAACAAAGGCCTGAGTGACGTCATCTGCATACTATCTATAGCAAGTTAACGATATTCAGAAAAGGTGTGGAGCAGGCACTTGGATCAATAGATAGTATGCGCTTGTTAAGAAGCTCACAACATTGCCATCCGGAAGTATAATGGACCAACACACAAAACTATGTGTAACCTTAAACATTTATAGTCTGGTTAATACAGTTTATTTAAAATTACTCATAAACGCGGATGGCAGTAAACAATAACAAAGACCCGACTGACGTCAACTTCATTCAATCGATGAGAAAAATTTAAATAGGGAATGAAGAAGGGGTGGATCACTCAGTCGGTTGAGCGACCGCTCGCTGTTCCCCCCCCCCCCTCTCTCTCTCTCTCTCTCTCTCTCTCTCTCTCTCTCTCTCTCTCTCTCTATCCCGGCCAGGCGGAGGGTGTCGTGTCAATTGGATCCCGAGTTTGGCACTGACCCCGTGACTTTTTATTCTCCGTTTTAATCTTGCACTTCTCCATACCCTATTTTTTCTAATCAAGTTAACGATTACGTTTCCCGAAACTAAACGATCGACCAACGACTAGGAAGAGTTTTTAACTCGCGCACCGGGCGTCGTGTGGCGTGGCGACGTGTGAGGACAGATCCTGGTTTTCTCCCTCGTCGTTGGTCGATCGTTTAGGTTCGGGGGACGTAGTCGTTAACTTGGTATTTTACCCTCTTGGGTGCATTGTGGGCATTTGGGAAAATTAACCGGTAGATGTTTGACCAATCAAAACATGGAAATTGTGACACATCTCCATACGTGCTCGGACAAACATAGTTGGTTGTTTATAAACAATAACTTGAATGAAATCGGCGTCTCTATAATCATTGTTATTGTTTTTATACCGCCAAATGGGCGAATCACACGATTTTCTCGATCATATTATAAACGTTTAAGTTTACACATAGTTTTCTATGTTTTCTCTATAGGTAGTATGCGCTTGGCTAAGAAGTTCACAACATTGCCATGCGGAAGTATAACGGACCAACACACGAAACTATATGTAATAATGGACTTATAATATAGTCTGGTTAATACAATTTAGTAAGAATTACTTATAAACGCGGATGGCAAAAATCAATAACAAAGACCAGAGTGACGTCAACTTTATTCTATCTATTGATCAAGCGGTTGAACAGTGGGTATTTTACTTAGACACATACCATCGATAGTAAATCCTGTGTAGTTTGCTATGTCAACCAATCACGGCCATTGTTTCCAGTATGACGACTGTCCGAGAGGCGTGGTTATCTAAGTGTCTATTGAAGGGTTTCGGCTTGAAGTCATTCTACCATTATGACCTTTGGATCTTTT
>NC_088364.1:18872711-18875211 GCF_034508935.2 Berghia stephanieae
ATAATAATATAATATAATAATATAATAATAATAATAATATAATAATAATAATAATAATAATAATAATAATAATAATAATAATAATAATAATAATAATAATAATAATAATAATAATAATAATAATAATAATAATAATAATAATAATAATAATAACAATAATAATAATAACACATGACATTTATATCGCGCATTTTCATCATTGTATGATGCACGTTACAAAAGAATATACAAAATTTACATATATAAAACGTACACCACAATGATATCAATAGCAGCAGTGTATGTAATATCGTATCAATATCATGAAAATGAAACGGTAAAAAGGCAGTCCTTTAGCCATGAGTGAAAACTATCAATAGATTTTGCTTCTTTTATCCTTCTGGGCAGGTCAATCCACACAAGAGGGACAGTGCGGGTATAGGAATGGCCGCCATGAAATTTATAATTATAATTATTTCTAAGTGTATGCTTCGTTTTGTCAGTCGAGGATTGAAAATTCCTAGTCATTAATTTATCCCCTCCGCGCATCACCAAATGTAACTTGTCCGAGTAAGCCCGCAATTCCAGTCTCCTAAAAAGGTCTTCAAATTTAAACACGGCGTTTCCATAAATATCTCCAACATCCTACATTTCTATACAACACACCGCTGAATCGGGAAGGGAATACAATGTCTTCCCCCCCCCCTCCCTCGCACCACGAACTATAATAACTGGTACGAGTAACCCCACAATTCCAGTCTTCCAAAAGGTCTTCCTATTTAAACACGACGTTTCCATAAATATATCCAATATATACAACATCCCACATTTCTATACAACACACCGCTTAATCGGGATCCCCACCGCACATCACCAACTATAACTTATAACCCCACAATTCCAGTCTCCCAAAAAGGACTTCCTATTTAAACACGACGTTTCCTTAAATAATAATGATAATAAATAATAACAAAAGACACTTTTTGAGCGTCTTCCACGAAACCAAACATCTCAAAGCGCTTTACAGATAATGAATTACATTACGAACATATGTAGTCACAATGAAATATTGAAACAACATACAAATTGCTTAAATAATACTATACAAACATTACAATCGGCATGGTGTAAAATGAATTTTGAAAAAGTGGGCTTTTAAAGCAGATTAAATTTTGAGATATTCCTGATTTCTCTAATGGGTTGCGGTAGGGTATTCCAGAGTTTGGGGTCATAACATAGAATAAAGCGATCCCCAAAAGATTTTAACTTACCTTTTGGTACAGATAATACAAGTGGTGTCACGTGATGATGGAAGGCTTCTGGCTCGAGGCTTAAGGTTCATTAGTTCAGAAAGATGAAGAGGGGCTAAATTGTTGAGGCATTTGAAAACTAATAAAGCGATTCTGTAATCTATTCTATAGCGGACAGGAAGCCAGTACAAATTTTCCAAAAAATGGGGTGATATATCCAACATCCCACATTTCTATACAACACACCGCTTAATCGGGAAAACGATAATTCCCTCCCCACACGACGAACGAAAACTGGTACGAGCCACACCACTAGACCAGTTTCCAAAAAGGTCTTCCTATCTAAACACGCCGTTTCCAGAAATATAAATAGCATGCGCTTGGCTAAGAAGCTCACAACATTGTCAACCGGAAGTATAACGGACTAACACACAAAACTATGTGTAACCTTGAAGGGTTATAATCTGGTTAATACAGTTTAGTGAGAATTGCTCATAAACGTGGATGACAAAAAGCATAACCTGAGTGACGTCAGTTCATACTATCTATATTAAATATCCTACAATTCTATCAAGCACTAACCAGATCGCTTCATCGTCAATATTGGCATCATACTTTGATTCCCTCACCGAACCACCACCCATAACTGGTACGAGCTGACCTGCCTTCTTAAAAAAATTAAGACTCGAAATCTTTAGGATATTAAATAACGTAGTCGGTATAGATAGAACGAAGATGATGTCACTCAGGCCTTTGTTATTTTTTTTTTTTTTTTGCCATCCATGTTTGTGAGTAATTATCACTAAACTGTATTAATCAGAAATTAAACGTTTACGGTTACACATAGTTTTGTGTGTTGGCCCGTTATACTTCCGGATGGCAATGTTGTGAGATTCTCAGCCAAGCGTATACTATCTATAGTTAATTCTAAACACCAACAATTTACCCTCACACAAATTAAATAACACTTCAAAATCCTTAAAATTATGTAGCCTGGCATCAACTTTCATTTTCAATTAGTATTAATGAATTAGAGATACTCTTGACGTTTTGAGGCTGGAACCAAAATTTCGTTATTCTGCGAATTATTCGTCGTACCAGGCAGGCCTGTACGAGTCATCTCATTGTTCCAGTCTCCAAAAAGGTCTTCCACTCGAAACACGACGTTTCAATAAATATATAACCTATCCAGTGTTCTACATTTCTATATATAAAACACTCAATAAACCGCTTAATCGGGAATATCAAAAACAATGTGCTTTGCTAACTCT